>NC_092370.1:247700503-248011849 GCF_030028105.1 Mobula birostris | reverse complement strand
TGAGATGAGGATATCTGCAGATGCTGGAATTTCAAGCAACACACATCAAAGTTGCTGGTGAACGCAGCAGGCCAGGCAGCATCTCTAGGAAGAGGTACAGTCGACGTTTCAGGCTGAGACCCTTCGTCAGGACTAACTGAGAGAAGAGCTGGTAAGAGATTTGAAAGTGGGAGGGAGAGGGGGAGATCCGAAATGATAGGAGAAGACAGGAGGCGGAGGGATGGAGCCAAAAGCTGGGCAGGTGATTGGCAAAAGGGATATGAGAGGATCATGGGACAGGAGGCCTAGGGAGAAAGAAAAGGAGGAGGGGGGAATAGAGCGTTATCCTATCAGAAACATTTGATAGTTCTGGTCCTGTACTTGCTGGAACTTTGAAGAATGAGGTAGGTTCTCATTGAAACCTATTGAATGTTAAGAAGCCTCAGCAGAGTGGATGTAGACAGGATGTTTCCTATGGTGGGGGAATCTAAGACCAGAGAGCACTGCCTCAGAATAGAAGAATCTCCATTTAGAACAGGTTCTTCAGGCCTAGCAAACCATGTCACACTGCAACCTACCTATTTAACACAAGCCTAATCAGAGGATAATTTACAAGAACCAATTAACCTACCAACCGCTACGTCTTTGGACTGCAGGAGGAAACCGGTGCGCCGAGAGGAAACCCATGTGGTCACAGGTAGAAAATACAAACTCCTTACATCCGACACTGGAACCGCACTTTGAACTCTGAGTGTTGTGCTAATTGCTCCTCTACCGTGGCAACCAGTGCTTATGACATGTAACGCACACACAAAATGCTGGAGGAACTCAGCAGGCCAGGCAGCATCTATGGAAGAAAGTACAGTTGACGTTTTGGGCCGAGACCCTTCGACAGGACTGGAGAAAAAAAGAAGAGGAGCAGGTCTAAAGGGTTGGGGAGGGGAGAGAGAAACATATGGTGATAGGTGAAAACAGGAAGAG
This sequence comes from Mobula birostris, assembly GCF_030028105.1. Lineage (NCBI taxonomy): Eukaryota > Metazoa > Chordata > Chondrichthyes > Myliobatiformes > Myliobatidae > Mobula > Mobula birostris. The sequence goes on along the minus strand of NC_092370.1, from coordinate 248,010,889 downwards.
GAGAGATGAAGTAAAGAGCTGAGAAGTTGATTGGTGAAAGTGATATAGGGCTGGAGAAGGTGAAGTCCAATAGGAGAGAAGCCTAATGTGTGGAAGAAGGGGATGGGGAAGGGACATCCTCCTCAGGTTGGAGGAACAACGCCTTATATTCCATCTCCAACCTGGTGGCATGGACATTGATTTCTGAACTTCTGGAAATGGCACACCCTTTCTCCTTGGCCTTCTGTTCTCTCTTAACGGACTCCCACTTCTCCAGCCCTGTATCTCTTTCACCAATCAACTTCCCAGCTCTTTACTTCATCCCTCCCCTCCCGGTTTCACCTATCACCTTGTGTTTCTCTCTCCTCTCCCCCACCTTTTAAATCTACTCCTCATCTTTTTTTCTTCAGTTTTGCCAAAGGGTCTCGGTCCAAACCATTGACTGGGCTTTTTTCCATAGAAGCTGCCTAGCCTGCTGAGTTCCTCCTGCATTTTGTGTGTGTTGCTTGGATTCCTAGCACATGCGGATTTTCTCCTGCTTATAACATGTAACCATTTTTGTTCTTGCTGTCTATTCAGTATTAGTCTGCCCACGTTAAGCAGTTGCCTGTTACAGTTAAACTGAATAAATCATGAACTTAAATACAAAATAAATTAGTACACCAAAATATCATTGGAACGGTTTTGTTAGTAAAAACATTCTACAAACAGATTCTTTTTATTGTCATAACATGATGTTGGTGAGCACAATATTGAAGATTCCTTTTTTATATTGTCAATGTAATTATGTGCTCTGTATGGCCTTGGAGCCAGTTCTACTGGCTGGAATATAATATGTTATTTTCAGACAATAATAAATGGAAGATATTGACTCAATGTCAGCCTATATTAGTTCCATATTTTGGATTACTGATGTTTAGGTAAGACAGAGGAACAGATAAGAGAGGAAAATGTTTGCTGTTTTGATAATAGCATTGCTCATTATTGATGTAACAGCACTTCAAAGATAGCATATTACTGAAGGATCATCAACTGATGCCATTTTGGGTAGAGATTAGTAATATGAAGAGAATGATCACCTTGGTAGATGTATTAGAGATACTCCAGTAGTCAGTGGGAACTTGAGGAGCAGATGTGTTGAGAGATCGTATGTAGTTGTGGGAATAGAAGGATGGGACTAGTGGAGATGACCATCTCCCTGGTACTGCCTGGGCTGCCCAGAGCGGAAAGGGCCTGAATGTGGCAGAGCTTGTGGCATGCTTCACACAATATTTTGAGGAACCGACTCCGGAATGAACATCACTGGATCACCGCTTGGGGAACAATCCAGGTCAACTGAGTAAGTTGCTGTTGGGATCTAGTGACCACAATTCTACTAGCCGTGAAATGGTTATAGAAAAAGCTAGAACATGCACTTGCTTTCCTCACCACTGACTGAACATACAAGTTAACCTTTAGGATGATCCCAAGCCCCTTTGCATCTTAGATTTTTGGATTGTCTCCCCATTTAGAAAAATGTCTGCACATTAATTTCTTCTACCAAAGTGCATGATCATACATTTTCCAAGGTTATATTTCATTTTCCACTCTCCTAATCTGTCTAAATCCTTCTGCAGCCTTACTGTTTCTTCAACTCTACCTGCCCCACCACTAATCTTCATACCATCTGCAAATTTGGCAACAAAGCCATCTATTCCGTCATCTAAATCATTGATATGCAACATAAAAAGAAGTGGTCCCAACACCGACCCTTGCAGAACATGACTGCTCACCAGCAGCCAACCAGACAAGGATTATTTTATTCCCACTTGCTGCCTCCTACCAATCAGCCAATGCTACACGCATGCCAGTAACTCCTGTAATGCCACGGGCTCTTAACTTGGTAAGCAGCCTCATGTGTTGCGCCTTGTCAAAGACACTCTTAAAGTCCGAATATACAACATCTACTACAACCCCTTTGTCTATCCTACATGTATCCTACTCAAAGAATCCCAACAGGTTTATCAGGCGAGATTTTCCTTTAAGGGAACCATGCTGACTTTTTCCTATCTTGCCCTGTGTCCAGAACTTTATTCTGAACAATTGATTCCAACATCTTCCCAACCACTGAGGGCAGGTTAACTGGTCTATAATTTCCTTTCTGCTGCCTCCCTCCTTTCTTAAGGAATGGAGTAACATTTGCAATTTTGCAGTCTTCTGGAACCATGCCAGTGTTCAATTATTCTTGAAAGAGCATTACTAATGCCTCCACAATCTTTACCACAACCTCTTTAAGAGCCCTAGGGGGCAGTTCAATTTGGCCAGGTGACTTATGCACCTCTAGGTCTTTCAACTTTTGAGCACCTTCTCCTTGTAATAGTAAGTGCAGTCACTTCTCTTCCCTCATATCTTCAACACCTGGCATACTGCTAATGTCTTCCACTGTAAAGACCGATGTAAATAACTCACTTTGTTCATCCACCATCTCCTTGTCCCCCATTATTATTTCTCCTGCCTCATTTTCAAGTGGTCTATATTCACCCTCATCTCTCTTCTATTTTGTTTATACTAGTAAAAGCTTTTTCTATCCACCTTGATATTGTTTGCTAGCTTTCTTTCGTATTTCATCTTTTAGCTCCTAATGATTCTTTTATTTGCTTTCTGTAGGTCTTTAAAAGCTTCCCAAGCCTCTATCTTCCCACTAATTTTTGCTTTGTTGTATGCCCTCTCTTTTGATTTTACACTAGCTTTGACTTCCCTTGTCAGCCATAGTTGCACTATTTTGACATTTGAGTTTTTTTTGGTTTTGGAATATATCCATCCTGCACCTTCCTCATTTTTCCCAGAAACTCAAGCCATTTATGCTTGGCTGTCAATCCATGCCAACATCTTCTTTCAATTTACTTTAGCCAACTCCTCTCTCATACCACTGTAATTTCCTTTATTTCATTGAAATACTGCTATGATAGACTTTACTTTTTTCCTATCAAATTTCTAGTTGAACTCAATCATATTGTGATCACTGCCTGCTAAGCATTCCTTTACCTTAAGATCTCTACTCGCCTCCGGTTCATTACATAACACGAAATGCAATATAACTGATCCCCTATTAGGCACAATGACAAACTGTTCTTAAAAGTCATCACATAGGCATTCAACAAATACACTCTCTTGATGTCCATTATCAACCTGGTTTTCCTAATCTACCTGCATGTTAAAATCTCCCATGACTATCAATACATTGCCCTTTTTACACGTTTTTTCTATTTCCTGTTGTAATCTGTAGTCCATATTTCAGCTACTATTTGGATACTTTTATCTAACTACCATCAGGTTCCTAATACCCTTGACATTTCTTAACTCAACCCAAAAGGATTCAACGTCTTCCTATCCTGTATCACATCTTTCTAATGATTTGATGCCATCTTTGCCAGCAGAGCCACTTCACCCCTTCTGCCTACCCTCTATCCCTTCAATGCAATGTGTAACCTTGGACAATCAGCTCCCAACTACAACCATCCTTCAGCCACAATTCAGTGATGGCCACAACATCACACCTGATAATCTGTAAAAGTGCAATAAGATCATTCAGCTTATTTCTTATACTCCATGCATGAAGATATAAAACTTTGAGTACCATACTTGCTACCCTTTTTAATTCTTCATCCTTAATGCATTGATACTCACCCTGTTGACTGCAATTATATCCTACTATCTGTGTGTTCCACCTGATAGTCTGACAGCACATGAACTTTGCCTTTTTTCCATCTGTCCTATCCTGAGCCTCTTCACTCCGGTTTCCAACCCCTGCTAAATTAGTTTAAACCCTCCCTTACAGCTCTAATAAACATGCCTGCGAGAATATTGGTCCCCCCTCAGATTCAGGTGCAGCCCGTCCCTTTTGTTCAGGTCATAAATCCCCCAGAAGAGATCCAACTGATCCAAGAACCTGAAGCCCTGCTCGACCAGTTTCTCAACCATGGATTTATCGGCCAAATCATCCTGTTTCTACCCTCAGTGGCAAATAGCGCACGTAGCAAATCAGAAATTACTACCCTGGAGGTCCTGCTTCTCAACTTTCTGCCTACTTCTGCCTACTTCCATAAATTAAAGTTCTGAAATGGAGCAGAGCAACTTTGAGGGCTTTAGGCAGAATCTAGCTGGGGTTGACTGGGTTACTTTATTCAAAGGCATAGAATCAGTTGGCAAGTGGGAAGCTTTAAAAGCATCAGATCAAGAATCCCAGCGCAGTATGTTTGTGTAGGGTGGAGGGAGGATGTATCTTGTTCAGAGAACCCCGGCCTACAAGAGATACTGAGGCTCTGGACAGGAAAAAGAAGCAAATGTACATCACATTTAGGCTGTTGGGTATAAATGAATCACTTGATGAATATAAAGAAGATTAAGAGCAAACTTAAGAGGGAAACCAGGAGGGCAAAAAGTGAGTATGGGATGGATTTTGCAGGCAAGGTTGAAGATATTTCCAAGACATTCTTCAGTTATGTTAACTGTAAAAACGTGAGGTGGGAGAGAGAATCTCCATGTAAATATCATCGGGGAAATACCTGACATATTCAATGTCTTTTTTGTTATTAAGGAGACTGTTATCGATGCCAAGCAAATGAAGGTAACAAATGTGGTCGTGGTTCATATACTTATACAAGGAAGAAGGTATTTGCAACTTTGAGGCAAATCCCCAGGCCTGACCAAGTGTACCCTCAGATTTTGTGGGAGGCCAGGGAAGAAATTGAGGTGATCCTTCCAGAAATATTTTCTTCTTTTTTTTGTAATTTATTTTTTATTGAAGTTCATCATCAAACAAACATTTCCGTCAGATGTATTTCAGATATTGTACATATATGTCATATAACCATATTTGCCACAAATCTCCACATAATATTTATCTGAGGTATCCACTTATAGAAAAGAGAGGAAAGAAAGAATAAGCAAAAGGAGAAAACCATGTACAAGTAGGGAGTGATCTTTTTTTTTACAACATATTCATTGATTTGTGAAAATAAAAACAGGCCTATGAGGTGTTATGTAGTTGAACCATTTTTCCCAGTATGAATCAAATTGTCAGAAATATTTTCTTCATTGTTAGCCACTGGTGGATTTCCAGAAGATTGCAGGTGGCTAAAATTGTTCCATTGTTCCAGCAGTTTAGCAAACATAAGCTAGCAACTACAGAGTGGTGAGCCTGACTTCAGTTGTAAAGAAGTTACTAGAGTGAATCTGGGAGACAAAATCTACCATCAGTTGGATAGTCAAGGTGTGATCAGGAATAGTCAGCATGGTTTTGCGTGTGGGGCATCATGTCTGGCAAATCTCTTGGTGTTTTTTGAAGAGGAATCTAAGGAGATAGATAAAAACAAGGCAGCGGATGTTGTGTATATGAACTTTAGTAAGGCCTTTGACAAAATCCCACATTTCAGGCTGACCTGGAAGTTAGCGATTCAGGGAGCCAGTGAGGTGGATTTAGAATTGTCTCAATGATAGGAAGCAGAGGGTAATGGTTGAAAGTTGTTTCTTTGAATGGAGGTTGTGATCAGCGGGGTGCCCAGAGGTCACTGTAGGAATCTCTGTTAATCATTACTTATGTAAATTATTTAGGATTAGATTAGATTATGAGTACACTCAGTCCTCGTTTATTGTCATTTAGAAATGCATGCATTAAAAAATGATACAATGTTCCTCCAGAGAGATATCACAAGAAACACAGGACAAACCAAGACTAAAACTGACAAAACCACATAATTATAACATACAGTTACAACAGTGCAAAGCAATACCGTAATTTGATAAAGAGCAGACCATGGGCACTGTAAAAAAAAGTCTCAACTCCCAATAGCCCCATCATCTCACGCAGACGGTAGACGGGAGAAATTCTCCTTGCCATGAACTTCCAAGCGCAGCAAACTTGCCGATGCATTGGAAGCACCCGACCGCAGCCGACTTCGAGTCCGTCCAAAAACTTCAAGCCTCTGATCAGCCCTCCGGTACCGAGCACTGAGCACCATCCTCTGCTGAGTGCTTCGACCCCGGCCCCGGCAACAGGCAATAGGCAAAATTGAGGACTCGGGGCCTTCCCCTCCGGAGATTCTCGATCGCACAGGAGCTGCGACAGTGAAGCAGGCACTTCAGATGTTCCTCCGTGCTCTCACATCTGTCTCCATCAAATCAGGATTGTGCACGACACCCTACTTGACAGATTACAGATATCATTCACCGGAGTGGCCGCTGCGAGCCGCGTCGAGCCGCCATCTTCTCCTTCTTGGATGTGAGTTTAAATGGCACGATCGGCAAGCGTGCTGATGATACCCAGTAACTGGGTCTTGTTGATAGACAAGCCGCTTACAATGAGTTGCAATGAGACTTTGATCAGTTAGCGGATGGGCTGAGGAATGGCAAACGTTAAGTGTTGGGTGATGAATTTTGGACAGTCAAAGTTTCAGTGCATGGGGCACAGACCAGTGTTGCGGAACAAGGCATCTGTGAGTACAAGTGCACAGTTCACTGAAAGCAGATGCACAAGTGGACAGGTTGCTGAAAAACGTGATGAATATACTCATCTTCACTGGTCAGGAGTAGGGACATTATATTGCAGTTACTTAAATCGCTGATGAGACAGCACTTTCTTATGTACAGTTTTGATCACCCTTTTATGGGAAAGACATTGTTCAAGCTGGAGAGGGTATAGCAGATATTTTCAAATGATGCTTCCTGGACTAGAGGAATGGAGTTAGACATAGATGTTGACCATGCTGGATTTCTATTCCCTAGAGTGCAGGAGGATGAGAGGTGTGACATCATAGATGTTTATAAAATCAGGAGGGATACAGATAAGTTGGACAGTCATAATCATTTTTGCAGGTTTACGGTGTTCCAAACTAGAGAGCACAGAGACAAGATAAGGAGGAAGAGATTTAAAAGAGGCACGAGAAGTAACTTTTTTACACCGAGGGTGGTGAGTCCCTGTTATGAACTGCCAGAAGGAGCAGTTGCAGTGAGTACAATTGCAACACTTAAGAGGCATTTGGATAGGTACTTTGAAGGGAGGGCTTTGGAGTTTATGGGCTGAAAATGGGCAACTGGGATTAGCAGTGAGGATGCTGTGGTCAGCATGGACCAAGTGGGCCGAAGTCTCTGTCACCATGCTGTTTTGCTCTATGTCAGACCATGCTTAATGGGACACATACCTGAAAGAATGCCTCGTTTTTATAAATTCTTCCCAAGACGTTCTTCAACTAAGTACATTCGCTGTGCATTGTGTCATCATCTACCTCGATAATTTTGACCATTAGGGTGCCAGTTGCTTTAGTGGCTCAGTGGAGAAAACATTCTGAGAGAAACAGCATAGAGATGCAGAGGAGAATTCTCAATCCTTGGCCGGTGCTGATAATAGCAGTTGGTCCCACAGCCCTATAGGTGTTAAATATCGTGTAGTCTTCCATTTCCTGTTGCAAATGGGTGGACCAGCAAAGCAACTGCAAACTTAATGCGGCCATTCCGTGCATCTGAGCAATGAGCCTCATTCAAAATAAACCTGAAAAGGAAATTATCTACCTTGACTTCCTGCGAAGAGTTTGGGAAATGCGAGTTTACACTCCACTGGACTCACACCTGAGGTAAGACCATTTTAGAAACTGAAGGCAGTTGGTTCACATGGAGCTGGGACTTGCCTTTTCAAGCAGGGCTGGGCAATAACAACAGTTTCTTCAGCATTGCCCACATGCCAAGAAAAAACTAGTTTCATGATTAATAATTGACTAAATCAATTAAATATTGTTATACAAAAAATTATGCCAATCACTCTAAAGACCTGCCTGCAAATGACAATTGAGATCAGTTTACGATGCATTATGAAAGTTCTGAAATTAGATGCCAAGACAGCATCCTGATTATTAGTGGAGGGACACCAGAATCTATGTTGAGATAGAGGTGGGTGTCAGCAATCTACATGCAAAAGAGAAGCAATGTTTTCAAAATTAAGTCTGATACCATGTGAGATTAGCATGGCAATTGATATAGAGTCATAGAGAAGTAGAGCATGGAATCAGGCTTTTCAGCCCATCTAGTCCATACCGAGCCATTTAAACTATCTTATCCTGTCAACCAGATGGAATGGAGTCAAATCCTTGTTCATATTTAAAGGACTCTACAACTCATGTTTTCAATATTTATTGTTTATTTACTTATTATGTTTTTGTATTTGCACGATTTGTCTTTTACATCTTGGTTGTTTATCTTTTTTATGTGCATTGATTCATTGATTCTATTGTGGTTCATTGTATTTATTGTGAATGCCCACAAGTAAATAAATCTTGGGCTTGTATATAGTGACATATATGTACTTTGATGAAAACATTACTCAGAAATTTGGAATATTTGGATAGTGGCAATGGGGAATAGGGAAGGAAATGGGAATGAGAAAGGAATTCAGGAATGGAAGTCATGCCAGATTTAATGTTTAATTTTTTTCCCCATCTGTTTCATGTTTAAATGCCAGCAAGATCTATCGACCAGAGTGAAGACTAGCAGCAAGAGATTACAGCAGGAGATCAGGAAAGAGTGAAAGGGAAACTGCAGTGGGAGCTGAGACAGTACATAGAGACTTTGATCAATGTTTTGCTGAGGAGGTTGTAAATTGATCTGGAGTCTGAGAGTGTTGTTGGACTCTCGTTTTGAGGATTCATCCAGGTTTCTGATGAGAGGATGATCACAGCAGGTTAATATGGAATTGGGGTGTCAGGATGTCAATGAATTCTTGCTCCCTATGACCTACAGACAATTAGGTACTTAATGACCTCAATACATTCTGAAGCACAGTCAATTTAAATACACTTTGTATAAGCTTAGACATTGTTTCAAATTATAAATCATCATCTTCGTTATGTGCTGTCTCATTTGGCAGGTGATCATGGTCCATGGCAAATTTGTCTACTGAAGGGCTTTATCATTGCCTTCACCTGGGCAGTTTCTTTACAAGACAGGAGACCCCAGCCATTATATGACCATAAGATCAGAAGACATAAAAGCAGCACTGGGCCATCTGGCCCATCAAGTCTTCTCTGCCATTCAGTCATGGCTGATCCTTTTTTTTAATCTTCTCCTCAACTCCAATTCCTGGCCTTCTCCGCATAACCTGTGATGCCATGGCCAATCAAGAACCTATCAATCTCTGCCTTAAATACACCCAATGACCTCGCCTCCACAGTTGCATGTGGCAACAAATTCCACAAATTCATCACCCAATGGCTAAAGAAAATTCTTGGCATCTCTATTTTGAAAGGGCGCCCCTCTACCCTGTGGCTGTGCCCTCTTGTCCTAGACTCTCCCACCATGGGAAACATCTTTTCCACATCTACTCTGTCTAGGCCTTTCAACATTCGAAAGTTTTCAATGAGATTCCCACTCGTCCTTCTGAATTCCAGCGAGTACGGACGCTGGAATTCCATCAAACGTACCTCGTATGACAACCCTTTCATTCCTGGAATCATCCTTGTGAACCTTCTCTGGACCCTTTCCCTTTTCTAAGATAAGGGACCCAAAACTGCTCACAATACTCAAGGTGAGGTCTCATCAATCCCTTATAAAGCCTTAGAACATCCTTGCTCTTGTATTCTAGACCTCTTGAAATAAATGCTAACATGACATTTGCCTTCCTCACCACCGACTCAACCTACAAGTTAACCTTCGGGATGTTCTGCACTAGGACTCCCAAGTAACTCTGCATCTCAGATTCCTGAATTTTCTCCCCATTTAGAAAATCATCTGCACATTTATTTCTACTACCAAAGTGCACGACCATGCATTTTCCAACATGGTATTTCATTGGCCAATGTCTTGCCCATTCTCCAAATCTGTCTAAGTCCTTCTGCATCCTACCTGTTTTCTCAACACTACCTGCCCTTCCACCAATCTTCATATCATCTGCAAACTTGGCAACAAAGCCATTTATTCCATCATCTAAATCACTTATATACAGCATAAAAAGAAGTGATCTCAACACTGACCCCTGCGGAACACCACTAGTCATTGGCAACCAACCAGAAAACGATCATTTTATTCCTACTTGCTGCCTCCTACCAGCCAGACAACACTCTAACCATGTTGGTAACTTGTCTGTAATATCATAGGGTCTTAACTAGTAAGCAGCCTCATGTATAACGCCTTGTCAAAGGCCTTCTGAAAGTCCAAATATACAAGATCCACTGCATCCCCTTTATCTGTCCTAGTTGTAATCTCCTCAAAAAACTCCAACAGGTACATCAGGCAGGATTTTTCCTGAAGGAAACCATGCTGATTTTGTACTATCTTGTCCTGTGTCACCAAGTATTCAATCATATCATCCTTAATAATTGACTTTATCATCTTCCTGACCACCGAGGTCAGGCTAACTGGTTTATAATTTCCTTTCTGCTGCCTTCCTCCCTTCTTAAAGACTGGTGTAATATTTATAAAGTACCAGTCCTCTGGCATCATGCTAAATTCCAATGTTTTTGAAAGATCATTTCTAATGCACCACAATCTCTAACGCTACCTCTTCCAGAATTCTAGGGTGCAGTTCCTCTGGTCCGGGTGACTAACGTACCTTTAGGTCTTTCAGCTTTTTGAGCAATTTCTCTCTTGTAACATTAACTGCACTCACTTCTCTTCCTTCACACACTACAACATCAGACACACTGCTGGTGTCTTCCACAGTGAAGACTGACGCAAAATACTCTTTCAGTTCACCAGTCATCTCCTTGTCCCCCGTTATTATCTTTCCTGCCTCATTTCCTAGCAATCTTATAGCCACTCTCATTTCTCTTTTATGTTTAACATACTTGAAAAAGCTTTTACTATCCACTTTGATATAATTTGCTAGCTTGCTTTCTTTTCTGTTCTAATGATTTTTTTTTTGGTTGCTGTCTGTAGGTCTTTAAAAAATTCCCAATCCTCTATCTTCCCACTAATTTTTGCTTTGTTGTATGCCTTTTCTTTTGCTTTTACCATAACTTTGACTTCCCTTGTCAGCCATAGTTGTACTATTTTACCAGTTAAGTATTTCTTTATTTCTAGAATACGTGTCCTCATTTTTCCCAGGAATGCACACCTTTGCTGCTCTGCTGACATCCCTGCCAGCAGCTCCTTCCAATTTACTTTGGCCAACTCCTCTCTCATACCACTGTAATTTCCATTACTCCACTGAAATACTGCTACATCACACTTTACTTTCTCCCTGTCAAATTTCAAGTTGAATTCAATCATATTGTGACCACTGGTTCCTAAGGGATCTTTTAATGTAAGCTCCTGAATTCCACCAGTTCATTACATAACACCCAATCCAGGATAGCTGATCCTAGTAGGCTCAATGACAAACTGCTCTACAAAGCTACCTCTTAGGATTCAACAAACTCATTCTCTTGGGATCCATTACTAACCTGATTTTCCCAATCAACCTGCATGTTAAAATCTCCCATGACTACCATAACATTGCCTTTTTGACTCGCCTTTTCTATTTCTTGTTATAACCTGTGGTCCACCTCCCAGCCACTGTTAGGAGGCCTGTATATAACTGCCATCAACATCCTTTTACCCTTGCAGTTTCTTAACTCAACCCACAACATCTTCAAATCCTATGTCACATCTTTCTACTGACTTGACACCATTCTTTACCAGTAGAACCACACCAACCCCTCTGCCTACCTTCCTATCCCTCCAATACAATGCGTAACTTTGGACATTCATTTCCCAGCTTCAACTATCGTTCAGCCAGGATTCAGTTCTGGCCTTTACATCATGCCTGGCAATCTGTAATATTGCAACAAGATCATCCACCTTATTTCTTATGTGACGCGCATTTAGATACGACACCTTGAGTACCGTATTTGCTATCCTTTCTGATTCTACATCCCTAATGATTTGATACTCAGCTTGTTGGCTGCAACGAAGTCCCATCACCTGCCTGCCCTTCCTGACATTCTGAGTGCCTGCTATCTTTGCTTTTTTACCATCCGTCCTATTCAGAGTCCCATCACTCCGGTTCCCACCCCCATGTCAAGTTAGCTTAAACCCTCCCCAACAGTTCTAACAAACCTGCCTGTGAGAATATTGATCCCCCCCTTAGGTTCAGGTGCAACCCGTCAGTTTTGAACAGGTCAGTTTAGAAATATAGAAACATAGAAAATCTACAGTACATTACAGGCCCATTGGCCCATAATGTGCTGACCGTGTAACCTACTCTAGAAGCTGCCTAGAATGTCCCTACCGCATAGCCCTCTATTTTTCTAAGCTCTGTGTACCTATCTAAGAGTCTCTTAAAAGACGCTATTGTATTCGCCTGTACCACCGTCACCGGCAGTGCATTCCACGCACCCACCAATCTCTGTGTGGAAAAACTTACCCCCGACATCCCTCTTGTACCTACTTCCAAGCATCTTAAAACTATTGCCCCTCATGTTAACCACTTCAGTCCTGGGAAAAAGCCTCTGGCTGTCCACATGATCAATGCCTCTCATCATCTTATACATCGCTATAAGGTCATCTCTCATCCTCCATTGCTCCAAGAAGAAAAGGCCAAGTTCATTCAACCTATTCTCATAAGGCATGCTCCCCAATCCAGGCAATAACCTTATAAATCTCCTCTTCACTCTTTCTATAATATCCACATCCTTCCTGTAATGAGGTGACCAGAGCTGAACACAGTACTCCAAATCGGGTCTAAGTAAGGTCTATATAGCTGTAATGTTACCTCATGGCTCTTGAACTCAATCCTACAGTTGAAGGAGGCCATCATACTATACGCCTTCTTAACAACACTGTCAACCTTCACAGCAGCTTTGAGTGTCCTGTAGACATGGCCTACAAGATCTCGCAGATACTCCACATTGCCAAGAGCCTTACCATTTATGTTATATTCTGTCTTCAAATTTGACCTACCGAAATGAACCACTTCACACTTACCGTTTTCTCAGCCCAGTTCTGCAATCTTATCGATGTCCCACTGTAACCTTTGACAACCCTCCAGACTATCCACAGCACACCCAACTTTTGTGTCAACAGGAAACTTACTAACTCACCCTTCCACTTTATTATCCAGCTCATTTATAAAAATGACAGAGAGGAAGGTGTCCCAAAACAGATCCCTGTAGAACACCACTGTTCACCGACCTCCGTGTAGAATACGAGCTATCCACAACTAACCTTTGTCTTCTGTGGGCAAGCCAATTCTGAAACAACAAAACAAGGTCTCCTTGGATCCCATGCCTCCTTATTTTCTGAATGAGCCTTGCAAGGAGAACCTTATCAAATGCCTTACTGAAATCCATATGCACTACATCCACTGCTGTACCATCACGAATGTGTTTTGTTACATCCTCAAAGAATTCAATCAGTTTCATTAGGCATGACTGGCCCTTGATAAAGCCATGCTGACTATCCCTAATCAGATTACGTCTCTCCAAATGCTCATAAATCCTGCCTCTCAGGATCTTCTCCAAACAAGTTGTCCACCAGAAAATAAAATTCGCTGGTCTATAATTTCCTGGGTTATCTCTACCACCTTTCTTGAGCAAGGGAACAATGTTTGCAACCCTCCAATTCTCTGGTACTTCTCCAGTCCCTATTGATGATGCAAATATCATTGCCAGAGGCTCAGCAATCTCCTTGTCACTTCCCACAATAGCCTGGCGTATATCTCGTTTGGTCCCGGTGACTTATCTAACTTAATACTGTACAAAAGCTCCAGCACATCCTCTTTCTTAATGTCTATACACTAAAATGTTTTATTCTGCTGTAAGTCATCCCCACAATTGCTAAGTCCTCTTCACTGGTGAATACTGAATCTTAGCGTTCATTAAAAACCACCACTACCTCCTCTGGCTCTATGCACATGCTTCCACTCTCACTCCTGATTGGTCCTATCCCCACATGGCTTATCCTCTTGCTCTTCACATACTTTTAGAATGCCTTGGGGTTTTCCTGAATCCTGCTCATTAAGGCCTTCTCATGGTCCCTTCTAGCTCTCCTAAATTCATTCTTGAGCTCCTTCCTAGCACCCATGTAATTTTCCAAAGCTCTAAGTATATCTAGTTTCATGAACCTTTTGTAAGCTTTTCTTTCCTTCTGAACTAGATTTTCAACATCCTTTGTACACCATGTTTATTTTACCCTACCATCCTTTTCCTGCCTCAATGGAACATACCTATGTAGAACTCCTGAAAATTTGCCACATTTCTGCTGTGCATTTCCCTGAGAACATCTGCACCCAACTAATGTTCCCAAGTTCCTGCCTGATAGCATCATATTTTCCCTTACCCCCGTTAATATTCTTGAAGGGGAGAGTGAGCAGCCAGAGGTCACGATGGGTGTTGGTACCAATGACATAGGCAGGAGAGGGCTTTTTTTGACATTGATCAACAGAACAAATTCGTACATATCAAAGAGAAAACGGATTTCCACACATTGGCCTAAATTTATTACAATTATTAAACACAAAATAATTGATTGCATAATTACTCACTCCTTTCAAGTCATTATTTAGTAGATGCACCTTTGGCAACAATCACAGCCATGAGTCTGTGTGGATAGGTCTCTATCAGCTTTGCACATCTAAGCACTACAATTTTTCCCTATTCTTCTTTACAAAACTGCTCAAGCTCTGTCAGATTGCATGGGGATCGTGAGTGAACAGCCCTTTTCAAGTCCAGTCACAAATTCTGAATCGGATAGAGGTCTGGACTCTGACTTGGCCACTCCAGGACGTTAACTTTGTGTTTTGAAGCTACTGCTGTGCAGCTTTGGCTTTATGCTTGGGGTTATTGTCTTTCTGGAGAAGAAATCTTCTCCCAAGTCGCCATTCTCTTGCAGACTGCATCAGGTTTTTCTCCAGGATTTCCCTGTATTTTGCTGCATTCACTTTACTCTCTACCTTCACAAGCCTTCCGGGGCCTGCTGCAGTGAAGCATCCCCACAGTGTGATGCAGCCACCACCATGCTTCACAGTAAGAATGGTGCGTTTTTGATGATATGTGGTGTTTGGTTTACATCACACATAGCCAAAAATTTCAATTTTCAATTCATCAGATCATAAAACCCTCTTCTAGCTGACTTCAGAGTTTTCCATATGCCTTCTGGCAAACTCTAGCTGAGATTTCATGTGAGCTTTTTTCAACAGTGGCTTTCTCTTTGCCCCTCTCCCATAAAGCTGTAACAGGTGAAGCACTGGGGCAACAGTTGTTGTATGCATAGTCTCTCCCATCTCAATCACTGAAGCTTGTAACTCCTCCAGAGTTGTCGTAAGTTGTCGTAGAGTTGTCGTAGCCTCCCTCACTGGTCCTCTTCTTGCACGATCAATCATTTTTGAGGATAGGCTGCTCTAGTCAGATTTACAGCTGTGCCATATACTTTTCACTTCTTGATAATGACTTAACTGTACTCAAAGGGATATTCACTGATGTGAAAATTTTCTTGCATCCATCTCTTGGCTTGTGCTTTTCAACATTTTATGCTTGGAGTGTCCTTTTGTCTTCATGGTGTAGTTTTTGCCAGCATACTGACTCTCCAGCAGTTGGACCTTCCAGGTACAGGTGTGTTTTTACTACAATCAATTGAAACTCCTTGACTGCACACTATGATCTGCATTTAACTAATTATATGATTTATAAAACCAGTTGGCTGCACCACTGACGATTTGGTGTTTCATATTAAAGGGTGTGAATTCTTTCACAATCAATTATTATGTGTTTTATATTTATAATAAATTTAGATCAATTTGTAGAGATCTGTTTTCACTTTGACACAAAAGAGTCTTTTTCTGTTGATCAGTGTCATAAAAAGCCAAATTAAATCCACTATGAATCAATGATGTAAAACAATAAAATGTGAAAACTTCCAAGAGGGTGGGTGAATACTTCTTATAAGTACTGTAATTGTGTATGGTCGATATTTACACAGTATTCATCGAAATCAAGGTTTCTTTAAATGGAATTCCCAACATTCCTGCTTGGTTAAATCCCGAATCATCTTGATCCTGGCTGTATATTGTTTATGAAAGTTGGCGTTCTCACCACTGAGTCCTGTGGCTGTTGGCAGAGTTAGCTAACAAGTCAGGTTTGTATACAAGCCCCAGAGAGAGGGTTACACAAGTGTGCCATAAACAGGTAGAGTACACGCAGGTACTGTATACACAGGTTCGGTATACACAGGTACAGCATAAACAGGTATGGTATAATCAAGAACCGTATCCACGGATATGTTATAAACAGCTATGGTATATGCAGATACCATATACACAGGTATGGTATATACAGATACTGTGTACACAGGTACAGTACATGCAGGCATGGTATATACAGGTACCGTATACACAAGTACGGCATAAACAGGTATGATATAACCAAGAACCGTATCCACAGATATGGTAAAAACATGTATGCTATACTCAGGATCACAGATACATAGCATTAGAGACACAATATTCCCAAGGAATAAAACATAAATTTAATCGAAACTTCACAAAAATACATGCACGAGCACATTTAAAATAATAAATGATCCACATAATAATCAGATTATTTTAAAAATACAATAAAATGAATCAGAATCAGGTTTAATATCACCAGCATAAGTTGTGAAATTTGTTAACAGTGATTGCAGTACAATGCAAAACATGATCATATAGAAAAACACAAGAAAATCAATGAGAGTAAGTATATATGCGTGTATATTAAATAGTTAAATTAAAAAAGTGCAAAAATAGAAATAATAGAGAAAAAAGTGATTTCGAAACCATAAACTGGCAAAGTGAAATTATATTCACCTTCATCCGTGAATCAACTAATTTATAATTAATCTACAAGAACCACAGAATATTTGCATTTCATATCTCAACATATAATCAATGTCAATTATAATTGTAGAATTTGAGGACTTGAGGACCAGAATATAAAAGCAAGAATATAATCCTGAGGCTTTATGAAGCACTGGTGAGGCCTCACAGAGTACTGTGAGCAGTTTTGGGCCCCTCACCTTAGAAAGGATGTGCTGAAACTGGAGAGGGTCCAGAGGAGGTTCACGAGAGTGATTCCAGAAATGAAAGGGTTAGTGTATGAGAAGGGTTAGAGAGCTCTGAGCCTGTACTCGCTGGAGTTTAGAAGAACGAGGGTGGATCCCATTGAAGCCTATTGAATATTGAAAAAACTAGATAGAGTGGATGTGGAAAAAATGTTTCTGATAGTGAAAGAGTCCAGGACCAAAGAGCACAATCTCAAAACAGAAGGAGGTCCATTTAGAACAGAGATGAGGAGGAATTTCTTTAGTCAGAGGGTGGTGAATCTGCAGCATTCATTGCCACAAACAGCTGTGGAGACAAGTTGTTGGGTATACTTATAGCGGAGGGTGATAGGTTCTTGATTAGTAAGGACATCAAAGATTACGGAGAGAAGGCAGGAAAATGGAGTTGCGTGGGATAATAAATCAATCATGATGGGATGGCAGGGCTAACTCGATGCGCTGAATGGCCTAATTCTGCTCCTAGTTCTTATGGTGTCGTGATCTGATGTAGAGACAGAAGTGAGGCTGTTTGTAGCTCTGCCTTTTTTATGCAGTGAATCCGGATTATTATAGTGTTGGTTGCCTCATAATGTTGAAAAGAGAGAAATACATTTATTTAATTACATGTAATATCCTCAGGACATCCCAAGTCATTTCGCTCATGGAATGATTTGTAAGGTAGCCTGTTAACACTTCAAAGGAAAGTAACACATTGCAAGATTCGCAGAAACAGTAGGTTGCTTAATTGTCCAGTGTACCTGAGAGTGTGATGGAGTGGCGTTGCTGTTGATGGTCAGATATGAGGACATATGGAAATTTTCTTGCACTAAAAGAGTGCAAGTAGCTTAAATACGCCTCAACAGCTTGGCGCACTGGAGTTTGGAGTTCAACTCCAGCGTTGTCTGTAAGGAATTTGTACATTCTCCCCATGACTGTATGGGTTACCTCCGGGAGCTCCAGTTTCCTCCCACAGTCCGGAGATGTAGTGATTAGTAGGTTAATCGGTTATTGTAAATTATCCCATGCTTAGGCTAGGATTAATTAGGTAGGTTGCTGGGCAGTGTGACTCATTGGGATGGAAAGGCCCGTTCCATAACTAAAAATAAAACAAATGAATAAATTCACAATACATGCTCATGTAGTGGATTTGGGATCAAATGGCAGAGAGGAGAATGTCACCACTGTTCAATGCAGGTACTCAGCATCCTATCTTTACTTAACAAGTGTTCAGTGTTATCATCAGGGGCCACAAGTGTTGTGTATTTAATATTGCAGTGATATTTGAGTAATATTGTAACTTTGTTGTTTGATTAAACATTCTTTGTTTCCATAATTCATATCGAGTTATATGTAAAAACACATGAATGGCATCTGTCATGATGCCAATACTCCATAAGTGTGCACCTCACTTAAAGCTGGGGTACCCATATTATCTCAGGTTTTCATATTGTTCTTTGGATTAAATGTGACAGCAAGAAAGACGTAGTTCTTTCTGAATAACAAGTTATTTCATTCAAGCCATTAGAGGGATTGTATGTCAGGTGATTAATACTGACTGTAGCTACATTTCAATTCACCAAGTACCACATGGTGTATAAATTATTTTCTCTTGTCCATTGAAATATTAAACTTTCACACCAATATATTCAGGCTAATGGACATAAGTCAATGAATATGATAATTATCCTGGAGCAGATAAAAAAATGGTAGAGAAAAACTGTAAAATGCCAAAGCAGCTGGATACAATCCACAAAAATATAACAGGGTTTGATTACATTTATTCTGTCTTTTTTTGCTTTCAACTGGATCATATCAGGTGCATAATGACACAGAAAAAACACTGGAGGAAGTCAGAAGGTCAATCAGCATCTATGGAAAGGAATAAACAGTCAACGATTCGGGTTGAGGCCATTTGCCATTCAGAGCCTCGCTCAAAATATCGACTGCTTAACCATTTCCACAGAAGTTGTCTGACCTGCTGAGTTCCTCCAGAATTTTGTGTGTGTGTGTGTGTGTGTGTGTGTGTGTGTGTGTGTGTGTGTGTGTGTGTGTGTATATGTGTGTATGTGTGTGTGTGTGTGTGTGTGTGCGTGTGTGTGTGTGTGTGTTACTCTAGGTTTCCAGGATCTGCAGAATCTCTTGTGTTTATAACACTGCTTATTTTCGAGATAGGAATTAATGTATTGCTGCACCGGAATAACCTGGTTGGTAGGTACTTGTTCTGGGTGACGAACGCTCAGTACCATCGGCTGGAGTTAAAATAAAAATCAGCGGGAGGAATTCAACAGGTCAAGCAGCATCTGCAGAGGCAAATGAATAGTCAATGTTTAGAGTTGAGTACCGGCATCAAAGCTCAAAGAGTTGTGATGGTAACTCCGTATTGGTTGAGGATGAGGAAAACCACAGAGTGTGAGCACGAGGAGACAGAGCTACAGAATCCCCATCAGAGAGGAGAAAATATCTTCAAAGTGGGCATACCTTGGGTTGAGAGGGTGAACAGCTTTAAGTTCCTCGGCATACACATCACCGAGAATCTCACATGGCCTGTACATACTGGCTGTGTGGTAAAAAAAAGCACAACAACGCCTCTTTCACCTCAGGCGACTGAAGAAGTTCAGTATGAGTCCCCAAATCCTTTCTACAGGGGCACAACTGAGAGCATCCTGACTGGCTGCATCACTGTCGGGTATGGGAACTGTACTTCCCTCAACCGCAGGACTCTGCAGAGAGTGGTGCGGACAGCCCAGCACATCTGTGGATGTGAACTTCCTACTATTCAGGACATTTACAGAGGCAAGTGAATAAAAAGGGCTCGAAGGATCATTGGGGACCCGAGTCACCCCAACCACAAACTGTTCCAGCTGTTACCATCTGTGAAACGATACCACAGCATAAAAGCCAGGACCAGCAGCTTCTTCCACCAGGCCATCAGACTGATTAATTCACACTGATATACAATTGTATTGTTATGCTATGTTGACTGTCCTGTTGTATACGCTATTTATTACAAATTACTATAAATTGAATATTGCACATTTAGATGGAGAGGTAATGTAAAGATTTTTATTGCTCATGTATATGAAGGATGTAAGAAATAAAGTCAATTCAATTCAATTCAAAAGTAGTGCAAAAAATAGAAATAAAGAAGCAGTGTTTATGGGTTCAACATCTGTTCAGAAATAGGATGGCAGAGGGGAAAAAGCTGTTCCTGAATTGTTAAGTGTATACCTTCAGGCTTCTGTACCTCCTTTATGATGGTAGCAATGAGAAAAGAGCATAGTCCTGGGTGATGGGTGTCCTTAATAATGGATGCTGCTTTTTTGAGGCATTGCTCTTTGAAGATGTCCTGGATACCACAGAGGGTAGTTCCCATGATGGAGCTGACTAAGTTTACAACTCTCTGCGGCTTATTCCAATCCTGTGCAGTAGCCCCTTCCATATTCTAGACAGTGATTCAGCCAGTATGGTGTATGGGGGTGTGCTACTGCGCAGCATCGAAATAAGTTACAGAAAGTTATGAACTTAGTCCGCTCCATCATGGAGACTCAAGAGTTGGATAGTATATCAAGTTAAAAGACAATTGGGCAAGAACATGAATAGGAAAGGTTTATATCAGAGGTTCCCAACCATTGTTTTTTATCTCATGGACCAACACCATTAAGCAAGAGGTCTGTGGACTCCAGGGTGGAAAACCCTGGGTGAGAGGGATATGGGTCAAATAGAGGAAAATGGGACTAGCTCAGTTGAGCATCTTGTTTGGGATGAATCAGTTGGACCAAAGGATATGATTCGATGACTCTTGATAGACTGTAGATGCTGGAATCATTCTGGCATCTGAATTCTCTTGTGTTCCCAAAGCTGAGGTGCTTCAGAGCTCATGGACACAGAGCTCAGAACAGAGGGATATGCTTGACCTTTGAAGTTCAAGCTGGATCTCTCTCATGCAACTCACTACTTCTACCCTTGACCCTTTTTATAAGGTCATAAGGCATAGGAGTAGAATTAGGCCATTCGGCCCATTGAGTCTGCTCCACCATTCAGTCATGGCTGATCAATTGTGCCCCTTAACCCTATTCTCCTGTCTTCTCCCCGTAACCTTTGACATCTTTACCAAACAAAAACCTATCTGCTTTTGCTTTAAATATACTCAATGACCTGACCTCCACAGCCATTCTTTTCCATAGGCTGGCAAACGTTTCTGAACCACGTTTATTAAAGACCACCTAGATAACTGTTTTCACCATATCTATAGACCATAAATTGCAGATTCTGTGAAAAAAATAATTTTCCTTAAATCACTGTTAATTTTATGAGTGTGGCCTCAAGACAATGACTCCTCCACCAAAGGGGATAGCCTCCCACTATTCACTCTTTCCTGGCCTTTTATTATTGCATATACTTCCATTAAATCTTCCTTCAAACATTTTCTTCCAGCCTCTCTAATATATTCTTGCACCCCCAGATTAAGGGCCTTAACATCAGTCCATGGGGATGCCATCTGTCATCTTTCATCTCACAGAAAAAAAAAATATTCACCATCTGGTCTGCTCTCTGCTTCTTACTCCATTTATATCCATGCTTTATCTGTCTCTTTTTATGCTGTGTGTAATACAGCTGTGAAATACTTTATCAAAAGTTTTCTGGAGCATCATGGCAGTGGCTTCATCTTATCATGTTGCATAGCAGTTGAGTAATTGAGCATATCTATCAAGTCAGGCAGCATCTATGGAAATGAATAAACTGTTGACACTTTGGGCCAAGTCCCTTCATCAGGATATATTAATTTCCAGAGATGCTGCCTGGCCAACTGAATTCCTCCAGCATTTTGTGTGTGTGTTGCTTTGGATTTCCAGCATCTGCAGAATATCTTATGTTTGCTGTCAAGTTTGTTAATAAATCCATACTGCTAACATAAAACATCCATTTTCCTTCATGTAAATATTAACCTGTGCCGGTATTGAGGCTAAGCTAGTCACAGTTCATGGACTTGCCTATAATCGCATATTCTCCAGTCCTTAGGAAACAACCTGTATTTAAAAAGATTCAATGATTCCATGTACATTTACTTTCCAAGTATGTATAGATTATACATCCTTGAAACTTGTCTGCTTACAGGCAGCCACAAAGCAAGAAACCAGAAAGAACCCAACTAAAAATAAAGACCAACACCAAATCCACAGAGAAAGAGAAAAACACATATCATGCAAGCAATGGAAATAAACAACAGCATTCTGAACCACATTGAGTCCATAGATCTGAATCTGAGGATCGAAAAATAATCACAAGGTAACAGAAAATGCTGAAAATACACAGCAGATGACTTATGTCTGGGAATAAAAATAAAGCCAATGTTTCAGGCGAAAACCCCTTTGGCAGAACTGGAAAGGAGATTTTAAAAAAGCTTGATAAGCTGCAGGGGGAGTGTAAGTGGGGCCATGTGCATATCTCTGACAGGGTAAAATCAGAGGCATTTTCCTCCAGCATTTTGTGCCTATTACTTTGACTTGCAGCATCTGCAGATTTTCTCCTGTTTGAGGGTAAAATCGGGGCAGCTATGGAAGTATGCTGTGAACAGGAGTACTTCTATAGAAGTACTATGAAGAGCATTCTAACTGGTTGCATCACCACCTGGTATGGAGAGGCCACAGCACAGGACTGAAAAAGCTGCAGAACATTGTAACTCAGCCAGCTCCATCATGGGAACTATCCTCCCCAGCACTGAGGACATCCTGAAAATGCAATGCCTCAGAAAGGTGGAATTCATCATTCATTCATCGTGAACGCTACCTCACTGCTTTTTTAAAAACTTATTTCTGTTCTTGAAATATTTATCTTAACTTAACTATTTAATATACTTACACACACACACACACACACACACACACACACAGTTACAGTAATTCAGTTCTTTTTTCTATATTTATCATGTATTGAGTTGTACTGCTGTAACAAAACAGCAAATTTCATGACACAATCATGGTCATGAGACCATGATCACCTATGTCAAACGACATGGTATATAATGATTTAATGATAACGATAATGTTATTGATAATGCCTGTGATATTAAACCTGATTCTGATTCTGTTCAGTCAATGAGTGAAATGGGAGCAGCTGGTAAGTGAGAACGTGGACAAAAGACTATTGGAGTTGCAAAATGTACAGAAGTCAGGTCTGCCCAATAGGTCAGACTGGGTATGACCTGGGTATGATCTCCACTTCTAGAGAAAAAAAGAGGGAGGACAAAATCTGAAGGGATATCACAAATGGTGACTGATATAGTCAGAGAAATCTAGATCGCTGAATTTATATAATTCAACATTTGAGTCTACAGATATAGAAAGAATAAAGGTGAAGTGTTATACGCAAAGTTGCATTGGACCTTGCTGTAAGAATGTGGAAATCACAACTGGGAGGTGAAAATGGAATGGATGGAAAATTAAAGTGGCTGACAATGGGACGTTAAGGGTCGTCCTTGCAGACTGAACACAGATGCTCAGAAAATCATCTCCCACTCTACGTTTGGTTCCTCTGATGTGAGGAGAAGGACAACTGAATCACTGCTTCACCTGGAAAGGCTGTTTAGATTGCTACATAATGGCAGGGAAAGTGGTGAAAGGCCAACTGTTGTATCGCCTGCAGTTGCATCTCAAAGTGCAGAAAGGAGGGGGTGGTTGGTGGGAATGTATGAATGGACCAGAGAGTTGGAAAGCAAACAGTTCACACAAATTAGTTAATGGGGAAAAGATGGTGAGATGTGCCTGGAGGTGGAATCTCTGAAAATGCAGAGAATGGCTTGTCAAATACAGGCACTGTTTGCATGGAAATTGAGAAAGTGGATGTTTACATCGCTGCCTCTGGAAGAAGCTGGAAGATTACGGCCTATCCAATTCCCTTCTGAATTTATTCAAAATATTAGGATGCATCCAATCTGACCCAGATGATTAACAAATTTCAACTTCAGTAAACTTTACTGATACTTCTGGTCTACTGATTCTTCACTTATCCAATGTCTCAACAAGATCCTCCTCGTTCACTGTTTCCAAGCACCCTAGTAGACTTTCAGTAATTTAACATTTTCCTGAGATTCCAATGTAAACTCCCATTGATGTCCTCAGTGGGCTACACACTTCCAGGATATGCCTATTACTATTAATATGCCTAATGCAGTCTCTTGGTTTTCCATATCTATTGATTCTTTAATAACCAGCCTGGTTAACAATCTGACACTAGTCACATGAAACATTTTGCTTCCATTCCCTTTCCAACATGTTGGTCCATGGGCTCCTCTTGTGCCACGACGAAGCCACTCTCAGGGTTGAGGAACAACACCTTATATCCTGTCGGGTTACCCTCTAACCTAATGACGTGAATATCGATTTCTCCTTCCGGTAAAACAAAATCCCTTCCCCTTCCTGCTACCTCCATTTGTCACAACCACAGATTTGGCACCGCAGTAGATACGGCAATTGCGGTTGTGAATATGCACGTGTCAGCTAATTATTATTTCATTGTAATAGTATTTAACTCTATGCTTGTCGTCGTAGTGCTTGTCGAGACTTGAACACAGCAATGCTTCACTGCTGGCATTCCACCTCGCCCGAGAAATTGGACTGTCGAGTCAACTGACTCTGAAGACTCGCTGTATTCATTTTATTCTTAGTTGTTCTTTTCAGTCGTTTACCATTTGAGAATTTTCGTTAACAGCCCTGCTTGGCTTAGCATTTATTGTTTTCTTTCATCGCTAAACTGGCTGGTTCTCTGCAGATCTGTTTAATTTGCTACATGGAAGTTCAATTTTCCCATTCTGTACCATGACTTTCATCACGAGGTTAAAAATACTCTTAATAGGGTTACTTTACTTGTGTGCTTGCACACCGCAGCCAGGGATCAGCTTTTGGATTAGGGCTCTTCGAGAATTTACACTATTGACTTGGATGATAATTTGTTGAATCAATTGATAAGCTTGCTTGAAGCGCTCATTTGTTATGCAGACCTGAGTCACGGAACCACAAAGCTGGGAACCGAGATATGTGAGACTTGAAAAGCTTGGACTGGATACTGGAGAAAGACTGGAGACTGAAGCTCGGCAGGAAGACTTGGGACTCTCGGAATGCAGGGTCAGGACATGCACTGAGAATAGAAGGCACCCTCTTCTCAGACCACCAATACCAAAATGTCACTGTTCAGATTTTGCTGGGTCTATTACTTGGCAAGATCCTTCCGTCACGCTGGAGACAGAAACAAGAGTTCACACATAGGAATACCCACAGAACATTGTTGCCTCAATAAATCACTCTGACCAATGAATCTCATGGACAAGGTCAGCTACTCTCTCTCCACTGGGTCCATCGTTGTGTGGTCGAGACTTGCTGTCTTCTGGTTCGGATATGACCCAAGTGCGGAGTGAGAGACACTGAACCGGGTCGAAAACTCACAGACTTTAATGTGAACAGTGTTAAAGGGAAAAGAAAACAATAAACGCTAGGCCAAACAGGGCCGTTAACTAAAACTCTCAAATAGTAACTGAAGCATACACTGCAGCTGAAAAGAACAACTAAGAATAAAATGAATACAGCTAGTCTTCAGAGTCAGTTGATTCGACAGTCCAATTTCTCGGGTGAGGTGGAATGCCGGCAGCGAAGCATTGCTGTGTTCAAGTCTCGACAAGCACTACAACGACAAGTATAGAGTTAAATACTATTACAATGAAATAATAATTAGCTGACATGTGCATATTCACAAGCACAATTTCTGTATCTATTGCAATGCCGAATCCGTGGTAGTGACACTATTCCCTTTTACCTTTTCTCACCTGCCTATTACCTCTCCCTGGGTCCCCTCCACCTTCCCTTTCTCCTGTGGTCCGCTCTTCTCTCCTATCAGATTCCTTCTTCTCTAGCCCTTTACTTGTCCCATCCACCTGGATTGACTTATCCTCTTCCAGCTAGTCTCCTTCCTCTCCACCCGCTTTTTACTCTGGTGTCTTCCCCCTTCCTTTCCAGTCCTGAAGAAGGGTCTTGGTGCAAATGTTGACTGACTTATTCATTTTCATAAATGCTTTCCTTGTGTTTTTGTTTCCCTTATCATCCTTTATATTTCTCTTACAGTCATGGTATCAACAGGTTATGGAGCTCAGAAACAACCCAAAAAGGGTCAATGAGTTCATTGTCCACTATCAAGATTCGAGATTGTTTAATGTCATTTCCAGTACACAAGTTCAAAGGAAAATGAAATAATTGTTACTCTATATTTGATGCTGCACAAAAAAACCACAATGAATATAAATACATAAGATAGCTTATATTCATAGATTGATTATGTGTCCATAAATTGATGCCAGGTACAGGGGTATCTATAAATAAAGTGACTGATAGGAAATGATAAAGTAGTGGTGGTGGGGGTGTTGAGTTAGTGGGTGGAGGTGTAGGTCAGCTTTATTGTTTGGGGAAAGTAACTGAGCTTTTGAGTTTGATGGTTCTGGCATAAATGCTACATAGTCTCCTCCCTGATGGGCATGGGACAAACAGTCCATGAGCAGGGTAGCTAGGGTCTTTCATAATGTTACTGGCCCTTTTCTGGCACCTTTTTGTACAAATGTCCTTGATGGTGGATAGGCAGGTACTGGTGATGCATTGGGCAGTTTTGACTACCCACTGTAGAGCCTTCCTGTCCACTGCAGTGCAATTCCCACACCAAGCAGTGACGCAGCATGTTAGGGTGCTCTCTAGGACACATCTATGAGAGGTCGTCAGTATTGATGTTCACTGTCCAGGTCTCTTCAGCCTCCTCAGAGAGTTGAGGTAGCTGGTGCAGCCATTGATTGACACTATTTCTCTGCTAGATCAGTTTTATTATTCCCTCATTCCCAGATTCTGGCACTTACATATTCAGGAGCGGCAATTTACCATGGTCGGTTAACCTACCAGCCGACGTGTCCTTGGGATGTGGGAGGAAGCTAGAGCACCCAGAAAAACTCATGACACCACAGGGAGTGTACATGAATTACAGACAGATAGCACTGACGATCAGGATCAAGTGTAGGATACTGGAGCGGTGAGAAAGCAGCTTTCCTTTTTGTTCCACTCTGCCTCAGCAAGATGTGGATTTGTTTGAAATACTTTATGCTGTTTAATACACTCAGCAAGCTCTTAATGCATTTCCAAGATAGCATTAAGTATACTTGTTGACACTGACATACACGTCTGGAAGCAGACCTGAGTAAGTATCAGAACCAGCCGAGATCCAGGTTCAGAACAACGTTGTTTGTTTTTGGGAGCATCACGTCATGCTTCATGTCAGCTGCTGGCACAGCAAATCTAGTTATTTTTTTTTACCACAGAGTCATGGAGCTCTACAGCACAGAAACAGGCCCTTCGGCCCATCTGGTTTGGACTGAACTACTATCAGTGGCCACTTTATTGGGTGCACTTGCACAGCTGCTTGTTAATGCTCACTAATCAACCAATCATTTAGCAGCAACTCAATGCATAAAAGCATGCAGACATAGTCAGGAGGTTCATTTGTTGTTCAGATCAAAACATTGGCGGGAGGAGAGAGAGCAGCGCACTGCGCGTGCGCAGCCCTCCGGTGAAAAATGATATCGTATCCGTTAAATAGGGGCCGTGGACAATTCTGATTTGATAGAAAGTGACGTGAAAGCACAGAGGAACATCTGGAGAAATTTCTGAAATGCTCGTTCGCTGCTGTCGTTACTGCATGGTCGGGAATCTTTCGGAGAGTAGGCCTCAAAATCCCTGGCTTTGCCTGCTGTTGGCAACCGAGATTGAGGTCGAATCGTTCGGACAGAGATGGCGCTCAGTACTCGGTGTCAGAGAGCTGATCAGAGCTCGAAGTTTTCGGATGACTCAGAGACGGATTGTGGTCGGGCATGGCAGGGAGAGTTTTTCTTCCTTCTCCCGTCTGCATGAGATGTGGGACATTTGAGAGACTTTGAACTTTTACTGTGCTCATGGACTTCTTCATCAAGTTATGGTATTGTCGCACTGTTGTAAGTATATGTTATAATTATGTGGTTTTGTCAGTTTTTTCAGTCTTGGTCTGTCCTGTGTTTTGTGATATCACATCGGAGGAAATATTGTATCATTTCTTAATGCATGCATTACTAAATGACAATAAAAGAGGACTGCGTGTCTTCATAATCTAATCTAATCAGGATGGAGAAGAAATGTGATTTAAGTGACTTTGAACATGGAATGATGGTTGCTGTCAGAAGGGGTAGTTTGAGTATCTCAGAAACTGCTGATCTCCTAGGATTTTCATGCACAAAAGTACCTAGAGTTTACAGAGAATGGTGCAAGAAAAACATCCAGTGAGCTGCATTTCTGTCAGTGAAAATGCCCTGTAATGAGAGAGGCCAAAGAGAATAACCAGACCATTCAGGCTGACAGGAAGGTCTTGTCAAATAACCACCTGTTACGTGGTATGCAGCGGAGAATTTGCTGAATGCACAACACGTCAAACCTTGCGGTGAATGGACTATAGCAGCAGAAAACCACGAACATGCACACAGTAACCATTTTATTGGGTATAGATAATAGCTAATTAAGTGGCCTCTGAACGTATCAGTCTGCCTTTTCTCATCAACCTGCGCCTGAAACGTAGCCCTCCATACCCTTCCCCCAGTGTATTTGTCCAAACTTCTCTTCAATGTTGAAATCAAACTATCTCATTCCACATTCTCACCACCCTCTGAGAGAAGACATTACCCCATGTGGAATCTCCACCCTCTGTATTTTAGATGGTCTCCCTCAAAATCTAAGACTTTGTAAAGCCTCTAATGAGCTGAAATACTTTGTACAGCATCCCAAATGCACACAGAATAAATGAACCTCATATTGACACAGATTAACTATTTAGTAATCCTTGGAAATAATATAATTGAATTCACTTGTTAGAGTTGGCCTGCATTCTGTGAGGAATTACAGAAGTATCTGATTGAGAATATTGTAGAGATGACTCTGATCTTCACTTGAATAATCCTTGGACAAGCCATCCTTCCAGGTGTAAAACAGTGAAGAAAGGATATGGAATGTTAAGCAACACACATCAAAGTTGCTGGTGAACGCAGCAGGCCAGGCAACATCTCTAGGAAGAGGTATAGTCGACGTTTCAGGCCGAGACCCTTCGTCAGGACTAAGAGTCACTAAGAGTCCTGAGGAAGGGTCTTGGCCTGAAACGTCGACTGTACCTCTTCCTAGAAATTCTGCCTGGCCTGCTGCGTTCACCAGCAACTTTGATGTGTGTTGCTTGAATTTCCAGCACCTGCAGAATTCCTGTTGTTTGCGATATGGAATGTTAAATCTTTTTTTCATTCTCTCTTTGCACAGGGATAGAAATGCTTGGAAACATGAGTACAGATGTTCCATTTAAATTCAAACTAAATTAGTGTTAAAATGCTGCAATGTGTGGTTAAACTCATGCAACTCAAATTAGACCTGCCCAGCACACTACTGTTTAAAGTCCTTTTCAGAATCAGCATCAGAATAGGGTTTAATATTACCAGCTTATGCCATGACATTTGTTTACTTTGTGGCAGCAGAACAATGCAATACATGGAAAAAATGTTTAAAAACTGTGAATTACAGTAATTATATATAAAATAGTTAAATTAATACAAGTAGTGCAAAAACTGAAATTTAAAAGAATTGTAGGGTCGTGTTCATGAGTTCAATGTCCATTCAGAAATCAGTAGGCAGAGAGGAAGGAATGCTGAACTGCTAGGTACATGCCTCTAGGCTACTGTACCTCTTTCCTGATGGTAACAATGAGAAGAAGGCATGTCCTGGGTGCTGGGGGTCCTTGACGATGGAAGCCACTTTTCTGTGGCACTGCTCCTTGAAGATGTCTTCTTGATAGAGCTGACTAATTTTACAACTTTCTGCAGCTTATTTTGGTGCTGTGCAGAAGACCCCACCCCACCCCCATCCCAGACGGTAATGCAACCAGTGAGAATGCTCTCCACAGTACATCTACAGATGTTTTAAAGTGCTCTCGATGACAAACCAAATCTCCTAAAACTCCTGATGAAATATAGCTGCTGTCTTGTCTTCCTTATAGCTGTATCATTTGATTCTGGTTGCAATTTATTTTAAATCCTGTGTTACAGGTCCATTTGAAAGCGGGAAGGAAGGAATTTCACCTACGTATCAGAGGGATCAGAAGTGGAAAGGATGAGCAACTTCAAGTTCCTGCGTGTCAAAACCTCTGAGGATCTAACCTGGACCCAACATATCGATGCAACTACAAAGAAGGCACAACAGCAGCTATATTTCATTCGGAGTTTGAGGAGATTTGGTATGTCACCAACAGACACTCGTATATTTCGACAGATACACCATAGAGAGCATTCTAACTGGCTTCATCACCATCTGTTATGGTGTGGGGGTAGGGGGGAGAGGGGGTGTTTGGGCTACTGCATAGGATTGAAATCAGCTGCAGGGAGTTGTAAACTCAGTCAGCATCATCATGGGCACCAGCCTCCCAGCATCCAGGGCGTCTTCAGGGAGGAATGCCTCAAGAAGATGGCATCCATTATTAAACCCCCCCCATCACACAGGATAGGCCTTGTTCTCACTGTTACCATCAGGTAGGAGGTACAGAAGCCTGAAGGCACACACTCAGCGATTCAGGAACAGCTTCTTCCCCTCTGCCATCCCATTCCTAAATGAACATTGAACCCATGAACACTACCTCATTCTTTTTTTTATTTTGATTTTTGCACCATTTATTGAATTTAACTATTATATATATATATATATCACTAAGGCACATTTTAACAGGATGCACCACGAGCCTCACCCAGGGGCAGTACACTTGGCGGCATAACCAAGTTCTCAGACAGCTGGCATCAATCTTGGAACACAGGTGAATCACCACAAATGTTCTCCCACAAACATCGGCAGGAAATGTCCACATTACACGATTTGTACCAGCGGGCCAACCTCCAGAGCACCATATAACATCAAAAGATGTAAGCATTCTGCAGGTTGCTCGGGATTGGAAAATGGACGTGGACTTGGAAAAAAAGCTTGTGTTTCCCCCAGACATTGCGGCTACAACACTCCGGCCAGACATGGTCCTGTGGTCCACAACAGCCAAGCTGGCATATGTTGTGGAATTGACAGTACCATGGGAAGATGGTGTCAAAGAAACTTATGAGAGGAAAAAGACCAAGTACTCTGAACTGGCAACTGAAGCTGCCCAGAAAGGCTGGAAGACCAAGGTTTTCCCTGTAGAAGTGGGATGCAGGGGATTCGTTGCTACATCTACAACCAGTCTATTGAAGAAGATGGGGGTGAGGGGTAACTCCCTCCAAAAAACAATCAAGTCCTTGTCAAATACAGCAGAAGAAAGCAGCAACTGGATTTGGATTAAAAGGAAAGACAACAACTGGGCTGCAAGATGAAGACAGGAGGGTATGAAACTGAGGGGGGAGAGTATCTGGGATGCCAGGTAGCACCGTTGAGCCCTCTGGAGACGTCCTGGGCTTATCAATGAAACATCAAAGAAGAAGGGTTTCCACCTGATGACCCTGATGATGTACCTACCCTCCCTCGTCACTACTCCAAGCCTACTGCCAACATCGAGAGTGCTGACTTACCATAGAGAAAAAAAAGAAAATGGCCCATTCAAATTAAACAGTCAAATGTGCACAAGTTGGAGCTCATCTTGAACTTCTCGGTCACTTGCGTGCTGGGCCCTCGGTCAACGTGAACGCCCACACCACCTTCTGAACGTCGCTCGCAATCCATCTCAAACAAACGGGGCTCCCACCAGATCGTATGCTACGATCGGTTCTCCCCAGCATCTTCTCTCTTCATCTCTTCTCAAATGAAAGCCCCAAGCCCAACCTTAGAGTCCCTCACCAGAGAAACCACCTCTTAATCCGACCATCCTAATTGGATGGCACATATTTCTCCTCTCTCTTATCTTCAGCAGTAACTCAAATATAAACTAAAAACAAGCAGCTCACACAGACAACACAAATTGCAATACAGAGCAGGATAACAGTAAAAAATATGAACCAGGGCACTGCATATACTTACAGTAATTCACATTTTATTTCTCTATTATTATATATTGCATCGTACTGTTTTCACAAAAAACAACATATTTCACAGCATATGCCACTGATATTCACCTGATTCTGATCTCCTGCAGTACATTTTCTATCCACTCGCTGTTAAATTTAAAACAAATCAGCTTTGGTAGACATAGCATTATTGAAATTAATAGAATAAACTTAAATCTTCATATTGGATAAATTATGCTTTGACTTATCAATTTCTCTTCTATTAAAGCACCAATCAAACAGAACAATTGTATATCAGATATTGCATCACACTTGGAGGGCGGGGCAAAGTTAAGATGGCGCTAAACAGTGACTGCTTTGCTTGCATCTTTGGAAACAGCTCTACTTCTCTCTTTGATATCTCATTTTTCCCTTTTCAAGGATTTTTTGCAGACCCTGACATGGAGTTACACTCTGACTTTGGTTCTTTGCGGGAATGAGACCCGCTCTCAGGGCCTCACGACCACCGCTTTTCGATATGCCAAGGACGTGGCCTGGAAGACTAGCGTGCCTTCAGGGTGCCAGATTTTCGAGGCTCTGGAAGCAGGCTGATTCAAGGCCGGTGCCCCTGACTGAGGCGTCAGGGGAGAACTTGGAACATCAGGAGATGTGCATCCAGAGCCAATTCTCTGGGCGTAGAGCCAGAAAAAAGTGACGCAACAGACTTTTAACATCATAAATCAGCTAGTTGCTTGTTATATCTCCCCTCTTGCTGTGAAATGGGAGACCTCTATTTCCCTTACTAGGGAGAGAGAGAGAGAGAGAGAGAGAGAGAGAGAGAGAGAGAGAGAGAGAGAGAGAGAGAGAAGAGAGAGAGAGAGAGAGAGAGAGAGAGAGAGAGAGAGAGAGAGAGAAAGAGAGAGAGAGAGAGAGAGAGAGAGGAGAGAGAGAGAGAGAGAGAGAGAGAGAGAGAGGAGAGAGAGAGAGAGAGCCTGTGGTATGTCGAATTACCAGGGCATGAGTAGTCTTTGGGGTACTGCAAGTCTGTGTCTTTATTCGTGCTTTGCTGTACGCTTGAGTGCTTGCTGGAGGGTGCTGATGCTTTTTGCTGGTGAGGGAGGAAGGGATTCGTTGCGTTGTGTGTGGGTGGGGGGCTGGGGAAGCTTTGGGGTTCTAAAGTTTAACTGTCATTCATTCTTTGGGGCACTCCTCTGTTTTCGTGGATGTTTGCAAAGAAGAAGAATTTCAGGATGTATATTGTATACATTTCTCTGACATTAAATGTACCTATTGAACCTATTGAAACTAGGTTTCAAGAGCAAAACCAAGAAAGCATACAGGAATGAAGAGAAAAATCGCAGAACGAACATGTCAGTTTTGAATTAGAATTATTGAGTCATAGAAGACTAGAGCACATAAAAAGGCCCTTTGGCCCATCTAGTTTGTGCCAAACTGTTATTCTGCAGTGCTATCAACTCACACCTGGACCACAGCCTTCTATGCCCCTCCCATCCATGTACTTATCCAAACATAAGACCATAAGATATAGGAGCAGATTTAGGTCATTTGGCCCATCGAGTCTGCTCTGCCATTTCATTATGACTGATCCATTTTCCTTCTTAGCCCCAATCTCCTGTCTTCTCCTCATATCTCTTCATGCCCTCACTATTCAAGAATCTATCAACCTATGCCTTAAATATAACCTATATCTTGGCCTCCACAGCCACCTGTGGCAACAAATTCCACAGATTCACCACTCTCTTGCTAAAAAAACTCTTCCCCATCTCTGTTCTAAAAGGACATCCCTCTATACTGAAGTTGTGTTCTTTGGTCTTAGACTCTCCCACAAGAGGAAACATCCTCTCCACATTCACTCTTTCCAGGCCTTTCCGATAGGCATTAGCAGTGACTCAACATTGCATCCTTGCTTTTATATTCTAGTCATCTCAAAATGGGTAAGTTTCAATGATGTCATGACTCATTCTACTGAATTCTAGTGAGTAGAAGACCAGAGATATCGAATGCTCCTCATATGACAAGCCTTTCAATCCAGGAATCACTTTCATGTACCTTCTTTCAATTCTCTCCAATGCCAGCACAACCCTTCTAAGATAGCCCAATTCTGCTCACAACACTCCGATAGGCTTCACCAGTGCCTTATAAAGACTCAACATTGCATCCTTGCTTTTATATTCTAGTCATCTCAAAATGAATGCTAACATTACATTTGCCTTCCTCACCTCAGACTCAACCTGCAAATTAATCTTTGTGGAATCCTGCACAAGGAATCCGAAGATCCCCTTCCAACTCTGATTTTTGAACTTCCTCTCTATTTAGAAAATTGTTTATGCTTTTGTTTCTTCGACCAAAGTGCATGACCATGCACTTCAGAACGCAATATTCCATCTGCCACTTCTTTGCCACATCTCAGATATTGTTCTCAAATCTACATCTACAACTTCCCTTTCACGGTTGCACCACTGAGTGGACAAGCTCCCCCTCAGTTTCCCTTAACTTCACCTTTCACTTTAGAATTGATGCTCCAACTCTTTTTTTTGGGGGAACAGATGATAACTCCAACATAAGTGTGCTTGTGTACAATGTGACTTTAGATTAAAGGAATTAATATGTACGGTATAAGAATCAAATGTCTATAAAGAGATGGTTTCATGAATGGCTGATCTACCTCACTATTAGATTATAATTGCCAATTCTTCAACACATGTTAACTCTTCGAAATAAATTAAATTTTAAATGAAGCTATTTATCAAAAAACAGAAGCAGAAGGGAGATAAAGGCATATTTTTCAATGTCCATACGTGTTGCAGTTAGTAAGTTAATTGGTGATTTTAAATAGGCTAGGGTTAAATAGATGGGTTGCTGGGTCGTTAGACTGAAAGGGCCTGTTCCACACTGTCTGTCAAAATAAATAAACAATGAGTAATGTGGTAATGACAGATTGTTTGAAACGCTGTGGAGCGATGCCTCAGAAAGGTGATCGCTCTAAGGAGTGCGCGTGTGTGCGCGCATATATCTTTTGCTACTAGTGCACAAAGGAATTTAAACTGTATACAAAAGATTGTCACCCTCTACCTCATCAGCATTTTAAAAATATTTCATGATCAGACACAATCTATTTCCTTTTCTGGTTCCTAATGTGGATGGTGTTGACAATGTGAAGTTGCAACGATTTGTCTGCAGATTTTAGAACTGGCTTATTTATAATGTTTTATTGAAGAAATTATTGATTCACTATGTTGAATTCCAAAGAAGCATAGGGCGTGAAGTGCAAAATAATTGCTAGTTCATTTAAAGTAAAATGGCTGTTTAAAGTGTCATTTAGCAAGCGAATCACATATGGTTAGTGTGCGAAAGCTCGAGGGAGAAAATCCTTCATTACCCGCTACAGGCCTGCTGCATATGTTTTATGAGAGTGCAGATGAATGAGAGCGAAAACGATCAAACACAGAGGTGATCAAAGTTCTTATTGACATTGTTTTGCTGGCTGTTAAAATGAATACTTCTTTATATAAAATTCAGTGCGCACATGTTGTCACTGGGCAAAAAGTTGTACAGTTTTAAGAGCCGATTTTTGGTTTTAGAACATATACATTTAGCAATTGACTTTGGCTACCAGTCTTCACGTCTGAACATGGATTGCGGATTTAATTTGGAGTGCAGCTCTGAACAATGGGTTTCTAAAAGCCCTGAATCTCAGACCAGCTAATGTTGATTAAAATTCATTTGGATAACTGTGATGTGGATGGGTAAAGGTTGTATGTAGTTTCAAAGAAAGTGTTGTCCATATGTTGTGAATATGGAATTGTCCTTTGATGTTTGGCACATAAAATATTGAGCCCGCATTGGGCCGGGAGACCGATCCACCAGAAGTGCCTCTATATGATGCCTGTCTATTTTCTCAAACAAAGAAGCATCTTTGTATCTACCAGTACTTTTTTCTGGTGACTTGATTCATGCAACAACACACAGCACAATATTTTTGTGCACACTGGTCATTACAAATTAGAGGGAATGTTGGCGGCATCCATTATTAAGGACACCTATCCCCCAGGACATGCCCTCTTCTTATTGCTACCACCAAGAAGGAGGTACAGGAGCCTGCAGACACACTCAACAATTTAGGAACAGCTTCTTCCCCTCTGCTATCAGATTTCTGAATTGACAATGAACCCATGAACACCACCTCACTAATTTTCTTAATTTGAAACTTTAGAAGACTGTGACATAGAAATATAGAAAATAGGTGCAGGAGTTGGCCATTTGGCCCTTCAAGCCTGCACCGCCATTCAGTATGATCATGGCTGATCATCCAACTCAGAACCCTGTACCAGCCTTCCCTCCATACCCCCTGATCCTTTTAGCCACAAGGGCCATATCTAACTCCCTCTTAAATATAGCCAATGAACTGGCCTCAACTGTTTCCTGTGGCAGAGAATTCCACAGATTCACCACTCTCTGTGTGAAGAAGTTTTTCCTAATCTCGGTCCTAAAAGGCTTCCCCTTTATCCTCAAACTGTGACCCCTCGTTCTGGATTTCCCCAACATCGGGAACAATCTTCCTGCATCTAGCCTGTCCAATCCCTTTAGGGTTTTATACGTTTCAATCAGATCCCCCCTCAATCTTCTAAATTCCAATGAGTATAAGCCTAGTTCATCCAATCTTTCATCATATGAAAGTCCTGCTATCCCAGGAATCAATCTGGTGAACCTTCTTTGTACTCCCTCTATGGCAAGGATGTCTTTCCTCAGATTAGGGGACCAAAACTGCACACAATACTCCAGGTGTGGTCTCACCAAGGCCTTGTACAACTGCAGTAGTACCTCCCTGCTCCTGTACTCGAAACCTCTCGCTATAAATGCCAGCATATCATTCGCCTTTCTCACCGCCTGCTGTACCTGCATGCCCACTTTCAATGACTGGTGTATAATGACACCCAGGTCTCGTTGCACCTCCCCTTTTCCTAATCGGCCACCATTCAGATAATAATCTGTTTTCCTGTTTTTGCCACCAAAGTGGATAACTTCACATTTATCCACATTAAATTGCATCTGCCATGAATTTGCCCACTCACCTAACCTATCCAAGTCACCCTGCATTCTCTTAGCATCCTCCTCACAGCTAACACTGCCACCCAGCTTTGTGTCATCCGCAAACTTGGAGATGCTGCATTTAATTCCCTCATCCAAGTCGTTAATATATATTGTAAACAACTGGGGTCCCAGCACTGAGCCTTGCGGTACCCCACTAGTCACTGCCTGCCATTCTGAAAAGGTCCCGTTTATTCCCACTCTTTGCTTCCTGTCTGCTAACCAATTCTCTATCCACATCAGTACCTTACCCCCAATACTGTGTGCTTTAAGTTTGCACACTAATCTCCTGTGTGGGACCTTGTCAAAAGCCTTTTGAAAATCCAAATATACCACATCCACTGGTTCTTCCCTATCCACTCTACTAGTTACATCCTCAAAAAATTCTATGAAATTCGTCAGACATGATTTTCCTTTCACAAATCCATGCTGACTTTGTCCGATGATTTCACCGCTTTCCAAATGTACTGTTATCACATCTTTGATAACTGACTCTAGCAGTTTCCCCACCACTGATGTTAGGCTAACTGGTCTATAATTCCGTGGTTTCTCTCTCCCTCCTTTTTTAAAAAGTGGGGTTACATTAGTCACCTTCCAATCCTCAGGAACTAGTCCAGAATCTAAAGAGTTTTGAAAAATTATCACTAATGCATCCACTATTTCTTGGGCTACTTCCTTAAGCACTCTGGGATGCAGACCATCTGGCCCTGGGGATTTATCTGCCTTTAATCCCTTCAATTTACCTAACACCACTTCCCTACTAACATGTATTTCCCTCAGTTCCTCCATCTCACTGGACCCTCTGTCCCCTACTATTTCCGGAAGATTATTAATGTCCTCCTTAGTGAAGACAGAACCAAAGTAGTTATTCAATTGGTCTGCCATGTCCTTGCTCTCCATAATCAATTCACCTGTTTCTGTCTGTAGGGGACCTACATTTGTCTTAACCAATCTTTTTCTTTTCACATATTTATAAAAGCTTTTACAGTCAGTTTTCATGTTCCCTGCCAGTTTTCTCTCATAATCTTTTTTCCCCTTCCTAATTGAGCCCTTTGTCCTCCTCTGCTGAACTTTGAATTTCTCTCAGTCCTCAGGTGAGCCACTTTTTCTGGCTAATTTGTATGCTTCTTCTGTTTAGTTTAGTGTTTAGTTTTAAAAAGTGGGGTTTAGTGACTGTTTAGTTACTCAGTATGTTCAAGGCCCAGATTGATAGCTTCTGGACTTTAAAAGATTTGTTAGAAATGAGGATCAGGAATGTCTGGGGAGAGAAGTGGAATCAATATTAACTGTCAGCCATGATACTGCACCCAATCATTCTCATTCTTGGCTGGCAATTCAATAGAACCTGCTGTGCATGGATCA
This sequence comes from Mobula birostris, assembly GCF_030028105.1. Classification (NCBI taxonomy): domain Eukaryota; kingdom Metazoa; phylum Chordata; class Chondrichthyes; order Myliobatiformes; family Myliobatidae; genus Mobula; species Mobula birostris. Next base: position 247,972,389 of record NC_092370.1, on the reverse strand, counting down.
GCTCCCCACTCTGATTTCTACACGTAGATTGAAATTCAAAAGTCAGACACAAGTCAGAGAGAGGTCCCTGATGTACCTGATCTCCTACTGTAACATTGAACTCACTGTATTAATCTGTTGCAGACCAAGTCCACTTTACTCCAGGGATAACTACCATGTCCATTTGAGTTGCGGATTTGACCTCAATTAAAATGCAGGTAAATAATTTATTTTTATTTACTGTTCTCATACACCATAGATCAGCACTGCACACTGCGCTGGAATTCACTGGCCGTTAAGAACCAAATAGATTCAAAGTACATTTATTCTCAAAGTATGTATGCAGTATACAACCTTGAGATTCAGCTTCCCATGAAACAAAGAAAACCATGACACACCTTCAAAGAAAACATCAACCCCCTCCGCCACACTGTGCAAAAAATGCACAAATGGCAAAAAAAAAGAGTGAAAAACACAGGATATAATACACCAAACTACAAAAGTTATTGAAAGTGTCCAGGCATATTCAGTTCAACTCAGCTCAGTTCAATCTAGTGCTGTATCGCTTGTCATCTGCTGGCCACTTTGATCAAAACACGCTGGAGGAACTCAGCAGGTCGGGCAGCATCCGTGGAAACTATCAGTCAATGTTTCGGGCCAGAACCGAAATGTTGACTGATCGTTTCCACGGATGCTGCCCGACCTGCTGAGTTTCTCCAGCGTGTTGTGAGTGTTGCTTTGACCCCAGCATCTGCAGAGTATTTTGTGTTTACACTTCGATCAAAATTGCCCAAAATAGCAACAAAAAAAAGGAGTGACCAGAAAGCAGAAACATATCATAATGTGAATTATAGAATGCAATCCACAAACTGTGTCAATTAAACCTTGCCCAAGACCCAGGACTCCAGCAGAATCCCCCAACAGCATCGAGTGAGATGGAGAGAGAGGCTATTTGAATGCAGTGATGCTGCTCTGGCAGCAGTGAGTGAGAGGCTGATAGATGTTGCTGAACATCCCCTCGCCTTCCGCTCTCACCTCGATGATTTCAATCTTCCTTGATGCTTCAGTTGGTAAGATCACAGAGTAATGGAGTCGATCATGAATTCACGATCTGTCTCCAAGTTTCTTGGCCTCAAGGCTGCATACTTTGTTTGAGACCACACCCTTGGAGACAGCAAAGCACCAGATCACTCAATCGGCCCAAAGACATGACATCAAAATGTAAATAGTGGGCTCCAGCAGTAGCAGAGCCACATTTGAAGGAGAACAAAGACAGAAAGTAAGAGAAGGAAAGCATAATGAACCGCCTGAGGGCTGTCGCCATTGGTCGCGTTGTTCACTGGCGCCATCTTGTCACCCAGGTTAATTAAAGCCAAAGATGTAATGTTAGAAAGCTCTACCTGTGGACGGATGAAAATGAAGTTTACCAAATTAAAAAAAAATAGAGAACTTGGAAAGCAAGAGAAATGTAGCAAGCTATTAGAAACTAAAGATGTAAACTGTTTTAAAAGTGGAATTAGTAGTGAGTATCTATACCTTACTTACTTGAAAACCTCAGGGTGAAACCCCTGGAGGAGAGACAATAGTGATAAAAGATCTATTGAAGCTACAGCTATAAGAAGCAGCAGCTACATCGAGACAATATCGGTAGACGCAAGTGTCCAAGATCTCTATCGCGTGACTGGAAATCAGTTTTGTTAAAGCACACCAAGGGATTTGATGAGCTGAAACTTTTACTGTTCTGAGTGTATAATTTATGTGTGGAGTGGTGTTGTAACTGAGAAATGTTTGTAAATGACAGTGATGTTAAGTTATTTTGAAATAGAAAATAGAATGTGTATAAAAACTTACAGATTGTAATCCTGCTGTACACAGGTCATTTTTTTTTTGTATAAGTTTGTGAATCGACTTTCCGCGGATGATCAACTATTTCATCCAATGAACCAATAACAAGATGGCAAGCGACCCAAGATCGAAGAACCAGTGTGGCATGAAATGATTAATGGTGTAGATGATTTAATATGGTTGGATGTATAAGTTTATTTTCATTTGAAGGAACTGAATTTGATTTTCTTCAGGAACTGATTACTTTTGCAATAATTTTGATAAGTTACTGCATGAGATTAACTTTGTTTAAAAGTTGTGATGCTGGAGAATTTTTGTGTAAGGAGTTAAGCTGTGTGTGCGTATATATACATACATACATATATATATATATACACACACTCGCGCACACACACACACACACATTTTTATTTGAATATGTAGACATATTGACTGGAACTGAAACTGAAGTTAGCCATATTACTTCAGAATAGGAATTCAAATAGTTTTCTAACTAACAGAGATAAATAAAATGAAATGTTAGTCTGTAAACTTTTAAATAGAGAATAATACTAGATCTAATTAGTAGAGAAATTTGAGTAATAAAGGTCATTCTAATGAATATAACTGATTCTATCTAAAAAACAGGAAGTTGTTTTTTGTTTGATATCTGAGATTTGAAACCTAACAGAATGTTGGAATTTTGAATTATTCTTACTCATGTAAATATTTTGTATATCCATTTTTTTTTAATAATCAAAACTTACCTCCAGAAGTTTGTGTTTTCTATTCACAGCCTCCTTCCGATACCTGGAGCTTCTGGTGACTTTCCAGCACCTAGTGTAGTACTATCTGATTTGATTTTTCTCATGAAGAGTGAAGAGATCAGTCACAAGAAATAAGACCAGCACTACACAGGTGTTACAAATTTCTTCCTGAATATAATTGGAGATACAAGATGCTGGGATATGGAACAACAGATACATATCTGCTGGAAGAACACATACAGAGCTACAATGAAACACTTGCTGTACATACTATTTATACAGATTATATTATTAAGCATTGCATTAAAATAGAACAAAATCAAACAATAACAATGTGAATAACGTGTAACAGGAACAGAGAAAGTACAATACAGGTAAACAATAGATGTAAGATTATAAAAATAAAAATATAATGTTGAGGCTTTAAAAGACATTGGTAAGAGTTCACCTGGATTACTGTGAGCAGTTTTGGGCTCCTTATCTAAGAAAGGATGTGCTGACATCGGAGGGGGTTCAAAGGATGTTCATGAAAATGATTCTAGGATTGAATGTCTTGTCATATGAGGGGCATTTGATGGCTCTGGGCCTGTACTCACTTGATTTCAGAAGAATGAGGGGGTCCTCACTGCAACCTGTTGAAAGGCCTTGATAGAGTGGATGTGATGTTTTCTATGGTGTAGCTGTCTAAAACCAGAGGACACAACCTCAAAATAGTGGAGCGTCCTTTTAGAATGGAGATGGGGAGGGATTTCTTTAGCCAGAGAGTGGTGAATCTGTGGAATGCATTGCCACCAGTGGCTATGCAAACCAAGTCATTGGCAGAGGCTGATAGATTCTTGATTAGTGAGGGCATGAAGAGATGCAGGGAGAAGGCAGGGGATTGGGGCTGAGAGGGAGATGGATTAACCATGATGAAATGACAGAGCAGACTTGATGGGCCCAGTGGCTTAATTTTGCTTCTATATCTTATGGTCTTATAACAAGTTGGGTTGTGAGGTGTCCATCTTATCATACTCATCATCATCAATATGACGTAGGTGATCATAGTCTATCCATGACCATGACTGTTCTCAGCAAATTTTTATATAAAAGTGGTTTGCTACTCCCTTCTTCTGGGTAGAGTCTTTGCAAGATGAATGACCCCACCCATTATCAATGCTCGTCAGAGATTGTCTGCCTGATGTCAGTTGTCACATAACCAGGACTTGTGATACGCACCAGCTCCTCATACGGCCATTCACCACCTGTTCCCATGGCCCAAGGGTGACCTGCAGGCTAGCGGAGGGAGATGCACCTTACACCTCCTTTGGTAGAGACGTATCGCCACCCTGCAACACCACAGTAAGTAATATTACTACATACTAATCACTATGCTACTGTAGTACCACAAGAAAAAACACTTGGAGCATATTTCTCATGTGTTAGTGACCCATTCAAATGAAGAAATCCATTCATTAACCAGTCGTCCTTGGCTCAAGTCTGAGAGCTCGGAACAATACGTATCCATTTACCTTTCCGCAGGAGGTTACTGCTCTGTCCTTGACTTAATGGTGTGTCCAGGCATGGGATAGAAAATCAAAGACAGAACCATCTGATTGTCTATTCGATTATTGGACTAGACGTACAACATAGAACATAGAATAGTACAGGCCCTTCAGCCCACATTGTTGTGCCGACCCTCAAACCCTGCCTCCCATATAACCCCCCTCCACCTTAAATTCCTCCATATACCTGTCTAGTAGTCTCTTAGAACTCACTAGTGTATCTGCCTCCACCACTGACTCAGGCAGCGCATTCCACGCACAAACCACTCTCTGAGTAAAAAACCTTCCTCTAGTATCCCCCCTGAACTTCCCACCCCTTACCTTAAAGCCATGTCCCCTTGTATTGAGCAGTGGGGAAGAGGCGTTGGTTATCCACTTTATCTATTCCTCTTAATATCTTTGAGTGAAAATGCAGAAAGTTTGAAGTTTCTCCTCATCTCCTTCCACCTTAGGCCACAAACTTATCAATCACCTCTGCTGTAGACCACTTTCTGGAGGTCCAAGATGCCAACTTCTACAAAGAAGGGATCCGTATGCTCCACGACCGCTGGACTAAGTGTGTAAATGTAGGAAAAATAAACGTGCTAGGTTTTCTAAAATTAACTCCTTCTACCTTAGGCCACAAAATTATCAATCACCCCTCGTAAATAAGTTAAATGTATCGAGAACACGAAATGAAGAGTCCTTGAAAGTGAGACTATATTCTGTCCTGGATATCAGTGACTTTGAATCTTAAAGATCTTCATCCTTTTTTACTGGTACCAAGTATTGCAGATCAGATGAACAGAAAAACACAGCCTAAGAATGCTAGATATTGACACAAAGATTGTCCATTTATTTGCTTCACAATAATACTGAATGTAAGTACTGTGATGTTGTAAACTGACAAGAAAATAGAAACAAAAGTAAGTCAACGTTTTGGGCTAAGTCTCTTCGCCAACTCTTCTTCCTATGGTCCATTCTCCTCTCCTATCAGATTGCTTCCTCTCCAGTCCTTTATCTCTAACACCCACCTGGCTTCACCTACCTCCTTCTAGCTATTCTCCTTCCCCTCCCCGCTCCTTTTTATTCTGGCATCTTCCTCCTTTCTATCCAGTCCTGATGAAGTGTCTCAGCCCAAGACATCGACTGTTTACTTTTTCCCATAGATGCTACTTGACCTGCTGAGTTCCTCTAGCATCTTGTGTGCGTGTGCGTGTGTTGCTTGGATTTCCAACATCTGTAGATTTTTTCTTGTTTATGAAAAATAAAAATAAAAACTGTTAGCAGACAATTTGAAAAAAAAGTATCACTGGAAAACTCAGTGTTTGTTTCTCATCTGAAACGGTAACTCCTTTTTTTCCCATTCATGCTGGCTGACCTGTGGATTTTTCCAGCAGTTTGATTTATGAAACTGGAAGTTTTGGCAATACATTGCAGGTGAGGAAACATCACTGGAAAAAGAATCAGAGTTAATGGTTCAAATTAACACCTTATAATAAATTTAGGATCCTTTATTATTGTGTTCCTTCAAAGATCTCATGTCTACATTGGCCATTCAAAACTGCTCTCAGAACTCCAAGTGGACTCACCAGCACCTTATAAGGCCTCAGTATTACATCCTTACTTTTATATTCTAGTCCTCCTGAAATGAATGTGAACATTGCATTTGCCTTCCTCACCACAGACTCAATCTGCAAGTTAACCTTTAGGGAATCCTGCACAAGGTCTCATAAGTCCCTTTGCACCTCGGATTTTTGAATTTTCTCCTCACTTAGAAAAATGTCTGCTCTTTTATTCCTTTTACCAAAGTGCATGACCAGACATTTCTCGACACTCTATTCCATCCGCCACTACTTTGTCCATTCTCCTAATCTCTCTAAGTCCTCTGTAGCCTCTCTACTTCCTCAAACTGACATGCACCTCCACCTACTGTCTACAAACCTGGCCACAAAGATGATAATAATGTCATCAAAATCATTGACATACAACATAAAGATAAGCGATCCCTACACCGACCTCTGCAGAACCCCACTAAAAATGGCAACCAGCCATAAAAGGCTCCCTATATTCCCACTCTTTGCCTCCTGCCAATCAGCCATTGCTTTATCCATGCTAGAATCTTTCCTGTAATACCGTGGGCTCATAGCTTGTTAAGCATCCTCATGTGCAGCACCTCGTCAGAAGCTTTCTGAAAATCCGACTACACAACATTCACCAATTCTCTTTTATCTATCCTCAAAGAATTTCAACAGAAGGAAACTATGCTGACTTTGGGCTATTTTACCATGTGCCTCCAACTACCCTGAAATCCTTTATCTCTGAAACCTTTCTAGTAAAACTATTGTCATCACAGGAAATAGTCTATTAAGTGCATTTACTCCGATGCAACTGTTTACGACATTTGAGATCAAAACTTGCCATACTATTCCAAATGTGATGTCTCAGTAAAACTCTTTCCATCTGCAGGAGGATTTCCTTATTCCTGAACCCCTTTCAATAAAAAACAGCATCTAGTTTACCATCCCAATTGCCAACTATCCCTGTTATTAACTTGATTCATCATCACTGATACTTAATATTTTGGAAAATCCTGTTTTTATATTTTTTCCTACTAAATTATTGGAAGCTCTATATAGAGTGGATGTGGAGAGGATACTTTCTGTAGTGAGAGAGTCTGGGACCAGAGGGCTTAGGAAAAGAATGGAGGGATGTCCATTTACAACAGAGATAAGGAGGGTCTCGGCCTGAAACATCGACTGCATCTCTTCCTAGAGATGCTGCCTGGCCTGCTGCGTTCACCAGCAACTTTTATGTGTGTTGCAGAGATAAGGAGGAACTTCTTTAGCCAGAGTGTGGTGAATTTGTGGAATTCATTGCCCTGTATGACTGTGGAGGCTGCCATTGGGTATATTTAAAGTGGAGGTTGATAGGTTCTCAATTAGTCGCGGCATCAAAGATTAGAGGGAGAAGGCAAGCGAATGGGGTTGAGAAGGATAATGAATCAGTAATGATAGAATGGTGGAGCAGACTTCACGGGCTGAATGGCCTATTTCTGCTCCTAAGGTCCTAAATTGAATGACTTCACAATTGCCTACATCATAGGAATACATCTCTTAGAAGCAAAAAGAGAACAAATAGACTTAAGCAGCTGAATGATCTGCACCAGAGCTTGAAGTAATGAAATCTTGTGAATATTGTGCACTGATTATATTAGAAAAGGTAAATAGATTACATTACTATGTTTTGCAATTTAATTAATGTACAAATTATTCTCTATAAAATTGATTAAACAGAGAACTGTTTCCGTTATCTCTCTGGTGCTTACATGCTGATCGTGAATGCGTGCCGACCTTTAACTCCATGCGGTAACAAAGTGATCACAGATTACTGTTATTTATTCTGAGGAACGGTTTGTATAAAGTGAACATAAAAAAGCAGAGGGTAGCATTAATATCATCATCATCATCATCATCATCATCAGGTGCCGTGCCCAGTTTGAGCTTTGACTGCCATGGCCCACACACTCCTGTTTCTGGTCAAGTGGATCAATTCATTGGTATTCATTTCCAGTTCTCTGGCTGCTGTCTCCATCATCATTTGTCTTTATCTTCCTCTTGCTTTCTTCTCTTCAATTTTTCCCATAATTACTGTGCATTCTAACACTTCTTTCCTAATCCCATGTCCAATGAAGTTATTTTGCCTTTTCATTATCTCATACATTATTTCTCTTTTTGTGCTTGCTCTGTTCATGACATCCTCATTAGGTATTTGTTTTGTCCATGATATTCTTTGCATCCTCCTCAAAAACCACACCTCTGCTGCTTCAATTCTATTCCTCATGTTACGAGATATTGTCCAACATTCTGAGCCATATAACATAACTGGATAAACGTGACATTTCAGTACTCTGAGGGGGGTTGTCATGCCTAGTTTAGTGTTGGTCAGTATACTCTTCATTCAACACACAAAAGGTGTGTTTTGCCATCCCTATTCTTCTTTTGATGTCTGCGTCGCACCTGCCATCTGATGTCACCCAGCTTCCTAAGTAGCAAAAGTTCTGTACTTGTTTTATGTCTTCCCCGTTTATTCTCAGCCTGCAGATAGGATTCTCCTTCTTTTTGGATATCACCACACATTCTGTCTTTTTGCAATTGATAGATAGACCCATTTTTGCACTAATTAATATAAATAGTCAAATTATTTTGTTGATTTATTGTAACAGGCTGGGTTCATCCTAATTCTCTTACTGAAGTAAACTGGCCAATTTTCTGAGAGAAGGCAGGAGAATAAGTTTGAGGGAAATGAATAAGGCATGATGAAATGTTGGGACAGACTTGATGGGCTGAAAGGCCTATTTCTATGACTTTGTTGGCTATAAAGAACGAAGATCAGTGAACAAGAATGGGGGCGGCCATTTTGTAAGACTGCCCTTGCAGACCCCATTGTGAGAGCTCTTTAATGAACTGATTCTTGCTCTGGGGTAACTTAATCAGAGCAATTAAATGTGGACACAAGGAGTTTCAGCTAATGGCTTGCTAAACCTGAGACCATTCTCAGGCAAGCAGCTATGTATTATGTAAAGTACCTGTGTCTCCTGATTTGAACCAGTCAGAGTTGAAAAAGACAAAGAAATGAGGCTAAGGGCAGAGACCATAGAACAATACTGGTTGTAACCATGGACCAGAGCCAATAAGAAGATGAACTAGGTTGGTCAGATGAACTTGAGCCAATGGGATGGAGATACATCATTTGAACTGATGAGGAATACTATAAGAGTAGGGAGCTTCAAATGCAAAGTATTGACACTCTCCAAAGATCAACCATCCTGTGAAGGACCTAATGGACACCTGGAGATTGGAGCAGGACCATGAGGAATGCCTAGGCTCCTTTCTCAGGTAATATCTTTTTTCTTCATTAACTGTTTTTGAGGATCAGGGAATCCTAGTTAGTGTGTGCACGCAGTTAATTTGTGAACTTGTGCTTTTTAGTCGAAACAACAAAAAGGTTACTTGTTAGTAAATACAGATCCTTTCTGTGTCTGCCTGGTGATTATTACTAAGAGGTAGATCCTGATAAAATCTTATAGTCTAATGATCTATTTTCATTCTATGATTCTACTTGCCTGTGTTCTATACCCATATACTGTGTCAAATTTAGATTTTAAGACATTCTAAACCATTTTCAAAATCAAATAAGTGATTAGGTATTGGTAGGGGCTTCCTAATGTTGAGAATAAAATATCTGTCTAATCTCCTTCATTCCAGATGTCTGAGAACAAAGAGACCTATGATTTGATTTTATGATGGTTATTTTAGAAATTATGTTGTTTGCTTTACAAGCTATATATTGTCTTTCAGAGTTATCAGCAAAAATTCAATGCAAACTGTTCACTTTCATCCTGGGTTTGTCACACTGTGAAATGTGTTTTCAAATAATCACCAAGTCTTCTTTAAAGCTTTCAAGTTCTACATCCAGAAGATAAAGAATAGGCTTCATTCCAAATTACATGCCAGTCTCAGCTCTCCTCTTCCTTCACTGACATGGGTCAAGAGCCTGTCCGACAGTACTGTTGAAGTGATTTTTGCCACAATGGAAGCTTGCCGGCACCTCAGAATCACAACAGTAGTACAGCACAAAAATAGGCCTTTTGTCCCATCTAATCCATGTCAAAGTTTTATTTTGCCTCGTCCCATCAACCTGCACCTGGACCATCACCTTCCACACCCTTTCTATGCACCTGTCCTAAACTTCCCTTAAAAGTTGACATCAAACCACACGTACTGCTACCAGTGACAGCTCATTCCACACTCACACCATCTTCTGATTGAAAAAATTATCCTCTCAGGTTCCCCTTCTCAAAGTGAATTAGACAAAGGCAATGAAAGTTGGGGCTTGCCAGCTATGCCAACAATCCACGGAATTATTATGAAAATGTAAGGAAGTTCATACCTTTTCATGAAGCTCTTTATCACTATAAATGCATAAGGCTACATATTTTGGTTATAACTAATAAAAACTGAAAACATAACAGACAATCTAACCTGGACCCACAATGTCTTCCCATGTGTCAGTAGGCACAGCAGTGTCCACACTTACTGAGGAGATTGAGACACACAAGGCTCTGCACCCCCATTCCAAAAACTGTCTACAGGAGCCTCATCGATGGTGTCCTGTCTGACTACCTCATTGCGTGGTAAGAAGCTACTACTGCCCTCTACTGTGCCTATTGTCTTGTTTATTATTTATTGACTTGGCTTGACAAGGCATTGGACCACAAGACCCCTCAGGGGATAGTAAATGCTACTGAGAGGAACAGTGGGTCTCCCTCCTCCCTGTTTGTGACTTTTACAGAAGCATTGCATACCAAAGGCCTGAAGCATTGTTGAGGATCCCTGATACCCATCCCATAATCTCTTTGACCCACTACCATCAGGAAAGAGGTACAGGAGCATCAGGACTTGGATTGAGAGACTGGGTAACAGCTTCTTCCCTCAGGTTGTGAGACTAATGAATGCCTTGCAACCACCAAGATTGCTTCACTAGGGCAGCAAGCTGTTTACTATTTATTACTTAACTTATTTATGGTAATATTTTGTTTAACAGTACTCCACAAAGTTGAAAGTGCATACAATGCATATAAAAGGATTCACCCCCTTGGAAGTTTTCATGTTTTACAGCATTGAATCACAATGGATTTAATTTGGCTTTTATTGACATTAATCAACAAAAAAGATACTTCTGTGTCAAAATGAAAACATGTCTCTACAAAGTGATCAAAATTAATTACAAATATAAAACACAAAATAATTGATTGCGTAAGTATTCACCCCCTTTAACTTAGATCATTTTGTAGAGATTTGTTTTCACTCTGACACGAAAGAGTCTTTTTCAGTCGATTTGTGACAAAAAAGCCAGATTAAATCCACTGTGATTCAATGTTGTAAAATAATAAAACATGAAAACTTCTACGGGTGGTGAATGGTGAATACTGGTTAGACACTGTATGTATAGCAATGGTTTAATTTTAAGTATCACTCTGCAGAATAAAGCATATTTCATAAAAAATGTCAGCGATTATAAACCTGATTCTGATATGGGTCTCTATTGTAGACTGTGAGTGGGAAGGGGGAAGGGAGAGGGGAGGGGTGTGGGAACCAGAGAGACATTCTGTAATGATCAATGAACCAATTCTTTGGAATCAAGTAATCTTGCTTGAGTGTGGCTGCACCCATACCACCCCACTTCTCTGGCATTCCTTCTCCGTTACCTGTTCCACACCCCTCCACTGCACCCCACTCTTGCCATTTTCAATATCGTTTCCTACTGCCAGATTTACAAACTCTCTCTCTGCTCTTCCTTGACAAATACAGCACTGTGCAAACATCTTATGCACCCTAGCTATATATATGAACCTAAGACTTTTGCACAGTACTGTATGTGCTGTGTGCGATATGCTTTCTAGTCCAGAGGAACATTGTTTCATTTGTTTGTATATTTGTACAGCCAGAGGGCAATAAATTTGAACTTGAATTTTAAAAGAAAACACTCATGAACTTGCATGAATTTTAAAACATATTTTCTCTGATAAAATTACTAATTTATGATCAATGGAACCTCAGAATTTATTCCAAATATGCAAATGGACAAAGGTTCCATGCAATTTGCCAGAGGAATGAGATATAGGAGCAGAATTAGGCCATTTGACCCTTGAGTCTGTTACCCCATTTCATCATGGCTGATCCATTTTCCCTCTCAGCCCCAATCTTCTGCCTTCCCTCCATATCACTTTCATGCCCTGAACTAATCAAGACTCATTCAAAATGGAAGGAATGGAATATAAGTGGAACTGGGGTTGAAAAAGAAAGTTGGTCTGATTTATCTGAAACCTCTCATGCAGTAGGGCTGACCATGGAACAGGAATTTTGTGAATAGATTACAAACCAAACAAGTGACAGCCTCAGTAAAACCACTGAGAAATTGTGACTGACAGGATAAATTTTGTGCTCAGCTCATTCACTGTCAGATGCATCAACTTCCGTGTGCGTTTGAGTGACGATATCCACCATTTCCTTAGAAGAAGCATCGATCACCATCCCTACCGAGTGACAAGCTCCTGTTTTCTATATACAAGGAAAATAGTATACAGAATTTATTTAATATAGATGAGATTCATTTTTTTGTGGGCATTCACAATAAACAAAAGAATACTAAGGAATTTAGTAAGAATTTAGTAATTTACTAAGGAAACTGGCATGGAGTCAATGGAAATAAGGCAAACAAGTAGTGAGGTCATGGAACCTATACAGATTGAGGGGGAGGAGGTGCTTGCTATCTTGAGGTAAATCAGAGTAGATAAATCCCCAGGACCTGACAGGGTATTCCCTTGGACCTTGAAGGAGACTAGTGTTGAAATTGCGGGGGCCCTGGCAGATATATTTAAAATGTCGGTATCTACAGGTGAGGTGCCGGAGGATTGGATGATAGCTCATGTTGTTCCGTTCTTTAAAAAAGGCTCTAAAAGTAATCCGAGAAATTATAGGCCGGTAAGTTTGACGTCGGTAGTAGGTAAATTATTGGAAGGAGTACTGAGAGATGGAATCTACAAGTATTTGGATAGACAGGGACTTATTTGATAGAGTTAACATGGCTTTGTGCGTGGTAGGTCATGATTAACAAATCTATTAGAGTTTTTTGAGGAGGTTACCAGGGAAGTGGATGAAGGGAAGGCAGTGGATGTTGTCTACATGGACTTCGGTAAGGCCTTTGACAAGGTCCCGCACGGGAGGTTAGTTAGGAAGATTCAGTCGCTAGGTACACATGGAGGGGTAGTAAATTGGATTAGACAATGGCTCAATGGAAGAAGCCAAAGAGTGGTGGTAGAGAATTGCTTCTCTGAGTGGAGGCCTGTGACTAGTGGTGTGCCACAGGGATCAGTGCTGGGTCCATTGTTATTTGTCATCTATATCAATGATCTGGATGATAATGTGGTAAATTGGATCAGCAAATTTGCTGATGATACAAAGATTGGAGGTGTAGTAGACAGTGAGGAAGGTTTTCAGAGCCTGCAGAGGGACTTGGACCAGCTGGAAAAATGGGCTGAAAAATGGCAGATGGAGTTTAATATAGACTTGTGAGGTATTGCACGTTGGAAGGACAAACCAAGGTAGAACATACAGGGTTAATGGTAAGGCACTGAAGAGTGCAGTAGAACAGAGGGATCTGGGAATACAGATACAAAATTCCCTAAAAGTGGCGTCACAAGTAGGTAGGGTCGTAAAGAGAGCTTTTGGTACATTGGCCTTTATTAATCAAAGTATTGAGTATAAGAGCTGGAATGTTATGATGAGGTTGTATAAGGCATTGGTGAGGCCGAATCTGGAGTACTGTGTACAGTTTTGGTCACCAAATTACAGGAAGGATATAAATAAGGTTGAAAGAGTGCAGAGAAGAAGGTTTAAAAGAATGTTGCTGAGACTTGAGAAGCTGAGTTACAGAGAAAGGTTGAATATGTTAGGACTTTATTCCCTGGAGCGTAGAAGAATGAGGGGAGATTTGATAGAGTTATATAAAATTATGATGGGTATAGACAGAGTGAATGCAAGCAGGCTTTTTCCACTGAGGCAAGGGGAGAAAAAAAAACAAGAGGACGTGGGTTAGGGGTGAAGGGGGAAAAGTTTAAAGGGAACATTAGGGGGGACGTCTTCACACAGAGAGTGGTGGGAGTGTGGAATGAGCTGCCAGATGAGGTAGTAAATGCGGGCTCACTTTTAACATTTAAGAAAAACCTGGACAGGTACATGGATGAGTGGTGTATGAAGGGATATCGTCGAGGTGCAGGTCAGTGGAACTAGGTAGAAATATGGTTCGGTACAGCCAAGAAGGGCCAAAAGGCCTGTTTCTGTGCTGTAATATTCAATGGTTCTATGGTTAATACAATATAATCAATGAAAAACTACATACAGTCTGACAAGCAACCAACTTGCTGAAGAAGACAAACTGCAATAATAATAAATATATTTATTGAATAATAAACAAAAGGGATATAGAAACATAGAAAATAGGGGCAGGAGTAGGCCATTCGGCCCTTCGAGTTTGAACCGCCATTCAGTATGATCATGGCTGATCATCCAACTCCGAACCCTGTACCTGCCTTCTCTCCATACCCCCTGATCCCCGTAGCCACAAGGGCCATATAAATATAGCCAATGAACTGGCCTCAACTGTTTCCTGTGGCAGAGAATTCCACAGATTCACCACTCTCTGTGTGAAGAAGCTTTTCCTAATCTTGGTCCTAAAAGGCTTCCCCTTTATCCTCAAACTGTGACCCCTCGTTCTGGAACAATCTTCCTGCATCTAGCCTGTCCAATCCCATTAGGATTTTATACGTTTCAATAAGATCCCCCCTCAATCTTCTAAATTCCAACGACTATAAGCCTAGTTGATCCAGTCTTTCATCATATGAAGTTCCTGCCATCCCAGGAATCAATCTGGTGAACCTTCTTTGTACTCCCTCTATGGCAAGAATGGCTTTCCCCAGATTAGGGGACCAAAACTGCACACAAAACTCCAGGTGTGGTCTCACCAAGGTCTTGTACAACTGCAGTAGTACCTCCCTGCTCCTGTACTCGAATCCTCTTGCTATGAATGCCAGCATACCATTCACTTTTTTCACCACCTGCTGTACCTGCATGTCCACTTTCAATAACTGGTGTATAATGACACCCAGGTCTTGTTGCACCTCCCCTTTTCCTAATTGGCCACCATTCAGATAATAATCTGTTTTCCTGTTTTTGCCACCAAAGTGGATAACCTCACATTTATCCACATTAAATTGCATCTGCCATGAATTTGCCCACTCACTTAACCTATCCAAGTCACCCTGCATCCTTTTAGCATCCTCCTCACAGCTAACACTGCCGCCCAGCTTCGTGTCATCCGCAAACTTGGAGATGCTGCATTTAATCCCCTCATCTAAGTCAATAATATATATTGTAAACAACTGGGGTCCCAGCACTGAGCCTTGCGGTACCCCACAGTTACTGGGAATATGAGTTGTAGAGTACTTAGATTATGAAGGCATGCAGTCCTCTTTTATTGTCATTTAGTAATGCATGCATTAAGAAATAATACATTATTTCCTCCGGTGTGATATCACAAAACACAGGACAAACCAAGACTGAAAAAACTGACAAAACCACATAATTATAACATATAGTTACAAACAGTGTAACAATACCATAACTTGATGAAGAAGTCTATGAGCACAGTAAAGTTCAAAGTTTCTCAAATGTCCCACATCGCACGCAGACGGGAGGAGGAAGAAAAACTCTCCCTGCCATGCCGACCACAATCCGACTCTGAGTCATCCAAAAACCTCGAGCTCTGATTAGCCCTCTGACACCGAATACTGAGCGGCATCTCTGTCCGAACGATTCGACCTCCTTCTCGGTGGCCAAAAGCAGGCAAGGCCGGGGATTTTGAGGCCTAACCTCTGAAAGATTCACGACCACACAGTAACGACAGCAGCGGATGGGTGTTTCAGAAATTTCTCCAGATGTTCTGCTGTGCTTTCACATCCATTCTGCATCAAATCAGGTCTCAGCCCGAAACGTCGACTGTACCTCTTCCTAGAGATGCGGCCTGGCCTGCTGCGTTCACCAGCAACTTTTATGTCTGGTGCTTGAGGTGAGTGAAGTTCAGCAGCCTGATGGTTGAAGGGTAATAATGTTTCCTAAACCTGGTGGTGTGGGACCTGAGGACTCTATACCTTCTTCCTGATGGTAGCAGCAAGAAGAGAGCATGGCCTTGATGATGGGTGCTACTTTCCTGTGGCAGCATACCATGTAGCTGTGCTTAATTCAGGGGAGGGCTTTACATGTGATGGACGGGGCAATGTCCACTACTACTTGTCGACAATATTCTGCAGCAAATGTGCATGTTAACTTTCTAAAGGAGCTTCAAATTGTAGACAGTTCCACTGGACACTGCTTCTAAATTCTTGGACAAATATAACGCTCGGTCTCCAGTTTATTTCCTAATTGGTTGTGGGTGTTCCTCTCGGGACCTGCAGTTACTCAAGTGCCCCTGAATGGAATGTCTGGCTAAATGTGTTCAGAGCACATAGGACATTGAACAATAAAGCACAGCATCATTCCCTTCAGCACACAATGTTGTGCTGAACCAGCTAAAATCCCCAAAAACTAATTCCTCCTCCAACAAAATGTCCATAGTTAAAAACTAACCACATTGATAATACTAAAGGACAAATAACTGTAAACACAATTGACTTTTTGAAATTTCACCATTATTAGTATTACCAATTTATTTCAAATTTTGTTTCATCATAAAGTTGAGTATTCCAGCTGCCCTTGTGGAATTGGGACCCATATCTCTGAATTAAAGATCTCTGTGTACTTGATAATTCTAGTTCTCATTCTCGAGGAGAAATTATTTCTCTCCAACGTTGATATCAAATTTTTGATTTACATTAAATTTATACACCTTGAATACTTTAATTGTGTTACCCCTTAATTTTCCACATGCAAGCTGCCTTCTCACAAAAGTGACCTAAAAATTTGAACAACTTTGTTCCAGATACATTTGTTGAAAATGTGTTGAAAACTCTTCCAACTCCAACATATTCGTTTTAGTGTCAAGATTGAATACCATATTCTGAATAGTATCTAATCAAAACTTTCTTCCATTGTAACTCTATTCCTTTGTATTCAGGCTCTCTTGGGATAAAGGCAAATCATCTATTACTTTATTAACATATTTTTGCAGGACCACTACTTTTTACAGATTTCTGTAAATGAGTTTCTTTGTTTGTCCTATCTTTTTATTTCTCCAAAGCTCCTAACAGTTTGCAGAACAGACTTCAATGTAAATTTTTAATCTGGCTAATTAAAATTACAATAGTCAGTTGAAAGGTTGTACCTCTTATTACAGGGCTTAATCCAGCAAATGAATTATTAGTATATTGTACAATTTTAATCCCTTATCTCAACAGCCTGACAGCTATATCTCACTCAGATTGTCCTCCAATGCTGAGAGGGAACATCCTTTCAATATTTATTTGAGATTAGCAGCCTTGTTAAAATAGTTTCAATTTTTCCTTGCTGTAGGCACTTCCCTATTCACTCGCCTTCTTTCCCACATTACAAAAAGACAAACAAGGGCAAGGTTTTAATGTTTGATGAGAAAGCAGTCCAGGTGGAGATGTTTTCTTTTATGCAGCTCTTCTTGTTTGGCTCCCTTTCTCTGATGTATAAATTTGATCAAGAAATATAGTGGCAAGAAGTAAGATATAAAATTCAAAGTTTAATGTATTTATACCATATACAAACTTGAGACTTATCTCCTTACATGCAGCCACAAAACAAAAATCCCAAAAGAACCCATTAAAAAGAACATTAAACACCCAATTCGCAGGGACAGACACGCAGACAAGAAGTAAGCAAATAGCATTCAGAACTGGAATTCTACGAAAGCCAAGCACTACTGCAGCTGGTGAAGGCAACAGCCATGGTTCATCGAAGTCAAGTAAACGTTGCGAAGCCACCGATGAGACCAGGCATCGTTGCAGCCGGCTCTGCATTTCAGCGTAAAGCTGAGTAAATATCATGGAGCAGCGAGCAGAACTGGTCCTTGCCTTGCCTCAGGACCTGACATCCTGGTCCTTTCAATCTAGCCCAGCGCTTAAAACATCCAACCATTGGGCTGTTCCTCACTCTTGGACCATTCTGCAGCCAGGATCCTGCTGCCATGATTCAGCCCATCCCTGACCTTTCCAACTCAGCCTGGCGCTTCAAATGATCAGACATCGAGAGTTTCTTCACTCTCGGGGAAAGCAAGAAAGGCTGGTGGTATTGGTGGGCAGATGGCAACTGAAGTACGATGCAAATAAGTGTTACGTTTTGGAGGATGAGAATAAGAGGATAAACTGCAATGTTAAAACGGATTCGAGAACTGAGAGCTCTGGATTTAAATGCATCTGAATCAATGGAAATAGCAGGGCAAGTTAATAGACTCTTTTATTTATATAAAAAAAAATGCAGGATTTTGTCCTTTATAATATACAAGAGTACAAGACATCAAATTGGTCTTCATTGCTTCGGCAGATTTCAACAGTAAGGCCACATCATTTGTATACCTGATGCCATACTCAGAATCAGATTTATTATCACCGGCGTGTGTCGTGAAATTTGTTAATTTAGCATCAGCAGTTCAATGCAATACATAATTTAGATGAAAAAAATATAATAATAATAAATAAATGAGTAAATCAATTACAGTATATGTATGTTGAATAGATTAAAAATCATGAAAAACCAAAGATAATATATATTAAACAAGTGAGGTAGTGTCCAAGGTTTCACATCCATTCAGGAATTGGATGACACAGGGGAAGAAGCTATTCCTGAATTGCTGAGTGTGTACCTTCAGGCTTCTGTACCTCCTACCTGATTGTAACAGTGAGAAAAAGGCATGCCCTGGGTGTTGGAGGTCCTTAATAATGGACGCTGACTTTCTGAGATACCACTCCTTGAAGATATCCTGGGTGCTTTGTAGGCTAGTACCCAAGATGGAGTTTACAACCCTCGGTAGCTTCTTTCGGTCCTGTACTGTAGCCCCCCCACCCCCCTCCATACCAGACAGTGATGCAGCCTGTCAGAATGCCCTCCACAGTACATTTACAGAAGTTTTCCAATGGTTCCCAACCTATGGACTCCTTGCTTAATGGCATTTGTCCAAGGCATAAACAGGATTGGAAATCCCTCGTCTATTCTGAGCTCCATCATTGGAACAGATAACAAGGCACTCAGAGGAAAATCTTGCAAAGGCATTCTCAGAGTGGTCTTGGAAAATTTGCAACATCCCCATTGACTCAGAGGAGTCCTTGTTCCAGGACGGATTCTTGTCACAGTATGTGGACAGGCCGACTAGGGGGAATGCCATACTAGATCTAGTACTAGGTAATGAACCGGGGCAGGTCACAGATCTCTCAGTGGGTGAGCAGCCGGAGGACAGTGACCACCGCTCCTCGGCCTTTAGCACTATCATGGAAAAGGATAGAATCAGAGAGGACAGGAAAATTTTTAATTGGGGAAGGGAAAATTATGAGGCTATAAGTCTAGAACTTGCGAGTGTGAATTGGGATGATGTTTTTGCAGGGAAATGTACTATGGACATATGGTTGATGTTTAGAGATCTCTTGCAGGATGTTAGGGATAAATTTGTCCCGGTGAGGAAGATAAAGAATGGTAGGGTGAAGGAACCATGGGCGACAAGTGAGGTGGAAAATCTAGTCAGGTGGAAGAAGGCAGCATACATAAGGTTTAAGAAGCAAGGATCAGATGGGTCTATTGAGGAATATAGGGAAGCAAGAAAGGAGCTTAAGAAGGGGCTGAGAAGAGCAGGAAGGGGGCATGAGAAGGCCTTGGAGAGTAGGGTAAAGGAAAACCCCAAGGCATTCTTCAATTATGTGAAGAAAAAAGGGATGACAGGAGTGAAGGTAGGACCGATTAGAGATAAGGGTGGGAAGATGTGCCTGGAGGCTGTGGAAGTGAGCGAGGTCCTCAATGAATGCTTCTCTTTGGTATTCACCAATGGGAGGGAACTTGATGATGGTGAGGACAATATGAGTGAGGTTGATGTTCTGGAGCATGTTGATATTAAGGGAGAGGAGGTGTTGTAGTTGTTAAAATACATTAGGACGGATAAGTCCCTGGGGCCTGATGAAATATTCCCCAGGCTGCTCCACGAGGCAAGAGAAGAGATTGCTGAGCCTCTGGCTAGGATCTTTATGTCCTTGTTGTCCACGGGAATGGTACTGGAGGACTGGAGAGAGGCGAATCTTGTCCCCTTGTTCAAAAAAGGTAGTAGGGATAGTCCGGGTAATTATAGACCAGTGAGCCTTGCGTCTGTGGTGGGAAAGCTGTTGGAAAAGATTCTTAGAGATGGAATCTCTGGGCATTTAGAGAATCATGGTCTGATCAGGGACAGTCAGCATGGCTTTGTGAAGGGCAGATCGTGTCTAACAAGCCTGATAGAGTTCTTTGAGGAGGTGACCAGGCATATAGATGAGGGTAGTGCAGTGGATGTGATCTATATGGATTTTAGTAAGGCATTTGACCAGGTTCCACATGGTAGGCTTATTCAGAAAGTCAGAAGGCATGGGATCCAGGGAAGTTTGGCCAGGTGGATTCAGAATTGGCTTGCCTGCAGAAGGCAGAGGGTCGTGGTGGAGGGAGTACATTCAGACTGGAGGATTTTGACTAGTGGTGTCCCACAAGGATCTGTTCCGGGACCTCTACTTTTCATGATTTTTATTAACGACCTGGAAGTTGGGGTAGAAGGGTGGGTTGGCAAGTTTGCAGACGACACAAAGGTTGGTGGTGTTGTAGATAGTGTAGGGGATTGTCAAAGATTGCAGAGAGACATTGATAGGATGCAGAAGTGGGCTGAGAAGTGGCAGATGGAGTTCAACCCAGAGAAGTGTGAGGTGGTACACTTTGGAAGGACAAACTCCAAGGCAGAGTACAAAGTAAATGGCAGGATACTTGGTAGTGTGGAGGTGCAGAGGGATCTGGGGGTACACGTCCACAGATCCCTGAAAGTTGCCTCACAGGTGGATAGGGTAGTTAAGAAAGCTTATGGGGTGTTAGCTTTCATAATTCGAGGGATAGAGTTTAAGAGTCGTGATGTAATGATGCAGCTCTATAAAACTCTGATTAGGCCACACTTGGAGTACTGTGTCCAGTTCTGGTCACCTCACTATAGAAAGGATGTGGAATCATTGGAAAGGGTACAGAGGAGATTTACCAGGATGCTGCCTGGTTTAGAAAGTATGCATTATGATCAGAGATTAAGGGAGCTAGGGCTTTACTCTTTGGAGAGGAGGAGGATGAGAGGAGACATGATAGAGGTGTACAAGATAATAAGAGGAATAGATAGAGTGGATAGCCAGCGCCTCTTCCCCAGGGCACCACTGCTCAATACAAGAGGACATGGCTTTAAGGTAAGGGGTGGGAAGTTCAAGGGGGATATTAGAGGAAGGTTTTTTACTCAGAGAGTGGTTGGTGCGTGGAATGCACAGCCTGAGTCATTGGTGGAGGCAGATAAACTAGTGAAGTTTAAGAGACTACTAGACAGGTATATGGAGGAATTTAAGGTGGGGGCTTATATGGGAGGCAGGGTTTGAGGGTCGGCACAACATTGTGGGCCGAAGGGCCTGTACTGTGCTGTACTATTCTATGTTCTATGTTCCATAAGGACTCAGATCGGAAATACACATTCCAAAGGGAATCAAGAAGCTCGAGTCTACGAGGCAGAATCCTTGGAAAGCTCACCACAAGCAGTGGAAGGAATACAACATCATAATCCCATCAAGCATCCAGGTTGGAAACTATAGGTTCTAATCTGATTATGTCAGTCACCTCAAAACCCACAGAACAGGAGTGCAAGAAAATCAGCCATAATCCCAATGGACAGAAGAAGATTTAACTTTATTCATAATAAAAAACATATTTACAGGAATAAACCATTCAATACTTTTTCATCCTTTACATTCATAGTCAATTCATATTTCATTCCTACACGTCAATATCACTGCTGACAATCGTGTGTCTCTCTGGGGTGGTATACTGCTAAAGTAACTACTGATCTTCACCCGGTCCGGCCCCTCCCTCACTGTTAGGGCATATTCTGGAATGAGGGTATGGAGCAAACACTAACTTCAGCAACCAATCTTTAGACCTAGTCCTGGATTCTTGATTAAATTTAAAATCTATTCAGAGGAATACATTTTTCCTGGAACTGTAGACAGCAGTTAATTGAACCACCAGAAAATGCTGATTAACATTTATTTTGGATGTCTGGAGAGTGAAGAAGGAGGTGTGAAAGTTACATGTAATTTGAAAGGAGCTTTGTAGATACACTGCACTGTAGAATTGTCCTTTGACCTTTAGCATCTAAAATGCCATGTAATATTGGGTTGAATAAGCCCCTTCCTCTGCAAGGGTCTCATTATGATACCTGCTGCTCGCTTTTGTTGAATAAAACACGTCTATCTCCACTAACTTCAGTGTCTCTCCGGTGACTTTGTCCATATTACAATACACAGCCTGAGGAAAAGGACCCTACACTGTGGTCCTTCCCCACTGAGCTCTGGTAGTGGCTGAACCTTGCCTCAGTGTGTCTCTCAGCACGTACTCCTGCAGCCTGGAATGTGCCTGAGAGTTTACCTTCATTTGTATATGGAGACCCCTACAGCATAGAAACAGGCCTTTAGAGCAACCAAGTACTTTTCCAACATCAAATACCCCTTTGACATTAATCCTATTTATCCTATTTTGACTTTCATGACAATTCTCCCTAGATTCCCTCACTCTCATGCACACTAGGGATAATTTTCAATGGCCAATTTGATTGCACTTAGAGTATTGTCATTAGTTTTGCGCCTGTTATCTAAGAAAAGATGTGTTGGCATTGGAGAGGTTCTATAACCTGTTCACAAGAATGATTCTGGGAATGAAAGGATTAATATACAAGGAGCGTTTGAAGGCCTGTACTCACTGGAGTTGAGAAGAACGAGGGGTATTCTCCTTGAAATCTATCGGGATATTGAAATGCCTAGATAGGGTAGATGTGGAGAGGATGTTTCTTATAGAGGGGGAGTCAGGAACCAGAGGACACAGCCTCAGAATAGAGAAACATCTATTTAGAACAGAAATGAGGAGTAATTTCTTTAGACAGAGATTAGTGAATCTGTGAAATTCATTCCCACAGGTGGCTGTGGAGCTCAAATCATTGAGTATGTTAAAAGCAAAGCTTGATAGGTTTGTGATTAGTCAGGGTATCAAAGGTTATAGGGAGAAGGCCAGAGAACAGGATTGAGAGGAATAATAAATCAGCTACAATTGAATGGTGGAGCAGACTCGATGGGCCAAATAGCTCTGGGCCTGTACTCCAGTGATTTTAGGCCCACAGCCATCAAACTCTCCTCATATGGTAACCCTTTTATTCCCAGAAACGCTCAACTCCGCTGGATCAATTGGTTAACTGGCCATTGTAAACTGTCCTTAGTGTAATTCTGCTCCTACGTTTCATGGTCTATGACCAGCATGTGTTTGGATAGCAGACTATCATCGGGTAAAAGTGCAAATTCTGTACATGCAGCACTATAGACCAGAACAAAACCCAGGCCTGTGGGGCTGTGAGCAAACATCACTATCTGCTCTACCGCCCTACCAGATGTCTTCACATCTACAACTACCTTCCTCGGTTTGAATTGCTCTTCAAAAGTTATTTCCATTGGGCACACTTTGAGTTCACTCTGCCCCAGCATGATGCGGCAATCAGAATCTAAATCAGGTTTCATATCACTGGTATGTTGCAAAATTTCTAGTTCTGTGAGAACAGAATATTGCAATACATAACAATAAAAAAACAATAAATTACAATAAGAAATACATTTAAAAAAAAATTAAATAAATAGTACAAAGAAAATAAGGTAGTGTACCTGGGTCTATTGTCCATTCAGAAATCTGATGGTGGAGAGGAAGAGCTATTACTGAATTGTTGAGTGTGTATCTTCAGAATCAGAATCAGGTTTATTATCACCGGCATGTGACATAAAATTTGTTAACTTAGCAGCAGCAGCAGTTCAATGCAATACATAATCTAGAAGAGAATAAAAAACAATAGATATAATAATAAATAAACAAGAAAATCAATTGCAGTGTACGTATATAGAATAGATTAAAAAAAACATGCACAAAACAGAAATACTGTATATATTTTTTTAAAGTGAGGTTGTGTCCAAGGATTCAATGTCCATCCAGGAATCAGATGACAGAGGGGAAGAAGCTGTTCCTGAATCGCTGAGTGTGTGCCGCCAGTCCTCTGCACCTCCTACGTGATGGCAACAGTGAGAAAAGGGCATGCCCTGGGTGCTGGGGGTCCTTAATAATGGACGTTGCCCTTCTGAGACAATGCTCCCTGAAGACGTCCCAGGCATCCTCCAGGCCAGTACCCAAGACGGAGCTGACTAGATTTACAACCCTCTGCAGCTTCTTTTGGTCCTGTGCAGTAGATCCCCCTGCCCCCAACCAGACAGCGACATAGCCTGTCAGAATCCTCTCCACAGTACAACCACAGAAGTTTTTGAGTGCATTTGTTGACATGTCAAATCTCCCCAACCCCCAATGAAGCACAGCCACTGTCCTGCCTTCTTTATGACTACATCGATATGTTAGGACCAGGTTAGATCCTCAGAGATCTTGACACACAGAAATTTGAATCTGCTCAGTCTCTCCACTTCTGATCCCTCTATGAGGAGGATTGGTATGTCAGAATTGGACACGATTCAAAGTGGCAGAACTGAGGCGAGACAGAGTCAGGGCAGCAGGGCCTTGGCCCAAGAGAGAGGAACAAGCTGGTATTTGACTGATTTAAGCTTCGAGCTGGATTGAAAAGGTCAATGTATTTGTTTTTTGGTCTCTGTGCTGTACTAAGGCTGTGGCCTGCAACTAACGGGCTCCTGGATTGGATGTGACTGGCTTCATGGCTGGGGATTCACTTTTGTGAACTTCAGTTCTGAATGCTATTTGCTTACTTTTATTGTTTGCTATGATTTGTTTTGTTGCACATTCGGTGCTTGATGGTCTTTTTTCATGAGTTCTATTGGATTTCTTTGTTTTGTAGCTGACTGTTAGAAGATGAATCTAAAGGGTGTATGTCGTATGCATAATTTGATAATAAGTGTACGTTGAACTTTGGAGAAGTCCTAGATGCTGGGACGGCTCATGCCCTTGATGGAACTTTCAACTTTCTGTGTTTTTTTTCCAATCTTGTGCAGTCGCCCCCTCCATATCTCCATGATGCAACCAGTTGGAATGTTCTCCATTCTTTATCTGTTGAAAATTGTGAGGGTTTTTGGTGTCATACCAAGTCTTCTCAAACTCCGAATGAAACGTAGCCGCTCTCATCGCATCTTTGTAATTGCATCAATATCTCAATATGTTTGGCCAGGATAGATCTTCAGAGATCGACAGAGAAGATTGGAAACAAAAAAAACTACAGGCTCATGCTTCACTTCAAATTTCAGAGAATGCATTGGCCTTGACGTAAATCTCAGTATGATTTCTTAGATACCCATGAAAGATCCTTTGAAATGGAATGGAAAGTTTTTCCATATTGATACCTCGATCATTCTCACTGAATTAATTATCTGGTCATTATCATATTTCTTTTTGCGGGAGCACGCTATGTGCAGATTGGCTTATGTCCTTCCTTCTCACAGTGACTGCACTTGAAATGAATTTCACTGGCTGTGAAGTAACAATGGCTGTTCTGAAATGCATGCGAAAAATGCAAATCTTTCTTCTCCCAAAAACACAAGGGAAATTTTTCATAATTACTTCAGCATTCATGCAGGAATCTGTGTGCCCGAGGCCAGTTAACCTATAGCTTATTCGGTTCATTCGTAAGTACACGAAACAAAGAGAAGTAGAACATAGCTATAGAAACATAGAAACATAGAAAATAGGTGCAGGAGTAGGCCATTCGGCCCTTCGAGCCTTCACTGCCATTTATTATGATCATGGCTGATCATCCAACTCAGAACCTGCACTGTAATTCTACCGTAAAATCAGAGGCCAGTAAATCAAAAGTCCATCACTTTGCTGTAGAAGCTTCCTGTGTGAAAAGTCCATCATGGGCACCAGCCACCACTCCCCAGCATCGTGGAAGTCTTCAAAAGGTAATGCCTCAAAAGGACGACATCCATCATGAAGGGTTTCCATCACCCAGGCCATACTGTCTTCTCATTGCCACCATCAAAAAGGAAATACAGGAGCCTAAAGAAACACACTCAATGTTTCAGGAACAGCTTCATCCACCCCACCACTAGATTTCTGAATAGACAATGGACCCATGAACAATTTTTCTACCTCTCTTTTCACTCTATTTACTTAATTTTGTATATACTATGTACATATTTCTTATTGCAATTTATATATTTTTAAACATTGCGTTGCACTGTATTGCTGCAACAAATTTCACAGCATATGTCATAGGTTAGTGATATTAGATTATGAAGACACGCAGTCCTCTTTTGTTGTCATTTAGTAATGCATGCATTAAGAAATGATACAATATTTCCTCCGGTGTGATATCACAAAACACAGGACACACCAAGACTGAAAAACTAACAAAACCACATAATTATAACATATAGTTACAACAGTGCAACAATACCATAATTTGATGAAGAAGTCCATGAGCACAGTAAAAAGTTCAAAGTCTCTCAAATGTCCCACATCTCACGCAGACGGGAGAAGGAAGAAAAACTCTCCCTGCCATACCCGACCACGGTCCGACTCTGAGTCATCGGAAAGCTCTGAGCTCTGATCAGCTCTCCGACACCGAGTACTGAGCGCCATCTCTGTCCGAGCGATTTGACCTCCTTCTCGGTCACCAACAGCAGGCAAAGCCAGGGATTTTGAGGCCTTCCCTCCGAAAGATTCCCGACTGCGCAGTAATGACAGCAGCAAACGAGCGTTTCAGAAATTTCTCCAGATGTTCCTCTGTGCTTTCACGTCCATCTCCATCAAATCAGAATTGTCCACGGTCTCTATTTAATGGATACGATATCATTTTTCACCGGAGGGCTGCGCACGCGGGGCGCGCTGCTTCTCTCTCCTCCCGCCGATTCTGATGGAACCTGATTCTGATTCTGATTCTTGCTTTTTCTTTCTTAAAAGTGGATGAATTCTTCTTTTGTTAACCTATCCCCATCTTCAAAAGATTCTTAACTCTATTTCTTTATTGCTCTCCTTGTATATTTTATTATTTGTAAAACATAAAACTAATTAAAAGAAAAACACAGGAGCCAAGGATAACTGTTGTATGTTTAGTTTTACTTTTAGTAAGATGCTCACATATGATCTGGTGGAGTAATCATGTATGCTATTTACATACTTTTACATATAACCCATAATAAATTATGTAAACTACAAAGAATGCTTGATCAAACAAAATATTTGCAATATTACTTAAATATTACTGAAATATTAAATACATGGCAGTGTATACAATATATATGGTCCAAGGGCAATCCTTTACTAATATTCAATGTGGCACCTTCATTAATATTTTCTACCAAATGCAGTACCATGAAATAGAGCCAATGTTCTTTGATTTTTGTAGACGAGTGTGTTTTCTGTTCTGTGTTGAACATATTGCAGTTATAAAATATTAATGGGGAAGGGACCAATAGAAATCATCTCCTCTGCTTTCCTATGGCATTAACAGTGAACAGAAAGCAAATCCTAATAACTATTACATTTGCTAATCCACTGGACTTCATTAATTATATCCTGTTCCCCAAACGTGCACCGGTGAAGAATATAAACATCATTATTAACAGGGCGAGCTTGCATTCTGCTGTGTTAACACAGTTTGTAATACTGATGTGGTTTCACTTACCCCAACAGAGCTTTCATCTCTTTTACTAACACCAATTGCCTCCACAGGTATTTTATGGAAGGAGAATTTTAATAGTGCATGGTTATTAAGTAGTGCAGGGAGTATTCAAAGCAAGTATCCTGCTATTACGGTGGAGAACAGCTACAATAATTATGAGAGTATAAGGGAAATGAAGAGGAAGCAGGATTGGAAGATCCTGTTGGACATTAGTAATTGGAATTCTGCAAGTCCAGTTTACATGCTCATTGGTGAGACTGACAGCAGCGATACTAAATGGCCTTGGTTGAGAGTGAACCAGGCTCTTGTGCTGCATTGTCGCCTGTTGCAGCCTTCCAGGGGAGGAGATGTTGGAGGCAGTGGGGCATAATAGGGGTATGAGCCATGTTGGCGGCTGGCGCCTCCAATTGGTGCTGCTCTCCAGTGTTCGCTCGGCGGAAGACAAGCTGGATTACTGCTGTATTACTGCATGATGATCGAGCTACTGAGGGTTTGTTCTTGCTGACAACTCCCTTGCACTTTCAATCTACAGCATCACACTCAGGGACTTGGTCTATATTGTGAATTTTCTTTTGTTGTCTGTATGTTTACTACTATCTTGCATGTGCTATCTGTGCGTTTTGCTGTGTATAACTGTCGGTACTGTGTTTTGCACCTTGGCCCCAGAGTAATGCTGTTTCATTCCGTTGTACTCATGGTTATTCAAGTATGTGTGAATGACTATTAAGCTTGAACTTGACCATAGAGCTCTCCAGTGTACCTGTAGCTGCCGACCTATGTGCTAAAATGGCCCAGTCATCTCCATTGCCCCTGTAGTCCTCAACCATTTTGAGATTCAGGCTGATCAAGGACCTGTGATTTTGGTGTGCAGTTGCAGACTGGATTTAGCCGAGTCCTGTGATGAGTAAACGCAGCCTCGCTGATTAATTCTTCAAAGTATTGATGGCAAGGATTGAGACTGGAAGGACCAAACACAGCAATGTGATGCTACATTGAATTTAACTGATGTTAAATTCCTGAATCCTACCAGTGAGTAGTAAGAGTGATGGGTTTCCACAAAAGCTCTGATTTCTACAGACAATAGAAAAAAACGTGCTGTTTAATGACATTCTCAATATAAAACCATAAAACATAAGAGCAGAATTAGGTCATTCAATCTATCAAGCCGCTTTACCTTAGATCTTGGCTGATCTTTTGCATTTTGTTATTTGATTGTTTGTGGTTTCTGTATTGCTATATTTACGCTCTATTCTTGGTTGGTGCGGCTGTAACGAAACCCAATTTCCCTCGGGATCAATAAAGTATATCTATCTATCTACCTATTTATTAGCCCTCTCCACCTCATTCTCCTGCCTTCTCCCCACAACCTTTGACACACTGAATCTATCAACCTCAGCTATGATGTAGCCTCCACAGCCATCCGTGGTAATGAATTCCACAGATTTCCCAACCTCTGGCTAAAGAAATTCCTTCTCATCTTTGTTCTAAATGGACATCTTTCTAACCTAAGTTTGTGCTCTCTTGTCCTAGACTCATGCATCATAGAAAACATCCTCTCCATATTTACTCTACCTAGGCCTTTCAATATCTGATAGGTTTCACTGAGATCCTCCCTCATTCTTCTAAACCCCAGATACCCTGATACTGGTCAAACATCTCTTCTCTTAAGGTAAGTTTCAGGTTGAAGTGCCCCAGACAAGTTCTAAGGGGTGCTAATTGATTTGAAAACAAAATCAGTTCAATGTAAAGCCAGGATAAATGACAGCATGCTTGATTTTTGCACAGAAAATATGAGCAGATGGTCAGAATTTTAGCAGAAAAGGCAAAATATAAGCTCAAGACAAACAGGAGTAACTTCGGGAAAAAAAAGATTTAGTTAATCAGGTGCTGTTTTCACAAACTATCCCTTCTAAACCCATCTTCAGATGCTTACTGCATTCTAAATCTCTGTCTACTTATCCATGAGTTTGATCTACAATTTTCCTGATGCATCCTGAGACATTATGTTCTGTTGATGAGATATGTAAATACAATAAACTTTTTGCAGGGGAGACATTCTAGAAAGTTTTGCAAAATCCAAAAATCTTAGCTATCCTTTTAAATTAAGTATGGAAGCCAAAACAATGGTTAATTGTACTGATTTATTAATGTCACCTGTATCAATATACAGAGGAAAAACTTGTCTTATATTTTGCTTTAACAAATCAGATCATTGCACTGTGCATTGAGGGTCATTCATTATGCACTGTGTCGTATGACATGGGTGACAATGGTCTTTCCGTGACCATGATTGTTCTTGGCAATTTTTTCTACAGAAGAGATTTGTCATTGCCGCCTTCTGGGCAGTGACTTTACAAGACAGGTGACCCCAGCCAGTATCAATACTCTTCAGAGATTGTCTGCCTGGTGTCAGTAGTTGCATAGCCAGGACTTGTGATGTGCACCAGCTGCTCAAACAACCATCTATCACCTGCTCCTATAGCTTCACATGACCCTGATTTGTCTAAGCAGGTGCTAAACCTTGACCATGGGTGACCTGCAGGCTAGCAGAGGGAAAGAAGTCTTGCATCTCCTTTGGTAGAGACAATTCTCCACCCCACAACCACAATGAGGTGGAACTAGGTAAATCAATAACAATGCAGAATAAACTTCTAGAGATGTATGGTGGAAAGTATATTGACTGGTTGCATCATGGTCTGGTATGGAAACACCAAAGCCCTTGAATGGAAATGTCAACAAAAAGTAGTGGAAACAGCCTAGTGAATTATGGGTATAGCCCTCCCCACCATTGAGCACATCCAGACGGAGCAATATTGCAGGAGAGCAGAAAGCAGTGGCAAGGACCCCCAGCACTCAGACCGTGCTTGCTTCTCACTGCTGCATTTGGAAAAAGATACAGGAGTCTCAGGACGCACACCACCAGGTTTAGGAATAGCTGTTAGCCCTCAACAATCGGGCTTTTGAACCAAAGGGAATAACTTCACTCACCCTATCAGTAAACTGTTCACACAACCTATGGAATCACTTTCAAGTACTCTTCATCTCATGTTCTCGACATTTACAGGTTTTTCTTTGTTCTTTTGTATTTGTACTATTCATTTTTTGCACACTGGTTGTTTGTCCATTCTGTTAGGTGCAGTCTTTCATTGATCCTATTGTACTTCTTGGATTTTACTGTGTATTCCCACAAGAAAATGAAACTCAGAGTTATATATAGTGACATATATAGAACCATAGAACATTACAGCACAGAAACCGGCCTTTTGGTCCTTCTTGGCTGTGCCGATCCATTTTTCTGCCTAGTCCAACTGACCTGCACCTGGACCATATCCCTCCATACACCTCTCATCCATGTACCTGTCCAAGTTTTTCTTAAGTGTTAAAAGTGAGCCCGCGTTTACCACTTCATCTGGCAACTCATTCCACACTCCCACCACTCTCTGTGTGAAGAAGCCCCCCACTAATGTTCCCTTTAAATTTTTCCCCCCTCACCCTTAACCCATGTCTTCTGTTTTTTTTTTCTCCCCTTGCCTCAGTGGAAAAAGCCTGCTTGCATTCACTCTATCTATACCCATCATCATTTTATATACCTCTATCAAATCTCCCCTCATTCTTCTACGCTCCAGGGAATAAAGTGCTAACCTATTCAGCTTTTTTCTGTACTTGATAACAAATTTACTTTGAAATTTGAACTAAACTAATCCCTTCTGCCTACACAATATGCAGGTCCTTTCATTTTCCTCACATTCACATGCCTATCTGAATGTCTCGTAAAAGTCTGTAACGTCTCTGCCTCTACCAGCACCCCAGGCTCACATTCCAGACACCCACCCCTATCAGCATAAAAAAAAATTGCCCCTCACATCTCTTTTGAAATTACCACCTCTCACTTTAAATGCATGTCCTCTCGTATTAGACATTTCAAACCTTGGAAAAAGCTGCTGACTGTCTACTCCATCTGTGCCTTTCATGATCTTTAAACCCTCTGTCAGATCCTCCTCACCCTCCACTATTCCAGAGAAAATGACCCAAGTCTGTCCAATCAATCCTTTAATCCAGACACTTCTCCGTGGATTGCCACCTTTTCGCTGTGGAGAAGCTTGTGTGGTCCTGTGATCCCGAGAGCGATGCCGTCTGGAGCTATGCTCCTGGTAGGGTCACCCATGGTGGTAAGGTCGAGGGTGAGGTCCCTGACAAAGAACAGTCCAACCAAGACCTCAACGGTGGAACAGGCGGACGAAGTTACTTCAAACTCAACGGTTGTGAAGGTGGATGAAGGCTGCAACAAATCCATCAGCTCCAATCGTTGTGGTTTCCATGCCATTGGAATCAGTTGGCTGATTTGTGAAGTATCGTGTGCTTCTTGGAGTGAAACATCAAGTATACGTTAAACAAATACACGCACAGGCGTCTTCACTCTGTGGACCACTTCTTCAGAACGAAGACCATCATCCTCGACCTCGAGGGATAGCCACGACGACGAATCCAGACAATATCCTGCTAAACAATGAAATGTATGATTGCAATCAGTATATCATGTACCTGAAGGGTAATAAATAATATTGCAACAGAATTAATGAACCTATCTTAATATACATCTACTGGTAATGTGGAGTAAATGGGGTGTCCAGTGAGGGGTAACACCTCTGGTAAAGGGCTTGTCTTGTCTGTTCTGGGGCAGCTCACTCACCTTTTTCCCCACCAGACACTCAGCTCTCACCTGTGGTTCCAAGTAGGTGTTTGCACGTGACGGTGACCACACCCCAGTACACCACTTTAACAGGTGAATTAAACCAGGTGAGGGTAGCCAGCGGCCTCATACCCCAGTGAATTGGGGAAATAGCTCTCACAGCATGACAAACTGGTGGAAAGGCAGATGAGGTCTACAGTGAGAGCTAGTGACCAGCAAGGCTCTGTGCAGAGCAAAGTGCGTGACAAGGCACAGAAGACATCATGGTCATCCACTGCAACCAAGGAAGACCCCTGTTTGTGGCTCCTGTTCATACTTCTGGACCAGGACTTCTGAGGGCAAGAGAGTGGAACTACCCCAGTGCAATGGCTGGGAGTCCTTGTGCAGGGTTCCATTAAGGTTAACTTGCAGGTTGAGTCTGTGGTGAAGAAGGAAAATGCAATGTTTGCATTGCCATTTCAAGTGTACCAGAATATAAAAGTTAATCGTATGGATAGTCAGAGGCTTCTTCCCAGGGCTGAAATGGGTAGCACGAGAGGGCACAGTTTTAAGGTGCTTGGAGGTAGGTACAGAGGAGATGTCAGGAGTAAGTTTTTTATGCAGAGAGTGGTGAGTGCGTGGACTGGGCTGCCGGCGACGGTGGTAGAGGTGGATACAATAGGGTCTTTTGAGAGACTCCTGGATAGGTACATGGAGCTTAGGAAAATAGATGGCTATGGGTAACCCTAGCTAATTTCTAAACTAAGTACATGTTCAGCACAGCATTGTGAGCTGAACGGCCTGTATTGTGCTGTAGGTTTTCTATGTTTTTATGTTTCACTTTAAAAGCTCTCCCGCACAGGTTTCCTGTTATCATCAGGTACAATGGACAGCCACCACTGGTAATATAACTATTATGATCATAGATTTTGGAGTAGTGGAGGTATAATTTGTCCATTTGTGCTGATCACCCCATCCTTGACTAAGCTGTTCCACCGTGAACACGATCTGTTATGAGTCAACATGATGCTTGCAGATCAGGTCATGCACAGCACATACCTCCGCCGCACCGCTCAGGTGTGTTTCTGGAGTACAGGGGCTAGTGACCCTTGTGCCTGTTTTGTGTTCTATGCTGAGCAGCAGTGAACCATCTGTTTGGCCTATCAGAGCTCTCTTTGGGAACTAGTTGACTTGATCAGCATTTCTGATCTGGTCATTGTTCACCATTGCACTTAATAAAAAAGAAAGTTTGTACTGGTAACTTTGCTGTTTGCTGCTTCGGCTATGAGCATCTAGCTATGATGAATGATGAGAAAATCACTTTCTCCCATTTTAAATAGCTTATTTTACTTTGAATGGGAATGGGAAACAGGTACCACCATCAACTGCCTGAACTACAGTTTTATTCAATTATATTAATTGAGACAAGTGTACGGTGTTGCAATTTGGGAGGACACCATCCAGGGTAGGACTTACACAGTGAGTGGTCTGGAAATGAGGAGTGCGGTAGAACAGAGAGATCTGGGAATACAGATCTGTAATTCATTGAAAGTGGCGTATTGGCCTTCATAAACCAATGTATTGAGTACAAGATTTGGAATGTTATGCTGAATTTGTATAAGCTGTTGGTGAAGCCTAATTTGGAGTATTGTGTATGAGTATTTCACGCACATCTGCTCTCACTCCATCCTCCCACCACCCAACTAGGGATAGGGTTTCCCTGGTCCTCACCTACCACCCCACCAGCCTCCGGGTCCAACATATTATTCTCCGTAACTTCGGCCACCTCCAACGGGATCCCACCACTAAGCACATCTTTCCCTCCCACCCCCCGCTTTCCACAAGGATCACTCCCTACGCGACTCCCTTGTCCAT
Organism: Mobula birostris; assembly: GCF_030028105.1. Taxonomy (NCBI): domain Eukaryota; kingdom Metazoa; phylum Chordata; class Chondrichthyes; order Myliobatiformes; family Myliobatidae; genus Mobula; species Mobula birostris. The sequence goes on along the minus strand of NC_092370.1, from coordinate 247,938,262 downwards.
TTGTCCCCCCCCATCCCTCTGTCACAATGGTGGGGCATTGGGAGCAAGGGTGGACCCAAATACAAGACACATATTGTGAGGTTATGGTATGGACTCCGAGCCAGAGACTGGGCAAGGACTCAGTATCTGGGTCTTGCCTCGGGCTCGGACCCCAGAACCAGGCATGGACAAGACATGGGCTAGGGAGAAGAGGAACATGGAAAAACAGAGGCTCGATCTCGGGAGAGCAGGTACATGGAACCATGGACACATACACAGAACACAGAGTCCGGACCCCTCCTTGGAAACAGGACTTAGGGCCGGGACTCACACACAGAACAGAGAGCCGGGACCCCTCCTAGGGTACAGGACATAGGGCCGGGACTCACACACAGAACAGAGAGCCGGGAGCCCTCCTTGGCAACAGAACATAGGGCCGGGACTCATGACTCCCCACCGCGGGGCAACGGCAAGACGGCCTGACTTACCCCACGGAGGCGAGAACAATACAAGATAAGACATGACCCCCCATGGAGCAACAGCAAGACGGCCTGACTTACCCCACGGAGGCGAGGACAAGACAAGACAAACACCAAAGAACAACACAGTTCCTATCTAGCTCCAGCCATAGAACAAGACCAAGGTGCAGGCGAGGGCTACAGACGAGGGATAGAGGCGAGGGGGGCAGAGAGGGGACTCAGACACGGGGGTAGGACAGGAATCACAGACCGCCAGGGCCAGAACTTGACTAGCTACTCAGATGCTACTAGGACCAGGACGTGACTTGGTACTCGGATGCCGCCAGGACCAGGACTTGACTTGGACGTGGTACTTGGAACTGCCTGGTAGTGGCGAGCTCTAGACTCAGCCCAGGAACAGTAGACAGCGGCTCCTGATTCTCTCCGGCGGGTTAACCGACGGACCCACCTTGATGAAGAAACTTTGCAGGCTAGCTTCGGCGAGGTAACTGGACAGGGTTGCTCCGGTGAGGAAAGGCGAATTACCGGGACTCGCTTCGGCAGAGACTAGGCTTGCTCCGGCCAGATGACATTGGCACACCGTACCTTTGATGACTTTGCAGACGCTCCCGCCCGAACAGCTGAAAGCCGGAGACTATAAACTATCGGTTCAGCCGAGCATTAATTGCCCCTAATCACCAAAGCCGAGGGACATGGGAAAACAGGGAATCAACGGTCCAGATCGTAACATGAACAAGGTAAATTTAAAGGGACCCCGATCCGGACCATGACACCCTCCCCACCGATCTCCCTCCCGGCACTTATCCTTGTAAGCGGAACAAGTGCTACATATGCTCTTCAACTTCCTCCCTCACCACCATTCAGGGCCCCAGACAGTCCTTCCAGGTGAGGCGACACTTCACCTGTGAGTCGGCAGGGGTGATATACTGCGTCCGGTGCTCCCAATGTGGCCTTTTATATATTGGCGAGACCCGACGCAGACTGGGAGACCGCTTTGCTGAACAGCTACGCTCTGTCCGCCAGAGAAAGCAGGATCTCCCAGTGGCCACACATCTTAATTCCATGTCCCATTCCCATTCTGATATGTCTATCCACGGCCTCCTCTACTGTAAAGATGAAGCCACACTCAGGTTGGAGGAACTACACCTTATATTCTGTCTGGGTAGCCTCCAACCTGATAGCATGAGCATTGACTTCTCAAACTTCTGCTAATGCCCCAAATGCCCCATCTCCCCCTCGTACCCCATCCGTTATTTATTTATATACACACATTCTCTTTCTCTCTCTCTCTCTCTCTCTCTCTCTCTCTCCTTTTTCTCCCTCTGTCCCAACCTCTGGGTTTTTCCCCCCTCCCCCTTTTCTTTCTCCCTGGGCCTCCTGTCCCATGATCCTCTCATATCCCTTTTGCCAATCACCTGTCCAGCTCTTGGCTCCATCCCTTCCCCTCCTGTCTTCTCCTATCATTTTGGATCTTCCCCCTCCCCCTCCCACTTTCAAATCTCTTACTCACTCTTCCTTCAGTTAGTCCTGACGAATGGTGTCGGCCCGAAACGTCGACTGTACCTCTTCCTAGAGATGCTGCCTGGCCTGCTGCGTTCACCAGCAACTTTGATGTGTGTTGCTTGGAGTGTATTGTGTATAGTTCTGTTCACCAACCTTCAGGAAAGATATCAATATGATTAAAAAAGTACACAGAAAATTTACAAAGATGTTGCCAGGACTTGCAGACCTGAGTAATTGGGAAATGTTGAATAGGTTAGGTCTTTTTCCCTACAGCATAGGAGAATGAGGGGAGATTTGTTAGAGCTATACACAATTTATGAGAAGTATAGATAAGGTAAGGTTGTGATGGAAATTCAGATGAAGAGTAGGCCGAAGAGCCTGTTTCTGTACTGTATGACTCCATCATTTTATGAATCAGATTTGGACCATTTAGATCTCTGAACCATCTCCAAATAAAGATTGCCTGTTCACATCTTGGCCTGGATAATTGAATTGCAGTTTTATTTAATTTGCAATTAATCAAACCTTGAACATGATTGGTGAGTGCAAAAATGCCCAGCTGCTGAATCATGAATTTAAAATTTGTCTTGTCAGATTAATAATGTATTGAATGAATGGGCATTGACACTGATAAAATGATACGTAATGGTCATTCTTGTCAACAATGTACATAAAGTATAAATCTTTAAAAATAGGAACTGACTTCTTCCCTTAACTTCTAATTCTTCTATTACATTAAATAAGAAAAGGAATGACTTTTAGTAGATGTGGATAAATGTGATAATATATTGATTTATCTCTGGAAATTAAACAAATGCCACTATGCAGGATTGGAAAAAGCTGCAGAGAGTTGTAATCTTAGCCAGCTGTATGGGCACTAGCCTCCCCAGCATCGAGGGCACCTTCAAAAGATGATACCTCAAAAAGATGGCATCCATCAGTAAGAACCCTCATCAGCCAGGATTTGCCCTCTTCTCATTGCTACCATCAAGGAGAAGGTACAAGAGCCTGAAGGCACACATTCGATGCTTTAGGAACAGCTTCTTCACCCTCCCCCGTCAGGTTTCTGAATGGACAATGAACTCAAGAACACTACCTCACTGTTTTATTTGGCTCTCTTTTGTACAACTTATTTAATTTAATTATATGTAAATGTCTAATTGAAATTTATAGTTTTCATTATTACGTATTGCAATGAACTGCTGCTGCAAAACAACAGGTTTCACAACAAATGCCAGTGATATCAAACCTGATTCTGATTCGGGAAATTCACCAGTGTAAAATTGGGACAGTCGTTGTAATTCTGTGAGGGAAGCCTGACAGTATTTTGTGATTCACTTTACTCTGGTTGCGACCATTGAATTCTCACTGCTGTGAACCTTTGTAGAAGATTTGGAAGCTGAGTGATAAGAGACTGAAGAGTAAGATAGACATGTTTGTCTCAGGGGCTGTCATTGAATCTGTAGAGCTTATAGTATTCTGCCATTGCTGGATACCAAAGAGAATGTCCCACAGCTCTAAACCATGATCTCTCTGCAGAAACTTCCGATCAGTTTTCCACCCTGTCCATGTCCCCTGATTGCAGCTCAAACAGCTCTACGCAGAAGGCATATCCAGAACATATCACTGAATACAAGTCCACAACTGCAGATTATGGTAACACACACAAAACGCTGGAGGAATTCAGCAGGTCAGGCAGCATCTATGGACATGAATAAAGAATCGACACTTCAATTCAAGACTGAAGAAGGGTTTCAGGCCAAAAAGTCAACTGTTCATTCATGTCCATAAATGGCGCCTAACCTGCTGAGTTCCTACAACATTTTGTGTGTGTTACTCTCGATTTCCAGCTTCTGCACAATTTCTCATGTTATATGTTGCAGATTAAGCTCTTCACTTTACTAAAGCCTCATCAAAAAGAAGAGAGTGATATCAGGACCTTCAGCATTATCTTTAAGGGGACTTTCACCTTCTCTCTCTCACTGCAGGTGACATTTTGGAACATCTTTGTGATTGTTATCTCTTCAGTTGCCTCTCCTCATAACTACTGACCATAAGACCGTAGACCATAAGGTATAAGAGCAGATTGAGGCCATTTGGCCCATTGAGTCTGTTCTGCCATTTCATCATAGAAACATAGAAAACATACAGCACAATACAGGCCCTTCAGTCTACAAAGCTGTGCCGAACATGTCCCTACCTTAGAACTACCTAGGGTTACCCATAGCCTTCTATTTTTCTAAGCTCCATGTAGCCATTCAGGAGTCTCTTAAAATATCCTATCGTTTTCGCCTCCACCACCGCCACTGACAGCCCATTCCACACACTCACCACTCTCTGCGTAAAAAAACTTACCCCTGACATCTCTTCTGTACCTACTTCCAAGCACCTTAAACCTGTGCCCTCCTGTGGCAGCCATTTCAGCCATTTCAATCAGATGGCAGAGAGTAAGAAGCCATTCCAGAGTCATTGACTGTGTGTCTTCAGGCTCCTGTACCTCCTCCTTGATGGTAGCAATGAGAAGAGGGCATGTCCTGGGTGATGGGGATCCTTGATGACAGGTGCTGCCTTCTTGAAGCATCCCTCTTTGAAGATGTCCTGGATGCTGGGGAGTTCTAGTGGCCATGTTGGAACTGGCTAAGGTCACAAACTGTCTGCAGCTTATAATATATCAATCCTGTGCAGTGCACACCTCCCATACAGGTATTAACTATGAATAGTTTTTCGGGAGTCATCTAAATTAATTGGCACACTCTTTGTCCTCGCAACATCATTTACAATTTAACAGATTTGATTCAACAATTTCCTTCAAGGTGACATTCTTTAGTCAGTTTATCAATGCAAATCCCACAGTAAAATTGCCTGTGCAGAATTCTGACCAGTGATTCAAGTCCATGAGAACAAGATTATTTCACACTGTTTGACTTTTCATCAGAGTATTGAAGGAGCAACCAAATAAAAGAATGCAACATGTGGTAAAACAAAAATTTCTTATTAGCTGTTTAGCAGGATGTGCCTATTCTCATTGCTACCATCAAGAAGGAGGTGCAGGAGCCTCCTACACACACACACACACACACACACAAACACACATATTATTTATTTATATTTATATATATATGTGTGTGTGTGTGTGCGCATGTATCTGTGTCTATATACACATTTAAAAAATATATTTCTTATTGTAATTTTTTGTTTTTTATTATGTATTGCAATGTACTGCTGCCATAAAACAAACATATTTTATGACGTGCCAGGATGGCACGTTAGCGTAGTGGTTAGCACAATGCTATACAGTACAGGCGCCACAGGTTCAATTGCCACTGCTGCCTGTAAGGGCTTTGTAGGTTCTCCCAGTGATCTTGTGGGTTTCCTCCGAGTGCTCAGGTTTCCTCCCACAGTCCAAAGACCTGGTTTCTGACCCTGATTCTTATTCTATATTGTAAGCAGAGTAAAATGGCTTTGTGGGCTCCCAAAAGAGACTGAAGGTTCCCTTGATAGTAAAGTTTTTTTGCAGCAGTATTGTCCTCTCCTTGTGCTCTTGGCTGCTGTTGGTCTGTGGAGTGTGTAAGCAGTCAATCAGCATTCCATTAAGAAAGCACTCAAGGGCTTTAAAACAAAGTGCTCTTCATTGCTCAGTGCATTCATATCACAATGAGTCTTATTTCCAATTACTATTCACATCTGAAGTTTAGAGTGACATCATGACAGTTTAATAAAGAGAACATATGTGCTGAAGATTGTATGAGAACTACACACAATGATGTGCTGTAATAACAAATGTCTTACAAATGAAAGAACAAAATATAGAGAGCAGAAATTTGTTTTTGATTACTCTTACAAAATGTCTGATGTTGTCCTCCTTGATCAATACTAAGAAAATTAAAGGTTATATTATGGACATTTGAAGACACACTCTATGTTTTGGGAGCAGCTTCTTCCCATTTGCCATCAGATTTCTGAATAGACAATGAACTCATGTATACTAATTCACATTTAATTTTCTTCTTGCTCTCTTTTTGCACTACTTACTTTACTTTCTATAAATGTTATTATTTCTATTTAATTGTATATTATAGACCTCTGTATGTCAGGGTGTTGTGTCCTAGCTGTCTAGGTACGTAATCCTGGGCAGTACGATATGGAGAACAAGCTGTTGCCCATGTAGCAAGCTCCCCGTCTTCACGCATCTGATGAACCCAGAGGAACAGCAGAGACCACTGCAGTTTGCCACCAGCAGCATCGCAGGTCTTGCTTTCAGCGTTGAACTCAACGTTGGTCTGATATGGGGAGTCCAGCTCCAGATATTTCTCTTGAGGTTTATTCCTGAAGCTTTCCCCATGAGTGGGTATATCCACAAGGCAGTGGAGGTTTGAGATCAGAGATTTTCTTTACCTAATTGAGCTGCCAGCCATGGCTGATGAGCACCATCTGCAAAAGGTGACTGGTTTTAAGGTGCCTGTATCCTGCCTTTGCCCCTTCTCCTATCAGTAGGAATGACTCCACCAGGCTTAGTAGCTAAGCCACATGTGAAGGCCAGGAGCTAGACTTGGTTGTCAGGGCCTACTTGAGGCACACACTAGTGGGAGCATTTAGTAGGTAGTGGGAGTTAATCTCCTCTACCCTGCCCCCAGCTATGAAACTTAACTTTGATTCTGATTTTCCTTTATAGTGGAATTTTAAATTATGAGGAATAGCTTCAGAGTAAGAAATCTCTGAATTAAGGCAGAGTTGAGGAGGAATATTTTCTACATTGAATCTTTGAAATTTTACCCAAGGGAGCTGTGGAAATGCATTCAGGACTTACAGTAGGTAGGCAATCTTCTGATGAACGTTGCCTTATTGAATGGCAGATCAAGCTCTGTCTGTATGAATCTTGCTACTACTTTACGTGTACTTATGTATCAGAAACAGAACTTCTCTTTATAGACTCCTGAAAAATATAATTCTGATCAGAAAGCACTGAGGATTAGAGTGAACAATATCTACTTTTTGACTAACAGCAAAGACAGAGGATTTCCCGGACGGAAAAGCTGAAAGAAGTTTTCTGACTGTTGTCATTGTTGTCCTTGAGAAGAAACCCAATTGTAATTAAACTGCGGTTATAAACACAAGAGATTCTGCATGTGCTGGAGATCCAGAGTAACACACACAGAAACACGAGGAAATCTGCAGATGCTGGAATTTCAAGCAACACACATAAAAGTTGCTGGTGAGCACAGCAGGCCAGGCAGCATCTCTAGGAAGAGGTACCGTCGACGTTTCAGGCCGAGATCCTTCATCAGGGCTAACTGAAAGAAGAGCTAGTAAGAGATTTGAAAGTGGGAGGTGGAGGAGGAGATCCGAAATGATAGGAGAAGACACCAATTTCAAATCTCTTACTAGCTCTTCTTTCAGTTAGTCCTGATGAAGGGTCTCGGACCGAAACGTCAACTGTACCTCTTCCTAGAGATGCTGCCTGGCCTGTTGGGTTCACCAGCACTTTTTATGTGTGTAACACACACAGAATGCTGGAGGGATTCAGCAGGTCAGGCAGTATCTATTGAAGTGAATAAACAGTCAACGTTTCGGGCTGAGACCCTTCATCAGGACTGGGAAAGAAAGGAATAAGAAGGTGGGGGTGAGGAGAAGGAGTTGATTGATGAAATCAGGTGGGTGGAGAAGGGGCTGGAGTAAGAAGCTTGGAGGTGATAGGTGAAAAAGGTAAAAGGCTGGAGAGGAAGGAATCTGTTAGGAGACGAGCGGACCATGGGATAAGGGGAAGAAGGAGGGGCATCATGGGAGGTGATAGGCAGATGAGGAGAAGAGGAGAGGTGTGAGGGAAGCCAGAATGGGGAATTGCAGAGATGGGAAGAGGGAGGGGAAAAATGACCAAAAGTTAGAGAAATTGATACTCATGCCATCATGTTGGAGGCTACTCAGACAGAATAAGAGCTGTTGATCTTCCAACCCGGGAATGGCCACATTGTGGCAGTAAAGGAGGATATAAAGTGACATACCTTCTTACTTTGTTCCGCTCCCCCCCCCACATCCACCTGGCTTCACATATTATCTTTTAGCTTATGATCCTTCCCCTCTCCCCACCTTCTTATTTTAGCTTATTCCCCTTCCTTTGCAGTGCTAATGAAGGGACTCAACCCAAAATGTTGACTGTTCATTCATTTCCATAGATGCTACCTGACCTGCTGAGTTCCTCCAACGTTCTGTGTGAACAGCAGTTGTGGATTATTTATCTCAACTCTGCCGGAGGGAGAAGGCCTGGGAATTTCCTCACAGCAGCTCATTGTGTTGTTTCTTCAGTGGATTAGGAGAAGCTCCAGGGAAATATTCTGACCTGAGAGCTTTCTGTCAGAACAAAAACAACATAGAGACAATTATATATCTTGGAACCACCAAGGGACTTTCCTATTATTCTGCCTGAATCAGCACTCTGGTGGCTCAGTTTAAATTTAGGTGGTTTTAATTCCAGCCTCCCCAGAACTTTCTATCAAAGAACCAAAACAAGATAAAAGAAATGTTGGGTTGTAATTACTGCAGGATGCTTGCTCCCACTATGGAATGATGTGGCATTCAGTTAACAATGTGCAGGCACCAAACGTTATAGAATAGCATTCGAACCACATTCCTACTCAGAAGTGCAAGGTAAACATAATCCTCTGAGAATTAGCCTAGATTAAAGGTATTCTTTGTATATGCTAACACTGAATTACTCCGCTACAATGACAGGTCCATGTTTTTTGACCACAAGGAATACCTCCTCATATGTTTCAGCTTTTAGGCTGACAGAAGCAATCATACTCTCAATTAGTGTACATGTTACAGAACTGCATATTATAAGCAAACGAGCTTAACAAAGGTTGCAAGCCCACTTGTTTCAAAGCAAATGCTGAAGGAGCAAAATTTGCCTTTGGGCTCCAGCGCTGAATTGGTGTCTGGACATTGATGGTTTCAGTCCCCCCTTGGTCCCAAAAAGGATTGCACAAAAAAGAAAGGAAGTAAACTCCCACTGGGTTCCTTGGCTGCGTACATCTAGGGAATACACACTCCAGTCCCGGCAAACCATTGAGATTGAGATGGCTGTCCCACTCCAAATCCCAGTTTGTGTGAATACAGTGTAATTTGCAACCCCGTTACAACTCAGTGCCAAGTAATAACAGACAGTACATTGCATAAGATTAAAGGAATTATATTTATCAATCTTAACTAAAGGGTTAGTAAAGAAAAGAAAGAAAAAAACAAAAAGGACCCATTATAATTAAACTGTCAAATGTGCACAAGTTGGAGCTCAACTCTTCCAAAAATTCATTTTCACCGATCCTCAATCTCAGCACCTGGCTCCACCGGGTCAAATCCTATGACCGTTTTTCTCCAGCGTCTTCTCCCTTCATCTCTCATCGCACAAAAAAAAAGCCCAAGGCCAACCTTCCTAATTGGATGACACACATTCCTTATCATCCCTTATTTTAAACAATAACCTGAACAGGCTGAAAACAGAAGAGACTGCTCTTACAGAACTGCTAAATGAAATACATACAGAATAGCATTAAAATTGTGTTACAAAAGAAAGAAAGGAAGAGCAAGAATGTGATGCTGATGCTTCATAAGTTACAGGGCAGATCACATTAGGAATATTGCGAGCAGTTTTGGGATTCTTATCTGAAAAAACCTGTGAAGGGCATGCAGTCATGATTGCTTTAAGCATTTCAATGTCTCAGAAGACATACCCTCCTCCCTCATTTGTTGAGCTAATCAGAGAACGTGATGGAGGAGCAGAAGGCCTCCGTCAGCAGGGCAAAGTCCTCAGCAGGAGCGTTTGTTGCTGAAGCCACCCCTTGATACCACACAAGCGGGGTTTTGTAGGATGTGGTGAAAAACCTGCAAGCCCAGGTGTCTTGGTTGATGTCAGCTCGTCCTGCCACCAAGTGTGACAAGTCTGATAGGAAACTGGACCCAGAGGGGTGCTACTGACGGGAGTCTCTTAACAAGCAAAGCAACCAGTGTTTTCTGTTACAACTGTGGAGAGGATGGATATTTCAAGTAGGAGTGTGAAGGACAGGAAAACCTTTGGAAAGCAACCCAATGGTTTCTTACAAAGTCAGGAAATTTTGGAAAGACCCAGTAAAGGGAATGGCCTGGCATTTCGGGGTAACATATTAAAATCAATGTATCAAGGAATATACTAAAGTGCAAAACCCTATTCCTGAAGGCTCAGAGGGGCCGAGCTCCAGTGTATCTATACAGATTGAAGGTATTTATGTGACAGCCATACTTGACATGGGCCCTCAGGTTACTCAATTGTACCAATCCTTTTACAACTGGTATCTGACGCATTTACCAATGATACCACTCAGTGCCCTAGAGCTCCGGGGCCTTATTACTGATGACTACTTGTATGATGGCTACTCGTTGAAGCTGGAGTTTTTGGGAGAAGATGTTAAAGTTCAATGATGCCTTTTCTACTGATGAGTTTGATGTAGGTTGTTCCAAGAGTAGTCGCCGCACAATTCAAGTGACAAAGGACACCCCTTTCAGAGAAAGGTCTTGACAGTTAGCACCGGCAGCGGTGGAAGGTATTCAGCAGCACCTGCTGAAACTGAAGGAAACTGGAATTATCACTGAGTCAAGGTGTCCTTTCGTGTCACCCATGGTGGTGGTGAGGAAGAAGAATGGGAAGGTACGAATATGTGTTGACTATTGAACAGTTCCCAGCCAATATACTGTTCCATAGATCAAGAATTCCCTGACCTGTCTGAGTGGACAAGTGTGCTGGACCTGAGGAGTGGGTGTTATCAGATACCCACGAATGAAGCTGACAAAGAGAAGACTGTATTCATATGTCCACTTGGATTCTTTCAGTGTGAAAGAATGCCCCAGCGTGTACCAGAAGCACCAGTTATTTTCCAACGTGTCATGGAGAAGTCTGTTGGGGACATGAACTTGCTTGAAGTACTGGTGTACTTGGATGATCCACAGTGTTCTGGTCTACAATGGAGGAGTACGAGGTGAGGCTACGGAAGGTGCTAGACTTCCTGAAAGCTGAAGAATTCAAACTGTCACTGGACAAGCGCCAGTTCTGTAAGATGTTAATCCACTATGTCAGGCACAGAGTCTCACAGAATGGAATAGCTACAGGTCCATCCAAGATAGTGATTTGACCGCAGGGCCAAGGCCCAAGAATGTGAGTGCTCCAAGCTCGTTCCTTGGATTCTGCGGGTATTACCAGAGATTCGTGAAGTTCTACTCCAAAGTAAAGCATGCTTTGAATCAGCTGCTGTGTGGGTACCCTTCCTTGGGGAAGGAAGGAAGGAGAAGAAGGTAAAGTTTATCTTAGCCCTTTGGAGCCTTTTGGGAAAATATGAGACGCAAAATGTGAAGAAGTCCTTCAGCAACAGAAAGAGTTGCCGACTAAAGCACCTGTGCTGGCCTTTGCAAACCACCAGTTGCCATATGTACTGCATGTTGACAGCAGCAGTGAGGGTTTAGGGGGTATTCTATATCAGGACCAGGACAGAGGATTGAGACCTGTTTTTTCATCACCCAGAGTCTGTCACCCTCAGAATGAAACTACACTACACACAAATTGGAGTTTCCTGCATTGAAATGGGCTGTGATGGATAAGTTAAATAACAAGGGGAGGACTGACAACAATCCATTGACTTATATCCTGATCTTGGCGAAGTTGGATGCATCAGGTCATCGTTCGTTGGCGGCAATGTCTGCTTATGATTTCAGCCTGAATTATCTGCCGGGGAGCCAGAACATTGATGTAATGTATTGTCCCGACATTCGCATGAGGTGCTGGAAATGGACGGAGACTGGGAGAACCTTCTTGCCTCTGGTGTTAAAGCAATGTGCCAGCTTTCCACCATGGGGTAATAAGAGGCAAGGCTGTGGCAGGATAGAGCTATGGATTATTTGCGAGCTCCTGGTTGCACCATTCCACAAACTTACTGAACTTGACTGCTCTGGATATGAAGCAGTTGCCTGCCCTGAATCCTGAGGAATTGGCAACAGTACAGCGAGATGATCCTCGTATAGGTTCCATTTGGTCACCTGTTGCAAAAGGGGATATGGCCTGAGTTGAAAAGGCGAATCACCCTACAATACCCCTACTGACAAGAGGATGGAACAGACTGGAGTTGAGGAACCAGGTTCTATACCGAGTCTCGTCCTCTTCAGACAAGCCTCAGCGTTCTCAGTTGATTTTGCCTGAGGAGTATCAGAGGATTGTGTTGAAGTCACTTCATGATAATTCAGATCATTTGGTGTTTGACAAGACCTACAGATTGGTCTGAGATGTTCTATTGGCCCTGAATGAAACCTGAGGTTGAAGAGTACTGGAAGTCGTGCATTCGATGTATTTGGAGGGAGACGTTGCCTATCAGAGTTGCTGCATTATCCCATTTACAGAGTGTGGAGCCACTTGATTTAGTGTGTTTGGATTTCCTCTCCATAGAGGAGATGTGAATATCTTGATCATCATTGATCACTACACCAGAAAACGCTCAAGGATCAGAGAGCATCCACAGTCACCAAAGTGTTATGGGAGAAGTATTTTGTTCATTATGGCCTCCCAAGAAGGATACACAGTGATCAGGGAAGGGATTTTGAGAATTGGCTCATACTGAGGATGCTTGGCATCGAGGTGAATGGTCACGCCCTATCACCCTCAGGGTGATCCCCAGCCTGAAAGGTTCAGCCAGACATTGTTAGACATGCTTGGAATTCTGGAAATCAGCAAAAAATAACAAGTGGTGCCAGCATATTGAACATTTGGTCCACTGCACAGTTGTACACAGAATGAGGCTACCAGATACTCGCCATACTACTTGATGTTTAAGCGAGAAGTGAAATTCTGTAGATCTCTCTTTTAGAGCCAGTGGGGAAGCCTTGCTACTGAGTATGTGTCTGACATGAGGAAAGAACTGTAGAAGGCTTATGAGCTAGCAGATGTCTTCGTTACCAGGCAAAATCATGGAAACACAAGGAGATATTGGATTATGAGGACACTCAGTCCTCGTTTATTGTCATTCAGAAATGCATGCATTAAAAAATGATACAACGTTCCTCCAGAATAATATCACAAGAAAACACAGGACAAACCAAGACTAAAACTGACAAAACCACATAATTATAACATATAGTTACAACAGTGCAAAGCAATACCATAATTTGATAAAGCGCAGACCATGGGCACGGTAAAAAAAGTCTCAAAGTCCTGATAGACTCATCAACTCATGCAGGCGGCAGAAGGGAGGAACTCTCCCTGCCACGAACCTCCAAGTGCCGCCAACTTGCCGATGCAGCACCATTGGAAGCACCCGACCACAGCGGACTCTGAGTCCGTCCGAAAACGTCAAGCCTCCGACCAACCCCTCCAACACAGCCTCTCCGAGCACCATCCTCTGCCGAGCGCTTTAACCCCGCCCCAGCCGCCGAGCAACAAGCAAAGCTGTGGACTCGGGGCCTTCTCCTCCAGAGATTCCGGATCACACAGTAGCAGCAGCAGCGAAGGAGGCATTTCAGAAGTTTCACCGGATGTTCTTTCATGCTCTCACATCCGTCTCCATCAAATCAGGATTGTGCACGGCACCCTACTTGACAAATAGCAGGCATCACCACTGGAGTGGTCGCTGTGAGCTGCGCCACACCACCATCTTCTCCTCCTGATCACTGACGGATATGATTAAAAGATTAGATTCTCTCAACTGATAACTGGAGACAGCGTTTTAATAAGAAATTTGGGGCTGCCAGAGAAGCATAAGTTAGCTGACCACAAGGTGTCTGTGCACTATGGAGTGCAGAGTCAGATGCCAAATGTGCCAGTTTTCTAGGTGAAGCCAGAAGATGCAAATGGACCTGTCAAAATTCTCCTTCGGAATCACTTTTTAACCCTAGGGCATGAAGTACGTGCTGACTCAGAGCTTGGTATGGAACCTACACCAAGTTGGAGAACTTTGTGCAGAAGGAGGAGAACAGAAAGGCAGATAGCAGAAAGACCGGAATAGGAGCCAACCACTGAATGCTGTATGGAATCAAGAGTGTGAGAAATGAGGGTGAGGTATACGTTACCCTAAGCAAACTCCCCAAACATTGATGAAGAGATTCCTGGCTCTCCCAACACAGGCTCAGATCTAACACAAGGAGGAGGGGAACAGCAGTGGACAGGCAGACGCGACACTAGACAGTGAAGGGAAATTGGGCTCTAATGTAATTTGGGAAGAAGCTGGGCTCAGTCAGGTGACAGGGGGACCTGAGTTGCCGGAAGACATGAGTAATGGGCAGTGGGCAGCATCCCCAAGTGGACAGGGAAGGTCTCAAGGAGTGTCTGAGGCTGCAGAAGCTGAAGATGAAATAAGAAGGTGTGAGAGAATCGGGAAACCTTTAGATAGGGTGGCGTATGATGCACCAGGGAAGCAGGGTGTTGTGTCCATCCCCATAATGGGATATGTTCCTGCCATTTACAAATGGCTTGGAAGTCTTGAAATCATGAAATTTATTTGAATACTGTGCTATTAATATTGGCTTGATAAATTTCATGACTTATTTTTGATGGAGGGAGAATGTAACACCCTGGTTAAGATTTCTACTGCTATGCTGTAGGGCATTTCATTTAGTAGCTTCCTGTAAAAGCAGAGTGTGCTGCTAATAGAATGTTTTGGTTTCAACAAAAGATAAGGGGCTACGATGTTCAAATTAAGAATTTTTTGTCAGTTAATCAAGATGGTGGAATTGGGTAAAGGTTCTAGAGAGAACTGGGTGGAGAGAAATTTGTGACAGACACTGGTGTGTTTCATGGTCTTTTGGTGGGAGATGCGGGGAAGAGAAATTCAGGAGAGACAGCCATAGGATTTGATCCAAGGGGAAGGCGCGATTGCAAGTGGTGTCACGAGACAAAGGAGTTCAAGGTGGGATGTTCTACTGGTGATTGGTGATGAGTGAGTAATGGTTATACCCAGCTTTTGGACAATAGGGGCTCTAACGATGTGCACATTTAGACTGGTTTAAGTGTAATGAGCCCAATTTTTTTCTTTTCTTTTTTTCTCCTTAATAATTGTTTGACAAAGCTAAAATTAGTAAATATACTTTCTGTATAACTGTAATAACTGTATGCATTGTACAATGCCATTTCTTGCCAATAGATAATTGTGTATGGGCAGTATTTACACAGCATTCACTCAAATCTGGGTTCTGTTAATCGAAACATCCCATCTTTCCTGTTTGGTTGCACCCAAATCATCCCGACCCTGGACATATATTGTTTAAGAAAGGTGGCCTGCTCACCACTGAGTCATGTGACTGTTAGCAGGGCTGGCTAACGAGCCAAGTTTGCATACAAGCCTGGTGAGGGGTTACAATATTTATTATGTTTCTTTATTATTGTTGCATTCTATATTTTATTGTGTTTTTTTTGTGCTGCGTCGGAACTGGAATGAGAATTATTCTGTTTTCCCTTACACTTCTGTACTAGAAATTACATTAAATAAGCTTGAATCCTGTAGCCTTTTCATTAATGCTATAGACATCACATGGACAACAAAAATAAATTATAGAGTCTTATTAAAATGATTAAATATTGTACACACCTATTACTTAGACAGCTCTCTGCATGGTCACTGAAATCCCTTTATTATCTCAAAATCAGTTATAAGCATCATAGCACATCAAATGGGATTCTAGATTGGTTTGTTCTATTGAGCCAGGGAAAGGATGGTAGGGTGAAAGTGCCATACTTGTCAAGAGAGGCAGATTCAATGTTCAAGATTCAAGATTGTTTAATGTTATTTCCAGGGCACAAGTGTAAAGTGGAACAAAATAATTGTTACTCTGGGTCTGATACAGTGCAAAAAAAACATAATAAGATAAAGAATGCAATATTGAAAAAACACAACCTTATATACAGTACATAGATTGACTATGTCCATAAGTTGGCGCTAAGTACAGGAGTGTGTATTAAGGTGACTCTGACAGGAAATGATAAATTAGTGTTGGTGGGGTGGGTCAGTAGGTTATTTCTTCTTCTTCTTCCTCTTCTTCTTCTTGGCCCTTCTCTCCCATTGGAGCAGAATCAGAATCAGTAGGCCATCGATCATCCAAAGTTGGTGGTATAGTTGGAGTTCACCAATGCTTCTGTAATCACTTGTATCATTTGTACTGGGGATTGCTCTATACAGCTTCACCAGAGCTCTGTTGGTCGACCTTACCTGTTTCCACCTCTCAAGATGCAGACCCTGAGGTCTGAACTTTGAGAGGCTGTGGATTATTTAGCCTCTTCGCCTTCTACACCTTATGAAATAAACCATAAAAAAATCCAAAACCTTGGTGTGTAACTGTTTCAATGTGCTTTCTCTCATAACATTCATAGAAACATAGAAACATAGAAAACCTACAGCACAATACAGGCCCTTTGGCCCACAAATTGTGCCAAGCATGTCCCTACCTTAGAAATTACTAGGCTTACCCATAGCCCTCTGTTTTTCTAAGCTCCATGTACATATCCAAAAGTCTCTTAAAAGACCCTATCGTTTCTGCCTCCACCACCGTTGCCAGCAGCCCATTCCATGTACTCACCACTGTCTGCGTAAAAAACTTACCCCTGACATCTCCACTCCAAAGCACCTTAAACCTGTACCCTCTTGTGGCAGCCATTTCAGCCCTGGGAAAAAGCCTCTGACTATCCATACGATCAATGCCTCTCATCATCTTATACACCTCTATCAGGTCACCTCTCATCCTCCTTCACTCCAAGGAATAAAGGCAGAGTTCACTCAACCTGTCTTCATAAGGCATGTTCCCCAGTCCAGGCAACATCCTTGTAAATTTCCTCTGCATCCTTTCTATGGTTTCCACATCCTTCCTGTAGTGAGGCGACCAGAACTGAGCACAGTATTCCAAGTGGGGTCTGACCAGGGTCCTATATAGCTGCAACATTACCTTCTGGCTTCTAAATTCAGTTCCACGATTGATGAAGGCCAATACACCATAGGCTTTCTTAACCACAGAGTCAACCTGCGCAGCTTCTTTGAATGTCCTATGGACTCAGACTCCAAGATCCCTCTGATCCACCACACTGCCAAGAGTCTTACCATTAATATTATATTCTACCATCATATTTGACCTACCAAAATGAACCACTTCACACTTACCTGGGTTGAGCTCCATCTGCCACTTCTCAGCCGAGTTTTGCATCCTATCAATCTACTTTCTGTCTACTTTCTGTTTTATAAGTTTAATCATTCATAGTAAATCACTGGGAATGATGACAGCTATGATTCCAGAATCCAGTTGTAATGTTAGGAACAATACTGTTCAGCTCATGTAAGAAATGTAATGTTTACTTAGCTAAAGGTCTGTCTCAGGAGAGGTGACACCAGAGGTGGTGTGGTGCGGTATCCATGCTCAATTGTGAGTTGGTCCCTCCCATTGGTGCTGCCCTCCAGTGTTTGTTTGGTGGAAGACAAGTTTGAGGAGAGAGTAGGTCACCAAAGACTCACAAGTTTCTACAGATGAACTGTGGAGAGCATTCTAACTGGCTGCATCTCCGCCTGGTATGGAGGGACCTCTGCACAGGATCGGAAAAAGCTGCAGCAAGATATAAACTCAGTCAGCTTTATCATGGGCACTAACCTTCCCAACATTGAGGAGATCTTCAAAAGGCAATGATTTAAAAAGGTGGCATCTATCATTAAGTGGCTCCATCGCCCAGGACATGCCCTCTTCTCATTGCTACCATCAGGGCAGAGGTACAGCAGTCTCAACATTTCAGGATCAACTTCTTCCCCTTTGCTATCAGATTTCTGAATGAAGGATGAGCCCATGTACATTACCTCATTTTTTTTAGCTCTCCTTTCGCACTACTTGTCCAATTTAATTCTTTTATGTATTTCTTCTTATAATTTATATTTTTTTAAATTATTTTGTATTGCAATGTACTGCTACTGCAAAACAACAAATTTCACAACATATGCCAATGATATAAAACCTGATTCTGATTCTGACCACATATGAAAAGGTTAGTGTGTAGAATCACTAAAGTCTAAGCCAATCAAAGACATAATTCTGTTTGTGTCATCAGAACAGCACATTAACATGTGGCTTAATGCTGCTGAATCTTTTTACCTCTGTTCTTCGAAACTCCTGTAATTAAATTAAATTTCAAATGGAGAGCAGATTTTCTGCTGTGAGCTATTGTGTCCACTATGCATCATTTATAAAAAGTTATTTTACTTGTGTCAAACTTCGACATATTACACATCACCCACAGAAAAATAACAGATTAGATGGCCAGACAGGCAGCTAATTCAATTGGAGAGTGATGAGAAATATTTTATATTAAAAAAGTTTGGAAAAACTAATAACATCATTACTCATTCCATTAGATCACTGGTTCAGTGAAACAGAATCATAATCTATTTTAAATTTAGAAAATGTTGGTTGAATGAATTAAATGAACAATTAAAAAACAACCAGATCATATATTCAAGGTTATTGCAATTGTAGAGAATAATTAATTCATATTAATACTTGCTATGTCCTTATATGGGGAAAGCATGTAATTGTCATGAGCCCTGTGCACCTGTATTTGTTAATTGTTTTCTTATCTAGAGATGTTAAGCCCATAAGCTTTCTATTTAATCTTGTCAAGCTTATTATGACTGGTGCAGGTTTTCCATACTGTGATTATTTAAAGTGGACTCCCAATTAACACTGATCTTGCAGTCCTTGTGTTTCGAGAAAAATTGGTCCCATGGTTTCACTTGGTCAAGCCATCAATGTTCTGTTGGAAGCCCAATGAATAATCTCTTGTCTCTGTTTCTACATGGTTGTCTGTCATTCCTCTGCAACTGGTTTCAGTTGTTGCCAGTGCACACCATGACAGTATTGTACCATAAATCTACAGGCCAGGCCAGAGAGAGACTTTCAACTTGGGCAGTAAGGGACACCTCAGGGATGTGTGCTTAGCCCATTGCTCTACTCACTCTACAGCCATGACTGTGTGTGTAGGCACAGCTCAAGTGCTATCTATAAATTTGCTGACAATGCAAATATTAGTGAAGTTTCAGATGTTGACAAAAGGGCATATAGGAGTGAGATTTATCAGCTAATTGAGTGGTGTTACAGCAGCACCCACTGCCCTCAGCATCAGTAAGACCAAAAAACTGATTGTGGATTTCCGAAGGGGTAAAATGAGGAAACACACACCAGTTCTCACAGTGGGATCAAAAGTGGGAAGAGTGAACAATTTCAAGTTCCTGGATGCCAATATCTTTGGGAGTCTATCCTGGACCCAACATATCAAAGCAGCTACATAGAAGTCATGACAGTGGCTATATTTCATTAGGAGTTTGAGGACATTTGGTATGTCATCAAAGGCACTTGGAAATTTTTACACATGAACTGTGGAGAGCATTCTAACTGACTGCATCATTGTCTAGTCTGGGTGGCTACTGCACAGGATGAAAATAAGCTGCAGAGCACTGTAAACTTAGGCACACAAAATGCTGGAGGAACTCAGCAGGCCAGGCAGCATCTGTGAAAAAGAGTGAACAGTTGATGTTTCAGGCTGAGACCCTTCATCAGGTCTTTGGTGGGTGCTGCTTTTGATTTCCAGCATCTGCAGATTTTCTTGTGTTTATAAACTTTGTCAACTACATCATGGGAACTAGTCTCCATAGTATTCAGAACATCTTCAAGGAGTAATTCTTCAAAAACCCCATCACCCAGGTCATGCCTTGTTCTCATTGCTACCATCAGGAAGGAGGTACAAAAGCCTGAAGGCACAGACTCAACGATTCAGGCACAGCTTCTCCCCTCTGCTATCCGAGTTCTGAATGGACAATGAATCCATGAACACTACTTCATTACTTTTTTATCTGTATTTTTGTGCTACTTACTTATTTTAAGTAATATATATATATATATATATATATATATATACACACACACATATGGCTATTGCAACTATACGTGCTATCAGTGCTCTGTGTGACTATTGGTTTTGTACCGTGGCCCTGGAGGAGCCTTGTTTTGTTTGGCTGTATTCATGTGTATGGTTGAATGACAGTTAAACTTGAGATTGAACTTGATGTATTTCCAGAGTAAACATGGTTCAGCGATGCGATTCCACCACTGTCTGCTCTGTATCAGCAGTTTCCACCAGCTATAGACTCATGCAAATCCACCCAACAATTATCCCTCTCTCTTCCTCCTCATACAGATTCTTATTGACAGGAGAACTGTGAAGAAAGGACTGAATGCGTGGCACTAATTGAATGAGGTAAAGGATAAGGCAAAGGTCCAGATAAACCGATTTTCCACAAACTCTCGTTATTGATTTAGATTAGCTAACGTGTGAAACTTTACTGCTTCTTGGGATGTGCACAGGAGTTGAAGGACAAGAAAAACACAACCAATACTCCCAATAATCTGAGGATGTGCATCTGAACACACAAATGCTCAATAGCATTAAGAGCTCATGCACACCTCCCTGAAAGGTCAACAAAGGTACTTTTCTGTTCTTGCCCTGACTTCTTCCCTTCTCTCCTTAAGATGAAACCATAATGCCTTCACCAAAAATTGATAAACATTTTTGACAAAAAATTGTAAAGTTCAGATTGTCGAAACATGAAGGGACTGTATGTTTATAGACAGATCCAATCACGCCAATATTTGGTGCCTGTTACTCTGTGTATTGCAGGGTGTGATGGATTTGTCTTCTTCTTTCTTCTTCCTGAGCCCTTAGATACCATTGGAGCAAAGGCCATCAATGACCTCCTTTTTTGGAGTCATCAGTGTTTCTGTAATCCACAGTACAGGGGATAGGCCGATACATCGTCACCAGAGCCCTATGGGCCAGCCCTACCCATTTCCTGCTCTAACGATGGGGATGTAGGGTTGGACTTTGAGAGCTGTGATGGATTTGTGCATGGATTGAATTATAAACTAATTACTTAAACTTGATAAGCTTCACAATTGATGCAGCTTGCAAATGGTGATGAAGAAAAGCAAAGAATGCAGTCCATCCTTAGACATAACAGTGATTGTGACAAGTACTCAGAAGGAGACAGAGAGACCTCCATTCTGGAAATAGGGGTTGGATCACCTGCGTGTAAGTGACATGAACCCTTCTTCCAGATATAATAGCAACAGTTCTGCAAGAACCTGTTGCTGTATAAAGCCTGAGTTCTATATACAGTATAGCAGAAGAAACGGCAGATAGCAATTGCATGTAGATCCAAATATAAACTAAGATTAACAACGCAATACCTTCTGAGAGAGAACAGTGAACAAAAGTCTGGCTGACATCAAGACTGATGCAGTGAATGTGAAATTTATTTTGAACATCATTTGTGTCGTGAGCAGACATGGCATGGAGCCGTGAATGCTTAAATTCGTAGTGCTGACCAATGGCAAATTTTGTGGAATTTGTTGCCATGAGCAGCTGTGGAGGCCAAGTCACTGGATGTATTTAAGGCAGAGATAGATAGGTTCTTGATTAGCCAGGGTATCAAAGGGTATGGGGAGAAGGCAGAGGAGTGGGATGACTGGAAGAATTGGATCAGCCCTTGATTGAATGGGGGAGCAGACTCAATGGGCCGTATGGCCTACATCTGCTCCTATATCTTATGGTGTAAATAGTTAGTAAGGCAGATTAATAAAGACTGATTTATTCATTTGGAGTGATGATACACCAATATATTCAGTTCCCTTCTTTTAAAAGAATTCAGTCTGTTTTAAGACTTCCTCTAGGAAAGGTTTGAATACACTGGGGAAAATGCAATGTGTCACTGGTATGCCAGCAACCAAAGTTACTAACAGTTGTAGCTGATACCCTGAGCAATATCATCCTGTGTAGATTAGCTAGGAGGAATAAAAGTCACCTGCAAGTTTCCATGCTACTCTGACATTCCCCCTGGGATTTGCATGTAACGAATGAAGCTAATCTTTCTTCATAGAAAAAAATCCCTGTTCCACAAATAAAATGAGATTTTTAAAAATCCTGATGCTGGTATTTCCAAGAATAAAATATATATATATACAGCAGCTAGTGTCCTTCAGACTTTTGCACAATACTGCACTGCTGTCACAAAAAAAACAGATTTCATGACTTACGTGAGTGATGATAAAACAAATTCTGATATAAGACCATAAAGACCACAAGAAGCAGAATCAGGCCATTTGGCCTATCAAGTCTGGTCTGCCCATCATGGCTGATACAATTTCCTTCTCAGCGCCAGTCTCCTGCCTTCTCCCTGTATCCTTTCATGTCCTGTCTAATCAAGAATCTATCAACCTCTGCCTTAAATGACCTTAATATCGAATGACTTGGCCTCCACAGCCACCTATGGCAATGAATTCCACAGATTTACTATTCTCTGCCTGAAGACATTCCTCCTCATCTCCTTTCTAAAAGGATGCCCCTCCACTCTGAGGCTGTATCCTCTGGTCTTAGACACCCCCACCATAGGAAACATCCTCTCCACATCCACTCTATCAAAGCCTTTCAGATTTGAAAGGTTTCAGTGAGGTCACCCCTCATTCTTCTGAATTCCAATGAGTAGAAGCCCAGAGCCATCACACTCTCCTTATATAAAAAGCCATTGAATCCTGCCACAAACAACTGAAAATCTGCAGATGCTGGAAATCCAAGCGACACACAAATATGCTGGAGAACTCAGCAGGTCAGGCAGCATCTAGGAAAAAGGTACAGGCAATGTTAACGGTTAAGAGCTGGCAAAGCTTGAAAGTGGAAGATTAGGTGAAAGCAACACAAATTGGATTGTCAACTCCAGTCATGGTGGTAATTCAATACTAGCGAGAGAAATTATTTGCCAAGCATATTCTGTTATTTATTTACCGCCTGAGGCAGGCCCTTCCACTCCAGTCAGCCGCTTCATCCAACAACCCATTGATTTAAACCTAGCCTACTCACAGGACAGTTTACCAAGACCAATTAAGCTACAAACCAAGTACATTGATGGACTGTGCGAGGAAACTGGAGCATCCGTGCTCAGGAGGAGAACGTACCAACTCTTCACAGGCGGCTCTGGAATTGCACTCCAATCTCTGGAACACCCCGAGCTGTAATTGTGTCACATTAACCACTAAGGTACTGTGGTGCCCGTTTTTTTGTGTAGCATTTTGGTGAATCTTATCCTGTTTGTATCCTATATGTCTCACAGCACACAACCACAGCAGATAATACAATACAATTTCAATTCTAAGCCGCATCACGTACAATTTCTATAACTAGGCAGTCTACTTTGGATTTGGCTGGGCTGCAAGTAAAGGCTTACCGGTACTTTTGAGAAAAACGGTATATGTAGTGTTTGAAGCCTCCATCGATTAGGGTGGACCATGAATATTGTGCTCTAGCTGTCTAGATATGCAACTTTGGCAGTACAATATGCGGAGCAAACAGTTGCACATGTAGCAAGCTCCCCCTCTCTATGCATCTGATGAACCCGAAGGAACAACAGAGACCAATACAGTTTGGCACCAGCAGCATCACAGGAGTTGTCAGTCAACGTAGGACTGCCTTATGGACTGCAGCTCTGAATTCTTCCCTCACGGCTTACTTCTGAAGCTTTCCTGTGTTTTTCTTACAATTAGTTTCTGGGGCTACAAAGCATAGCAGAGCAACAAGGAGCTTTAAAACGAAGCTGCGACAACTACCTAACCATTGCAGTGCAGCACGTTTTTCTTTGGAAAAGGAAAGCGAGACATTCGAGTTTTTTTTAAAAAAGCAGAGCACCTTTTTCTCTATCGGAAGATAGCTACGTTTGATCGCAAATCAGATAATTGGAAGATGTACACTGAATTCAGCAGTATTCTGAAGCAAATAAAATAGCTGATGAAAAGTGAATGCCAGTGTTACTGAGTGCAATAGGTGGAAAACATGTGCTTTGCTTAGAAGTTTAACTGATCCAGCCAAACCAGCCAAAATTAGTTCTGTTGATTTCATGAAAGCAATGCAGGAACACTTAAAACCAAAGCCATTGTTGCTTGCAGAACACTGTAGGTCTCATTAGTGGAATCAAAAGGAAGGGGACTACATTTCAGCTTATGTGGCTGAATCTTGAGCATTGTCAGTTCAGTGATGGACTTAATGAGAGATCATTTAGTTTCTGTAATTTTACAAGAAAGCATTCAAAAACAGCTCTAAACTGAAACATAACTCACATATAAAATAACAGTTGAAATCACTATATCAGTGAAAACAGGAGCCAGAGACACAATTGAGTCACAGTTAGGAAAGAAAGTTAATGTGAACAAAATTGCAACATCTAAACGGAAACCTGCCTGGCCAAACAAATTGTGTGATCATTGTGGCAGGGGCTCACATGCATCAGACCAATGCAGGTTCAAAGGCAAAATCTGCAGAAAATGCAACAAAGTTTAAAGTTGAAATCACATTTTGGGTTCAGATGAGCTAAGCTGTCTGCAGGCCCTGTTGCTGCCTGCTACTCAGAAGCATTGAAGTTGGTGCAGTATAACTGTAGGAGATTGTCTCGGACATTCCAACTGCTGGCATGACACTGTTGGACAGTGATAATATCTGTTGCTACAAGCCTGATACCCTTGTCTGGTGGATGGGACTGGCAAAATGGAAGCTGCATAGCCTCGGTTGTAATGAGAACTAGGCCTCATGGCTCGGGCTTGCCTGCTGCTGCAGACCAGTTGACAAGACACGGAAGCATTAGAGCATGGGGTCATCGCTCAGCTGGGGCTTGGTCTCTCTCAGCGGTGCTGCCCTCCCGTGTTCAAGTGGTGGAATGACAGGCTGGATTGCGTGCATCTGCTCACTGTTGGGAGACTGTACCATCGATGGCTGGACATTGTCACTCAAGGTCTTGGATTATATATGTGTTTTTTTCCCAAGTGAGTATGCTTTTTTGCTTGCTATTTTGAATTATGTTACTCACTATTTTGAATGTTTGCTTGCTACTTTGAATGTTTTACACTTGGACCCAGAAGATTGTTGTCTCAATCAGCTGTATGGTTTGAATGATAATTAATATTGATTTGATGTGATACATTTATTATCAACTATGTATATATTATACTACTTTGAGACTTGTCTCCATATAGGCAGCTACAAACAAAGAAACCCAAAAGAACCCGTTAAAAAGACTATAAAACACCCAGAGATGGAAAAGAAACAAACAAATCAAGCAAACAATAGAAGTAAGCACATAGCATTCAGAGCAAACGTGAGTCCTCAAACACAAAGCCTAGAGCAGTTGGAGCAGGCAATAGCCTCAGCCTCATTTCTGCACAGAGCTGATCAAATATCACAGAGCAGTGAGTGGAACTGGCCCGATCATCGCCTCTGGTCCCAACACCCTTCCTCCTCAATCTCTGACATTTAAATCACTTTGATACAATCTGAGTCTGGACCCGCCATTGCGTTTGGCTCACACCCGACTTTTCCAAATCAGCCTGCTGCTTAGATCGATGAACCTTGGGTCTTCATCAATTTTGGTTTAGGTGGACGGGCCTTGCCTCGAATCTGCCTCATCTCTGCTCGCCTCGACTTTGCTTCTCTTCTGCTTGCCTCAACTTTGCCTCACCTCCACTTGCCTTGAACGTGCCTTGACCTTGCCTTGACTTTGCTTCACACCAGCTCGCTTAGATCTTTAACTCAACCCTGCCTGTCCTTTGTCTGCAGTGATTGTTTATCATAAATTTTACCACAGGAAGTGCTTTAACCCATACATACTGTTCGGGTCAAATTTTACCCATTTTGACATTTGACAGAAGTAAAAACACCCTAAATGCCATTTTTTAAGCCAAAAATTGATGACTTTTCCTAAAGTGACCCAAAATGTGCAATAATGAAAATATTTAAAAATGTTATACTTTTGTACAGGTGCTACAATTTTTTGTACAGTGAGGCTGTTCCACGTCAAATTTGACCCGTATCTATTGAAGTGGATTTTAGATCCACCAGTGTGGGTCAAATCAAGGAAAATGTTGGTTTTAGGGAATCTTGAAACTGTGAAACTGTACATGCCATGTCTGTGTGTATCTTTTATGGGACAGTAGTGACAGAATTCAAGGGAGACCTCAACACTGTCACGAGAACTGCCTGCGTTCCCACAACGTTTGCCCAGGTTCCCACCGAGACAGGCACCTGTTGGTCTTTGAAGTGCATTGGGGGAATCTCGAAACAGTGAAAGAGTAAAACAGCATAGGCATGATCATATATCATAAGACTATAAAGGTACCTGAGCTGCCATTTCAGTGACTGAGGTTATGGCAGCAAGACTCACTGTCCAAGCAGTCATTGTTCTGGTCTTCCACGATGAGCAAGCAGACAGTGATTTGCAGGAGGAAGTGTCAGAGCAGAAGGACAACACGGAGGAAAACTCTGATTACAGCCCCTCGGATGAAGATGACTCTGAGAGAGAGGAGCAGGAAGCAAGGGAGACATTTATGTCCAAGGACACAACCAGTTGGTCCTTACTTCCGTATCAGGTTACAGGCAGGATGGCAGCGGAAAATATCATTTGAATGACTCCAGGACCCACAAGACTGGCTACTTCCCATGTATCCGACATCTTATCAACTTTACAGCTCTTCCTCCCTCCAGCCATTGAAAAGATTGTCATTGAAATGATAAACATGGAGGGGATTGAAGGGTATGGTCAAAAATGGAAGACTATGGATCTGACTGACCTACATGCCTGCATGGGGCTTCTAATACTGGCTGGTGTGTATAGGTCCCGAGGTGAGGCTGCTTCTAGTCTTTGGAATGCTGAGATGGGAAGACCAATTTTTTGTGCCACAATGTCCCAGGAAATGTTCAGTACCATATTGGCGGTGCTCAGATTTGACAACCGTGAGACAGGACCTGCACAGCGCGTCACTGACAAACTGGCAGCAATCAGGGATGTCTGGGACAAGTGGGTGGAACGCTGCCTCTCATGTACAATCCTGGTCCTGAGGTCACAGTGGATGAAAGACTGGTTCCATTCAGAGGTAATAAATACCTGCCCTTTTATTGTTAGACTAGTTAATCACTGTTTCAATATATACATGCTATTGGTTGTGATATCAAATGATGTTTCCCCTTTTTGTGTTTTTGCAGGTCGCTGTCCTTTCCACCAGTACATGCCTAGCAAGCCAGGAAAATATGGATAAAGTCATGGGCAGCCTATGATGCACGTTCCAGTTATGCTTGGAACATGCAAGTATATATTGGGAAGCCAGCTGGGGGAGCCCCGGAGAGAAAACAAGGCATGCGCGTCATGTTAGAGATGGCAGAAGGGCTAAGAGGACACAAAGTGACCTGTGACAACTTCTTCATGTCTCATGAGCTTGGTCAGGCGCTCCTGAAGAAGAACATCACAATGGTGGCACTGTGAGGCGGAACAAGCCTGAGATGCCTCCTGCTGTGATTGCAACAAGCGGGAGAGACGTCTTGTCTTCTAAGTTAGCTTTCACCCATGACACCACAGTTGTCTCATATATGCAAAAGAAGAACAAGAATGTCATCCTTATGAGCACATTGCATAAGGTTGCAGCAGTCAGTGCTCAGGGGGACAGAAAACCAGCCACCATCCTTGACTACAATGCCAACAAAGGAGGAGCGGACAAACTTGACAAAGTAACAGGCACATACAGCTACAAGAGGAGAACAGCCGGCTGGCCTCTCACCATATTCCATAACATCATTGACATATCGACCTACAATGCCTTTGTCATATGGAGTGAGCTGAACCCTACCTGGAGGGCAAGCAAGAGGAACTGGAGGAGGTTCTTTTTGGAGGAGCTTGGGAAGGCCCTTGTGACTCCTTTTATGAAAAGGCGACACTGCCTTCCCCGCACAGCAGCCTCAGCAGCACTGGTAAGGGCAGAGCAGCGATCTGAACCTGGCCCTGATCCACAAGTCCCACAAGAAGCCAACACAAGGGGACAGAAGAGAAGGAGATGCAACTTCTGCTCTGCAAAAAAGGACTGCGAAACAGGGACAACTTGCTGTGAATGTGGGAAACAAGGGCCACACACATAAGGTTTCCTACCACTGCTTTGAATGCGAAGACTAGATGCAAAAAGCACTTTCTTTTTGTTTTGTTTGTTGGTTAAATGTTAGTTAATATTGAATTAATAGTTAATAGCTATAATTAGATAGTAGTTATGAGGATTTTTATGATATAGCAGTGAGGACAGTGTTTGATGGTTGTAATAGTTATAAATAGTTATATAATAAACCCCACAGTTCCAGAATGTTCTTGCCATTTTCAGTTTAATAAAATATATTTAAATCATTATGGCTGTTATGTTTTCATGTCTCAGATAAAATAGGACATGATATTGTGTGATAGTAGATGTTTTTTCTCCACGAGTGGTGTAAAACCTAAAAAATGCACTCTCCCTGCTCTCTGAAACATTAATTAAGGATTAATCACCATTTATTAATGTCAGACAGGCTGTTTATACATTCTAAATAGATCTGTGGTTCAAAATTTGGTTTAGACACTTGTTATGAGGGGATTCTTGGGCCGGGTCATACTGTGAAGGTATGGAATATGAACAGTATGTAAGGGTTAATAAAGTATTTAGTTATATTCTTTGTTTTGTTTTCCAGCAGTAAGTAGTCACTGGGCTTCACCAGCGCCATCTTAAACCAGAAGTAGGATACATGCAAAGAGCATGCTTTTATTCTGACTCGTTTTTGGAGTTACAAACCATAACACAACTTCCAGGAGTGCACATCTTGCACAACCACTCGTGGTCCTTGGACACATCTTACGCAATCAGGAGAGGACACCAATACCTCTACTTTTCTGAGGAGGTTGAAGAGAGCTTGGCTTTGTCCATTCATACTCATGTCATTCTACACATGTGCGGGAGAGAACCTGGACAAGCTGCATCACTGCTTGGTACGGAAACTGTACCGTGGCAGACAGGAAGGCTCTACAACAGGTAGTCTAAACTGTCCAGCACATCACCGGGGCAGGGGGTGTGGGGGGGAGGACACCAGCCTACCTGGGCATACATGCAGAAAGGTGCTGGAAAAGGGCTGGTAACATCATGAAGGATCCCACCCACCCTGCTCATGGACTGTTTGTCCCACTCCCATCAGTGATGAGGCTATGTAGCATCCACACCAGGACCATCAGACTCAAACGTTCCCAAGCAGTAAGTCCCCACCACAACTTTATCATTTCTGGTCAATCACCTTATGTACAGCCCCATATCACTTTATGGACATACAATTAATTTATGTATGTAAGCAATGTTATGTATTTATATATTTTTTAATTTAAATATTACCATGTATTTTATCTTATTGTGTTGTTTTTGTGCTGCATCAGATCCACAGTAATAAGTATTTCATTCTCTTTACATTTATGTACTGGAAATGACATTAAACTATCTTGAATCTTGATAGATGCAGCCAACGAACAGCATCAGAAATATCGATACAGGAGAAACATGCAGCACTAACCACTTATCAACAATAGTTTTCTTTTGGAAAATATAATCCATGTTTTAGGGACTTGCTAAATTTAACTCTCAACTGCATCAATTAAAATTTACTGCAGAGCTTATAAATTCTGCTATAAAGGAAATGAATTATTACTTGCTTTATCCAGAGTGCTTCATGGGAATTTAGTAACAATGAACCTGATTTCTCCTCCAAGAGGGCCACAACCTTGTCGTAGGGTTTGGAGGTGTGTATGCCTCAATGACCTGGAGAGCTATGTTGGCTGGAGTCAGGGCTTTCTATTTTGGCTTGTGACCAAGTAACCCATGCCAAACAGATCAAACTGTAGAGGCCAGACTAAGAGAGATCCACTGGTCCTCCAGATTCAGGGTTTCAGCTTAGGGCTAACAACCCTGATTTGCCATAGAAAATTGTTACAGAAACAGCGATGAAGAATCCTTCTATCTCTGAGTGTGACTGTATTCTTGAATCTCCACCTGGGACTTGCACACCACCTGAGTTGAAGGACTATAATTGCTTCTCTGAATGCCTGCATGATAATGAGTATTAACAGAACCAGGCTATCTGCTCACCCGGACAAGTTGGGTGACGGTGCAAAATAAATGGTGTCAGATTAGGTTCATGATTTTAATCTCAGTGATAGTACACCTGTTCAAAGATCAATACAAAATCAAAAACTGCTTGTGTCACAAACAATGGTTTCTTTCATTATTCTCTCTTTACAGAAGCACCGTAACAGGGCCTTCTGGCCCAATAAGCCAGCATCATTTCATTACAACCATGTGACCAATTAACCCGTACATGTTCAGAACATGGGGGAAAGCCAGAGCACCCAGAGGAAAGCCACATGGGAAGCAAAATTGTGGCAAAGCTCAGCCAGCCATGCTGTGTCTGTGTACAGGGAGTCAGGCTTAACATTTCAGTTCAGAAGAGGTCATCAGTCTGAAAACTTACACATTCTCTTTCCACAGGTGTTGCCTGAATGATAGTTCGAACACAGAACATAGAACAGTACAGCACAGGCCCTTCGGCCCGCAATGTTGTGCTAAACCAAAACAATTATGTGAATAGCTAAATAACTTAATCCCCTCTGTCGACACAACGTTTGTTGTGTCTGTAAACCTATATATCAAATAAATAAAAGTACACATAGGATAGATGAGATGTACTGACGTATTCACATTGCAGGGAGAGAGAGAGAGAGAACAGATCGTTACGCATGCGCAGACAACAGATCAGTGTGCATAGGGAAGTTATCAGTTCGTGAATTGTGCTTAGGGGAATGAATTCTCTAAAAGAAATAGAACAATACATTACACTTCCTCCCCTTTTAGATTAATGTGACACAAAACTGTGTATGTAACAAAACGTTCCATTTCCTTTAACAAACCATACTCAAATAAACATGCTTTAACAATAACGGTTCACAACTAACTTTACTGTTCTAAAGATTCAGGCATTGAGCACACACTCTGTTTCTTTCAGGATCGTGCCTTTGGACCTGTGGAGTGGCATTAGGTTTGCCTGGTGTCTTGTTGAAGACAACCTGTTCTTGGTGTCACATTGCTGTTAGTACCATGATCAACACTGAGAGGCCTAGTCCAGTGGCTGTAATGTGTCAGTCTTGTCGGATGCAGTTGACTCAGATGTGATCTCTGGCTAAGCAACCAATATCTGGTCCACACAATGCCTCCTGGCCTATAATCTTTCTTCTGCCTCTCTCCCTTCTTGAAGAGTGGAGTGACATTTGCAATTTCCAGTCTTCCGGAACCATTCTAGAATTTAGTGATTCTTGAAGGATGATTACTAATGCCTCCACAATCTCTTCAGTCACCTCTTTCAGAACTCTGAGGTGTACACCATCTGGTCCAGGTGACATTTTACATTCAGACCTTTCAGTTTCCCAAGAACCTTCTACCTAGTAATGGCAACTTCACACACTTCTGCCCCCGACACTGTTGAACTTCCACTATACTGCTGGTTTCTTCTACAGTGAAGACTGATGCAAAATACTTATTCAGTTTGTCCACCATTATTTCCTTGTCCCACATTGCTACCTCTCCAGCATCATTTTCCAGCATTTCAACATGCACTCTTGCCTCTCTTTTACACTTTGTGTAGCTGAAGAAACTTCTGCCTTCTTAACAACCCTAATCAATCTGTGTAACCACTTTCAGGGAGCTATGAACTTGGACCCAAGATCTCTCTGCTTATCAACAGTGCCAGTGTCTTGCCCTTAACATATGGGCATGTGGCCAAGTGGTTAAGGCATTGGACTAGTGACCTGAAGGTTGTGAGTTCGAGCCCCAGGCGAGAGAACATGTCGTGTCCTTGAGCAAGGCACTTAATCACACAGACCTCTGCGATGACACTGGTGCCAAGCTGTATGGGTCCTAATGCCCTTCTCTTGGAGAGGGGAGACTTGCAGCATGGGCAACTGCTGGTCTTCCATACAACCTTGCCCAGGCCTGCATCCTGGAGAGTGAAGACTTTCCAGGCCCAGATCCATGGTCTTGCAAGACTAACGGATGCCTTTACTATGCCCTTAACAGAGTACGATCTCTTTACATTTGACAAACGAAGGTGCAACACTTTACGTTTTGCCATGTTATACTCCAGTTCAAAAATTAAATTGCTTAAAGTGCACTGAAGATTACATTGTGTTTAGCTATCATAATATTCCATAGGAGTAACTGAAAAAACTGTGTTGTATCTGTTGACTTC
This sequence comes from Mobula birostris, assembly GCF_030028105.1. Taxonomy (NCBI): domain Eukaryota; kingdom Metazoa; phylum Chordata; class Chondrichthyes; order Myliobatiformes; family Myliobatidae; genus Mobula; species Mobula birostris. The sequence continues at coordinate 247,906,120 of NC_092370.1, read as the reverse complement.
TTTTGAAAATCAATTATGGGAGGAACAGAATTCGAGCTTTTTTTTGCTTCAGTAACTACATTTAATGTTGGCCATTTCACAGAGCTGTGGTCACAGGTTTAGCAAGTAAAACTTCAACTTCTTGATCATGTGGCACCTATTAGAAAAAAATGAATCATCTCTTGTACAGGCCGCATTCCTTTACAAAATCAAATTCATCTTACTCCCCAAATGCTTTCTGTTGGTTTGTAATTGATTTTGCCAGGGCTGTTCCAACAAATAATAGCTCTATCAAAATTGAAGTACTTGTTGGAAGAGAGAGAGAGAGAGAAAGGGGGGAGAGGGAGAGAGGAGGAGAAGATGGAAAGGAGAGAGAGAGGGTGAGGGATAAGGAGATAGGGAGAGGGGAGGATTGGGAGGGAGAGGCAGAAGAGCAGAAGGAGGAGGAGGAGGGACAGAGGGAGAGAGAGAAAGAGAGGGATTGGGAGAGAAAGAGAGGGAGGGAGAGAGAGGGAAAGATAAGGAGATAGGGTGAGAGTGAGGGGCGAATTGGGAGGGAGACGAACAGAAGAAGGGAGAGAGGAGGAGAGAGAGAGGGGAAAGAGAGGGAGAGAGAGGCAGAGAGGAAGGGAGGGAGGGAGAGAGAGGATGAGAGGAAGAGAGGGAGGGGGTGAGAGATTTCATAGCTGACAGAGAAAACCTTCAACTTGATAGTTTCTCATTATGCAGGTAGCAAACGTGCTTCATGTTTGATATTTCCCAGTAATTACTACAGATTGGCATTCACATTATAAATTGAAACCCCTAAGCCATCAAGTCAGATGCTATATCAAGAGAAATGCTAACCCATGAAGGCAGAAAGGAGTTCTCTAACTGAAGCGTTGTCCATAGTCAGCAAAGCCATTGATCCTCAACAAATCAATAAGCACGACAGTGCCTCTACTTCCCTTGGATTTTGCAGAGATTTAGCATGACATCTAAGCCTTTGACAAATTCTGAAGATGTGTAGTGGAGAGTATATTGACGAGATGCATACAACTATAAGACATAAGAGCAGAATACAGACCAGCAAGTCCGCTCCACCATTTCACCATGGTTGATCCATTTCCTTCTCAAAACCCATTCTCTTGTCTCCTCCCCTTAACTTTTCACGGCTTGACTTAACAAAAACATATCAACCCTCACCTTAAATGCATCTAATGATGTGATCTCTGTAGCCACCTGTGGCAAGGACTTCCACAGATCCACCACTCTCTGGCTAAAGAAATTCCTCCTTATCTCCATTCTATTCTGACACTGTGTCCTCTGGTCTTAGACTCACCTACTACATCCTCTCCACATCCACTCTTTCAAGGCCTTTCAACATTCAATATGTTCCAATTGGCCATCCCTCACTCTTCTAAATTTCAGTGAGTAGAGGCCCAATGACATCAAACTCTCTTCGGATATCAAGCCTTTCAATCCTGCAATCATTTTCGTTGACTTCTTGTGAACCCTCTTCAATGTCAGCACATCTTTTCTTAGATAAGGGGCCCAAAACTGCTCACAATACTCCAAGTAAGGCCTTTCTGGTATTTTATAAAGCCTCAACATTACAACTTTGTTTTTATATTCCAGTCCCCTTGAAATAAATGCTAACATTGTATTCGCCTTCTTCACCACCTACTCAAACCTGCAAATTAACCTTTAGGGAATTGTGCACAAGGATTTCCAAATGCCTTTGCACCTCAGATTTTCGAATTTTCTCCATGTTTAGAAAATTGTCTATTCTTTTATTCCTTCAACCAAAGTGCATGACCATACACCTCCCAATGCTGTATTCCATCTGCCACCTCTTTGCCAATTCTGCTGATCTGTCCTTCTGAAGCATCTCTGCTTCCTCTACACTACCTGCCCTTCCACCTATCTTCATCTCATCCACAAACTTGGCTGAAAATTCCTTAATTTCATCATCCAAGCAGTTGACACATGACGTAAAGAGAAGCAGTCCCAACACCGTGGTCATCAGTAGTCAACCCGAGAAGCATCCCTTTTTTCCCCACGTTTTGTCTCCCACAAATTAGCCAATGCTCTTTCCATGCTTGTATCCTTCTTATGGTACCTGAGCTCTTACCTTGTTTAGCAGCCTCATGTGTGGTACCTTGTCTAAGGCCTTCTGAAGACCCAAATACACAACATCTTTCAATTCTCCTTTGTTTGTTCTGCTGGTTATTTCTTCAAAACATTCCAACGGGTTTGTCAGAGTGGATATGGGACCCAATGAAAACAATGCTGGAGTGGTAGTAATGGGGGACAAGGAAATAGCGGTAAATTGAATACACATTTTGCATCAGTCTTCACTGTGGAAGGCACTAGCGGTATGGTGGATGTTCCAGATGTCGGCAGTCATGAAGTGTGTGAAGTTACCATAACTAGAGAGAAGGTTCTTGGGGAACAGTAAAGTCTGAAGATAGTGCTTATAAAAAGTTTTCACTCCCCTTGGAAGTTTTCATGTTTTATTGTTTTACAACAATGAATCTCGGAGGATTTAATTTGGCTTTTTTGACACTGATCATCAGAAAACATCTCTTTCATGTCAAAGTGAAAACATATCTCAACAAAGTGATCTAAATAAATTAAAAATATAAAACACACAACAAATGATTACGTAAGTATTCACCCCCCCCCCTTTTAATATGAAACACCAAATTATCACTGGTGCAACCAATTGGTTTTAGAAGTCACACAATTAGTTAAAGGGAGATCTGCTTTTGGAGATTTGTGTGCAGTCAAGATGTTTTAATTGCAAAAGTTCACAGGTATCTGGAAAGTCCAATTGCTGGTGAGTCAGTGTCCTGGCAAAAACTACACCATGAAAGCAAAAGAGTACTCCAAACAACTTCACAAAAAGGTTGTTGAAAATCATAAGTCTGGAGATGGATACAAGAAAATTTCCAAGTCATTGAATATCCCTTGGAGTACAGTTAAGTCAATCATCGAGAGATGGAAAGAATATGACACAGCTGTAAATCTATCTGGAGATTGCCATCCTCAAAAGCTGAGTGAATGTGCTAGAAAGGAATTAGTGAGGGAGGCCACCAAGAGACCTATGAGGAGTTACAAGCATCAGTGACTGAGATTGGAGAGATAACACATACAACAGCTGTTACCCAGGTGCTTCACCAGTCACAGCTTTATGGAAGAGTGGTAAAGAGAAACACACTGTTGAAAAAAACACAGATGAGACCTCAGCTAAAGTTTGCCAGAAGGCACATGGGAGACCTTGAAGTCAACTGGAAGAAAGTTCTAATGTCAGATGATATCAAAATTGAGCTTTTTGGTCATCAGACTAAACGCGATAATATTTGGTGTAAACCAAACACCGCACATCATCAAAAACACACCACCTTTACTGTGAAGCATGGTGGTGGTTGCAACATGCTGTGGGAATGCTTCACTGCAGCGGGCCCTGCAAGGCTTGTGAGTTCTGAAAGAGCTGGCTGGAGAGATTGTGGAGGCATTAGTTATGATCTTTCAATAACCACTAGGTTCTGGAATGGTTCCGGGAGACTGGAAAAGTGCAAATGTCATTCCACACTTCAAGAAGTGAAAGAGTCAGAAGAAGGGAAATTATACCTAGGTGGAGAGGCAGAGAGATTTGAGGAAATAGAACAGATGCTGAAGGACTTAGACAGATTAGGAGAATGGTCAAAGAAATAGAAGATGGGACAGAGTGCTGTAAAGTGTACAATCATGCATTTTAGTAGAAGAAATGAAAGGTTTCACGATTTTCTAAATGGAGGGAAAACACACAAAAAAAATTAAGGTGCAAAGGAGCTTGGAATTCTTTGTGCAGGATTCCCTAAAGGTTAATTTGCAGGTTGAGTCTGTGTTCAGGAAGGCAAATGCAAAGTCAGTATTCATTTCAAGAGAACTAGTATATAAAAGAAAGGATGTAATGTTGAGGCTTTATAAAGCTTGGCTATTGTGAGCGGTTTTGGGCCCCTTATCTTAGAAAGGATGTGCTGAAACTGGAGAGAGTGCAAAGGAGGTTCATGAAAATGACTCCAGGATTAAACGGTCTATCATATGAAGAGCGTTTGATGGCACCATGCCTGTATTCAGAAGAATAAGGTGTGACCTGATTAAAGCCTATCAAATGATGAAAGGCTTTGTTAGAATGGATGTGGAGAGGAAGTTTCCTATGGTGGGAGAGTCAAAGACCAGAGGACACAGCCTCAGAATAGACGGGTGTTATTTTAGAAGGGAGATGAGGAGAAATTATTAGTCAGAGAGTGGTGAATCTGCAGAATTCTTTGGCACAGGCAACTGTGAAGAATATGTTTTTGTGGATACTTAAGCAGACATTGATAGGTTCTTGATTGGTCGGGTTATGAAGGGATGCGGGAGATGGCAGGAAAATGGGTCAGCCCTAGGGCAGCACAGTTTTGATAGGCCAAATGGCCTAATTCTGCTCCTATATCTTATGTATTGTGGTCTTATGGTCAGGCAAGAATTGAGGAAACTATGCTGAATTTGGACTATTTTGTCATGTGCCTCCAAGTACTCTGAAACCACATCCTTAACAATCAACTCCAAGATCTTCCCAAGCACTGAAGTCAGGTTAACTGGCCTATAATTTTCTTTCTTATACCTCCCTCCTTCTTGAAGAGTGGAGTGACATTTGTAATTTTCAAGTCCTCAAGAACCATACCAGAATCTATTGCTTCTTAAAAGCTCCTTCTTCTAGAACCTTTGGGTGTAGTCCATCAAGTTCAGGAGACTTATCTACCTTCAGATCTTTCAGTTTCTCAAGCACCACCTCCTTAGTAATAGCAACTGCACTCATTGCTGCCCCTTGACACTCCTGAACTTCTGGCATTCTTCTAGTATCTTCCACAGATGCAAAGTACTCTCAAAGTAGTCTATTCAGTTCATCTACCATTTCCTTGACCCCTGTTACTTTCTCTCCACCATCATTTTCCTGTGGTCTAATATCAAGTCCTACCTCTCTTTTACGCTTTATATATCTGAAAAAAAAACTTTTGGTATCAATGTTGATACTATTGGTTAGCTTACCTTCATATTTCATCTCCCCCCAACCCCTCATAGTTTTTTTTTTGCTACCTTGCGTTGGTTTTTTAAAATTTCATAAACCTCTAATTTCTCACTAGTTTTTGCTCTATTATATGTACTCTATTTTGTTTTTATGTTGGCTTTGATATCTCTTTGCCTTGTGTAGCTGGATTCTGTACTTCCTGTCAGATTACCAGCAGGTGGTAAGAATGGACACTCTCACCTCTGCCCCCTGACCCTCAACACAGGTGCCCCCCAGGGCTCTGTATTAAGCCCCATCCTTTACTTCCTGTATACCCATGACTGTGTCGTTACCCATGACTGCGTCGTTACCCATGACTGCAATCTGCTAATTAAATATGCTGACAACACTATACTGATTGGCCTAATCTCAGATAATAATGAGGCAGCCTACAGAGAGGAGGTCATCAGCCTGACATAGTGGTGTCAAGAAAACAACCTCTCCCTCAATGTTGTAAAAACAAAGGAGATGGTTGTGGACTACGGGACGAATGGAGACAGGCTAACTCCTATAGAAATCAATGGATCTGGGGTTGAGAAGGTGAACAGCTTTAAGTTCCTCAGCATAAACATCACCAAGGATCTCACGTGGTCTGTACATACCGGCCGTGTGGTGAAAAAGGCACAACGGCGCCTCTTTCACCTCACATGGTTGAAGAAGCTTGGTGTGGTCACCCAAATCCTAAGAACTTTCTATAGGGACACAATTGAGAGCATCCTGACTGGCTGCATCACTCTTGGTATGGGAACTGTACTTCCCTCAATCGCAGGACTCTGCAGAGAGTGATGCGGACAGCCCAGCACATCTGTGGATGTGAACTTACCACCATTCAGGACATTTACAGAGACAGATGTGTAAAAAGGGCCTGAAGGATTGAAAACCTGAGTCTCTCCAACCACAAACTCTTCCAGCTGCTATCATCCGGGAAACAGTACCGCAGCATAAAAGCCAGGACCAACAGGCTCCGGGACAGCTTCTTCCACCAGGCCATCAGACTAATTAATTCATGCTGATGCAACTGTATTTCTATGTTATATTGACTATCCTGTTGTACATAATATTTATTATAAATTACTATAGTTACACATTGCACATTTGAATGGAGATGTAACGTAAAAAAAAATATTCCTCATGTATATGAAGGATGTAAATAATAAAGTCAGCTCAATTCAACTCTTGTCTGCCACAGTTATGTCTTCAGAATACTTCCTCTTCTTTGGGATGTATCTATCCTGCACCATCCAAATAGCATACAGAAACTCCACCCATTGCTGCTCTGCCATCATTCCTGCTAGTGTCTGCTTCCAATCAACTTTGACCAGCTCCTCTCTTATGCCTCTGTAGTTTCCTTTACACCACTGTAATAGTGATACATCTGACCTTAGCTTCTCCCTCTCAAACTTCAGCATGCATTCTATCATATTATGATCACCCACTCCTAAGGGTTCCATTACCTTAAGCTCTGTAATCATATCCAGTTCATTACACAACTCCCAAACAAGCACTGATGTTCCCCTAGTGGACTGAACCACACGCTGCTCTAATAAGATATCTTGCACCCTACAAATTTCTTCTGCTGGGATCCAGCATCAACTTAATTTTCTCAATCTATCAGTATATTGAAATCCGCCATGACAATTTTAACATTATTTTTCCTACCTCCCATTGCAATTTGTAGACTACATCCTGGCTACTGTTCGGAGGCTGGTAATTATCTCCCATCAGGTTCTTCTTATTCAAATTTAACACCTTTAGTTCTGCATCTCAGCCTGGAATGGAAACCCCAATGCCCTTGAATGGAAAACCCTACAAAACTAGTAGATTTGGCCTAATTCACCACATGGAGAGCCCTCTCCCTCTGTGAAACACTGTCACAGGAAAGCAGCATCCATCATCAGGGACCCTCACCATCTCAGTCACGCTGTCTTTTCAGTGCTGCCATCAGGAAGAAGGTACAGGAGCGTTAGGACTCACACCATCAGGTTCAGGAACCTGGTTATTACACCTCAACCATTAGGCTCTTGAACTAGAGGAGATAACTTCATGTGCCACATCATTGAAATGTTCCCATGACCAATGGACTCACTTTCAAGGACTCTTCATCTTATCTTCTCAATATTTACTGCTTATTTATTATCATTATTTCTTCTTTTTTATTTGCACAGTTTGCTGTCTTCTGCACTCTAGTTGAACGTTCCAGTTGAGCGGTCTTTCATTGATTCTGTTATAGTTATTACTCTATGGATTTATTGAGTACACTCACACAAAAATTAATCTCAAGGTTGTACATGATGACATATATGTATTTTGATGATAAATTTTCTTTGAACTTTGAATACCTCGTGCAAATGGATGCTAGATTTCTTTACTTGCAGAGCCCAGCCTGTTTTGATTGTCAACAACATCTCCTCCACAGTCTCCATCAGCACTGGTACACTACAGGACGGTGTGCTTAGCCTTCTCCCCTACTCACTTTACACTTACGACTGTGAGGCTAAGCACAACTCCAAAGCCATATTTAAGTTTGCTGATGATACCACTGTTGTGGGCTGAATCAAAATTCGTCATGAATGGCATATAGGAGGGGGATTGAAAATCTGGCTGAGTGGTGCCACAGCAACAACCTGCCACGCGATGTCAGCCTTGGCAGCAGGACTAAGGAGCAGATTACTGACCACAGGAGGAGGAAACCAGTTGTCCATGACCTTGTCCTCACTGAGGATTCAAATGAGAAGCGAGTCAGCAACTTTAAATTCTTTGGCGTTATCATTTCAGAGGATGTATCCTATCATAGCTTTTCATTCATCAGTCCAACACGCAAGTGCCATTAACAAAGAAAGCACGGCAGCACCTCTGCTTCTTTAGAAGTTTGCAAAGATTTGACATAACGTCGTAAATTTCTATAGATGAGTGGTAGAAAGTATATTGACTGGTTGCACATTGGTATGAAAACACCAATGAACTAGGAAGAAAAATCCTACAAAAAGTTCAGATACAACCCAGTCCATCATGAGTAAAGCCATCTCCACCATTAAAAATATCTACACAGAGTGCTGTCACAGGAAAAGAGCATCCATCATCAAGGACCCCATCATCCAAGCCATACTCTCTTCATGCTGCTGCCAGAAGGTACAGGAGCCTCAGGTCTCACATTGCCAGGTTCATAAACAGTTATTTCCACTCAACCATCAGGCTCTTGTACCAATGGGCATAACTTCAGTCACACAGTCACTGAACTGTTCATACACTCCGTGGACTTACTTTCAAGGGCTCTTCATCTCATGTTCTTAATATTAATAGTTTATTTATTATTATTTTTTTTCTTTTGTATTTGCACAGTTTGTTGTCTTATGCACATTTATTTTTATGTCCATCCCTTTGGGCGCGGTCTTTCATTGATTCTGTTGTTTCTAGGGTTTACTGTGTATGCCCGCAACAGATCTCCAGGTTGTATATGGTAACGTATATTTACTTTGATCATAAATTTACTTTGAACTTTGAAACATCTATAGACAGATGAATAGATCATTAATATCATGGTACACCACACTCACTCCATTCTGCTATGAGTGAAATCTGTTTTACTCTCAGCTGGTAATCTAACCCACAGTGCAACACATTCAGGTTGGTTTAAAATATAGGAATACTGTGTCCATCATGGATTGTTAATTCAGTTCCAGTGAAGTCCTCATGAACAATCTTTGCCTGAAATATTGACTGTTTGTTTATTTCCATTTCCTGCCTGACCTGTTGAGTTCCATGAGTACTTTGTGTGTGTTAGGATTTCCAGCATCTGCTGAATCTCTTGTGTTTATGATTCAGTTCCAATTTTCTTGTTCCCTAAGTCTCCTTTTACCCATAAGTGTTGCAACGAATGAGGCGAACTCAAACACAGGACATAGGCATGGAGATTGAGTTAGGATGCAGATGCTGGTGTGAGCAAACAGGAGGGAGTGCAGGAAAGCAGGAGGCAGGCAGAACTTATTTTGACACAGAGCGTAGAAAGGAAAGCAGCAGACAAAACTTTTCTTAGCACCGAGAGATGGAATTACACAGATAAACCTTGGCGCTGAAGTAAAACTTAGAAAACTTATCTTGACATGGAGAGACTGAGTTTCGCTGATAAATCTCAGTACTGAAACAAAACTTAGAACACACAATCCTAAGAGGCCGGGAAACATTAATTACCACACTGGCAAAACCAACGATCTGGCAACTAGTGGGTGCAAAGCCGGGGTTCTTATGCTGCAGGTTTTGATTAAAACCAGGTGTGTCGCCTTCAAAGGAAATTAGGAGAAAATGGGGACTTAACGGTCAGAACCGTGGCACAATAAAAGGGAATTAGGAGAAAATGGGGAATTAACAATCGGGACCTTGACAATAAGACAATGAAGTCACCTCTTCCTGATGAGACTGATTGGTTGAACAACTGATCAATTACCATTTCAGGCAAAAATATTATATTGAAAATGTGAGATCTGTAATAGAATAGGAAATATAGAAAATTCCCCCATCTCCCAAGTCATGTTCTCTTTCCATTACCACCTTCAAGGAGGAGGTACAGGGTCCTGAAGACACACACTCAATGATTCAGGAATAATTTATTTAGTTTATTTTTTCATACTTCCTCTTGTAATTTATAATTTTAAAAATTGTTATGCATTGCATTCTACTGCTGCCGCTAACCAAGAAATTTCATGACATATGCCAGTGATATTAAACTTAATTCTGTTTCTAATTCTCCCTAAGGCTCACTTAATTGTCTTCATGCCATCTACCTTCACTATCTCTCTGGGCATTTTTTTTCTCCTAAGGTCACAGTCATGCTGCTCATATGCATAATTTAGCTGAAATGTCTGCTCTTTTTTTTGCAGCTATAATGCCTGTAATCACAATCCTGCTGATCGTAATGATCATCTCTCGCTTGTAAATGTATAGGCTTGTTATGACTTTCTTCGCCCTTGATGAAACAATTTATCTTAATTTTTAAAAAGCCATTCAAATATGTGACCTGATTTTTTTCCTTCCCCAGGAATTCAAGAATAGGTGTAAATTTTCTAACTTTTTATTCTTTTGGATTTTTGAGATGTACAGTATTGATAATATTAGAGCGGCTCATTTAGAATAATGCATCTTAACACATTAAAGGTGATTAGACAAAGATGTGGATTTTCTTTCAACAAAAAAAATGTGGGGAAGTTGGAAATTCACCACCTAACTAGGCAATAATGCTGACTTTGCATGTACGAGTTCCTGAGTTTAATCCCCAGCATCTCCATCAATTTTGAACAGTGAGCAGAAAATCCCATTCGAATGTAGAATGGATTTGGGCTGCAAAATCCAAATCTGACATCGCTCTGAGTCCAAACAGACAGATCAGTATATGAGTTGGTGTCTGATGCCAATATAGCAATGTTGTGATTCTAACGGTTTCTCTTTATCTTGTACTGCTGAAAACAACTTCAGTGACAAGAGGAACAGCGCAGCAGTGTAGCAGTTAGCGCAATGCTTTACACTGCCCGTGATCAGTCATTTGGGGTTCAATCCCCACAACTACCTGTCAGGAGTTTGTGCGTTTTCCCCGTGTCCGCATGGGTTTCCTCCCACATTCCGGGGTAGGGTTAGGTTTGTAAATTGGAATCACAACAACAATTGTGATCTATCCTGAGCACATCTCCAGTCTCTGTTGGTCATTTACACAAACATCACATTTTACTGTATGTTTCAATGTGTCGATATACATGTGACATGTAAAGCTAATCCGACACATTTTATTAAAATCCCAAATAACTATTTGCAGGCTGGTTGCTGGATTGCACAGGGATTGGATCAGCTTTTTGCACAGGGATGTCCAGGTCCAGTCATCACAACTGGAGTCTTCCTTCGTTGCAGTGGATGACCGTGACATCTATGCCTTGTCATTCCCTTCACTCTCCCCAAAACATTGCAGAACTACCTCCCTGGCCGTTGGATCTCACTGTAGATCTCATCTGCCAAGTCCACCAGAACTGACTTCACAGGCACATCCCTATCTCACTGTGGTATGAGGCGCACAGGCTACCCTCACCGAGCTTAGCCCACTTGCTGAAGAGGTATACCAGGGTTCGGCCGCTGTTGCATGTGAACAGCTACTTGGAGCCATAGGAGCGAACTGAGTGTCTGGTGGGGCGTGAGGGTGAGTGCGCTTCGCAATCCGGGACTGTACCATACAGAGAGCAAGCTGTTGCCCATGTAGCAAGCTCCCCCTCTCCACACAGCTGATGAACCCAAAGTAGCGGCAGAGTGGTACCAGCGGTGTTACAGGAGTTTCCAGTTAGTGTTGAACTCAGCATAGGACTGCCTTGGGAATTGACACTCTGGATTTAAAAACACAATAACTATAAATACGTAAGTTAGCTTCCCTGTATATATATAGATTGATTGTATGTCCATAAAGTGACACAAGGCTGTACATAAGGTGAATGGCAGGAAATAATAAAGCAGTGGTGGAGTTAGACCATAAGATATACGAGCAGAAGTAGGCCATTCAGCCCATCGAGTCTGCTCCACCATTCAATCATGGATGATCCAATTCTCCCAGTCATCCCCACTCCCTTGCCTTCACGCCATACCCTTTGATACCCTGGCTAATCAAGAACCTATCTATCTCTGCCTTAAATGCACCCAATGACTTGGCCTCCACCACCACTCGTGGCAACAAATTCACAGATTTACCACTGACTGAAGTAATTTCTCCGCATCTCTGTTCTAAATGGATGTCTTTCAATCCTGAAGTCATGCCCTCTTGTCCTTGACTCCCCTACCATAGTAAGTAACTTTGCCAAATCCAATCCGTTCTGGCCTTTTAACATTTGGAATGTTTCTATGAGATCCCCCCTCATTCTCCTGAACTCCAGGGAATACAGCCCAAGAGCTGCCAGATGTTCCTCAAATGGTAACCCTCTCATTCCTGGAAACATTCTCATGAATATTCTCTGAATCCTCTCCAATGTCAGTATATCCCTTCAAAAATAAGGAGCTCAGAACTGCACACAATACTCTAAGTGTGGTCTCACCAGTGCCTTATAAAGCCTCAACATCACATCCCTGGTCTTATATTCTATACTTCTAGAAATGAATGTCAACATTGCAATGGCCTTCTTCACCACCAACTCAACCTGGAGGTTAACCTTTAGGGTATTCTGCACAAGGACCCCCAGGTCCCTTTGCATCTTTGAATTTTGAATTCTCTCCCCATCTAAGTAATAGTCTGCCTGTTTATTTCTTCCACCAAAGTGCATGACCTATATTTTCCAGCATTGTATTTCATTTGCCACTTCTTTGCCCATTCCCCTAAGCTATCTAAGTCTCTCTGCAGACTCTGTTTCCTCAACACTACCCACTCCTCCACCTATCTTTGTATCATTGGCACATTTAGCTACAAATCCATTAATCCCATAGTTCAAATCATTGACATACATCGTAAAAAGCAGTGGTCCCAACACTGACCCCTGTGGAACTCCACTGCTAACCGGCAGCCAGCCAGAATAGGATCCCTTTATTCCCACTCTCTGTTTTCTGCCGATCAGCCAATGTTCCACCCAAGCTAGTAATTTCCCTGTAATTCCATGGGATCTTATCCAGCTAAGCAGCCTCATGTGCAGCACCTTGTCATAGGCCTTCTGAAAATCCAAGCACACCACATCTACTGCATCTCCTTTGTCTACACTGCTTGTAATTTCCTCAAAAAATTGCAGTAGGTTAGTCAGGCAGGATTTTCCTTTCAGGAAACCATGCTGGCTCTGGCCTATCTTGTCATGTGCTTCCAGGTACTCAGCAATCTTATCATTAACAATTGACTGGAACAACTTCCCAGTTAATGGGTGGAGCTGTTAATCAGCCTTGCTGCTTGGGGAAAGTAACTGTATTTGAGTTTGGTGGTTCTGGTGTGGATGCTACATAGCCTGCTTCCTGATGGGAGTGGAACAAACAGTCCATGAGCAGAGTGGGTGATTACAGCCTCCTCCTCTGCTATCAAGCCAAATCTTTGAACTTGTCAGTTTAAGCAATTTACAAACTAGTTGAATGAATAACTTGGAAATCTTATGTTCAGCTACATGAGGTCTAAATGAGATTTTAATAGCATATGAAGATATAATTACTGCTTAGCAAACTCCCTAGTCCTACAGAAAACTGATTTATGTACTTGTGAATAAATTCACCCAGAAATACTTCAGAATATAATGGATCATCTCATTATAAAGGTTTTCTTATAAGATAGGACCTGTATTCACTGGAGTATAGAAGAAAATGTTAGAAGCTATCCTTCAGTCTGGTGGGATATGCTTTCAGGATTTTTTATCTTCTACGTGATAGAAACATAGATAGAAACATAGAAACATAGAAAACCTACAGCACAATACAGGCCCTTCGGCCCACAAAGCTATGCTGAACATGGCCTTACCTTAGAAACTATCTAGGGTTACCCACAGCCCTCTATTTTTCTGAGCTCCATGTACTTGTCCAGGAGTCTCTTAAAAGTCCCTATCATAACTGCCTGTACCAATGTCACTGGCTTCCCATTCCATGCGCAAGTGATGGTAGGGAAGAAAATAGAGAATAATGATGATGGTAATTATAGTTTGGGTTGTCGGAGTTCAAAGTTCAATTCTGGCCTGTGAATGCGTAGGTTTTCTCTGGGTGTTGTGGTTTCCTCCCACAGTCCAAAGACATATGAATTAGTAGGTTACTCAGTCATCGTAAATTGTCCTGTGATTTGGCTAGTGTTAAATAGGTGGTTTGGTGTGCAGTACTGCTTGTTGGACCAGAGAGGCCTGTTCCACACAGGATCTCTAAACTTTAAAAAAATGAAATATTTACATAATTCCTCTGTGTAAATAAAATCACCAGAAAACGATGGTGTACTGACAAGATTACTTCACAGTGTCAATATGAAAAATAAGGCTGTAACTTATCTGTCAAAGATGGCATGAAAGTATTGATTTTTTAGGAGGTGCTCTGACACATGCTGCTAACTGTAGACAGACCTGAGACAGATTGCTTTCTGAGTTTAGTTCTGTGACAGACTAATTTTTGAGGGGAGAATTATTTCTCTAGCGATAAGTCTGCTGATCATTTGGTTCACTTGTGCTGCACAAGCTGCTGTAGAAATGTCTGCGACTTGACATATTCCACTGTGATGTCTTTCCTGGGGAAAGTATGACTTGTTAACAAATGCACATGTCTATACAACTCGTGCAATGTGTATTGTGTTCCACAGTAGCTTACAGAAAAATATCAAGTGGGCAGTCAGCAAACCATGTGAACAACGTTTAGAGGTTTGACTGGAGGCTACATTAGAAAGATGGACATTGGGAATATTACTATAGGAGAATATGATGACAATACAGGTCAGGATGTTTGCTCAGGGGCTGATTTCACCAAAACCCTAACAGTCAGAGCAGATGATGGACAGAAACCCAGAGACATGAATAGCACATAGTGCAGGAAGATTTGCCAGATTGGTGACTTTGGGATGTGTAAGTTCTTAGGTTGAGGGCATGGATTTTAAGGCAGATGCAATGGGTGCAGAGGAAACAGTGCTGCTCACAAAGGATGGTATTAATAAGTAAGACAGACAAAGTGTATGTCAGACTGAAGAATATCTACTGATATGTACTCATGCACTGATATATACTGGTATGTACTGATTCTACAAACTATCAACTAATTTTTACAACTTTACAACTTGCATTCTCAACTTTTATTGTGTATTTATTTATTTTTATTTTTCTATTTCTACAGTTTGTTGTCTTTTGTATATTGGTTGTTTGTCTATCTCTGTCATGTGCATGTTTTCATTGTATCTATTATGTTTCTTTGTATTTACTGAGAACACCCGCAAGAAAATGAATCTCAGGGCTGTATATGGTGACATATCTGGACTTTGATAATAAACTTACTTTGAACTTTTATGTACAGTAAATATCTGTTCAACTGAACACTTGGGACTTTGGTAGCACTAGACTGCCAGATTTTCCAGTCAGATGGGACCGCAGAGACTGCTGAGAGGATCATCGGGGTCTCTCTTCTACTCATCAGAGATATTTACCAGGAGTGCTACAAACACAAAGCCTTGAACATATTGTCATTGATCCTTCCATCTGTCCAACAATGACTTTAACCCCCTATCATCAGAGAAGAGGTACTGTATTATTAGGACAAGAACTGTTAGGATGGGAAACAGCATCTTCCCCCAGAGTATGAGACTACTGAACTCACTGCCACCACCCAGACCTTGTCATGTATGAAGCAACAGTAGCATAATACAGTTTTTTTTTTACTTAGTTGTAAATGTGCCATATTTTTTGTTAATTTATTTGTGGTCCGTCAGTATCCTGGGACAGAGGTGAGCTTCCTTGATGCTCTGTAGGAAATAAAGGTGTGTTGCGCCTTTTTGATCAGGATGGAGGAGTTCAGGGACCAGGTGAGATCCTCAGAAATGTGGACACCAAGGAATTTGAAGCTTGATACATGCTCCACTACAGCTCCGTTGATGTAGATGGGGATGTGAGTGTGGCTCCTAGCATGCCTGAAGTCCACAATGATCTTCTTGGTCTTCTGGGTGTTAAGGGCCAGGTTGTTGTCGGCACACCACGCGGCCAGGTGCTGGACCTCATCCCTGTAGGCCATCTCATCGTCCCCTCTGATCAGGCCAACCACCGTGGTGTCGTCTGCGAACTTGATTATGGAGTTAGAACCATGTACAGGAACGCAGTCATAGGTGAAAAGGGAGTACAGAAGAGAGCTCAGCACACAGCCTTGAGGCGCGCTGGTGTTCAGGGTGAGAGTGGAGGAGGAGAGGTTGTCTAACTTAACTGATTGGGGTCTGTTAGTCAGAAAGTCCAAGGTCCAATTGCAGAGGGATGAGCTGATACCAAGCTGGCAAAGTTTGGCGATCAGCTTGGAGGGGATCACAGTATTGAATGCTGAACTAAGGTCAATATACAGCATTCTGACATAAGAGTTGGGGTTGTCCAGGTGGGTCAGGGCAGAGTGAAATGCCGTGGAGATGGCATCCTCTATTGACCTGTTGGTGTGATAGGCAAATAGTCAAATAAGGTTTTATTTCATTATTGTTACAGATGTTACACAGTAGTACAATAAATACTACTTTGTATTGAAGCATTTACATTGAAGCCTGTAGATATAAAACATGTAAGAGCCCTGATGAATTGTAAGGGAGTGTGGAAAAAGAAGCTGGTGAGCTTAAAGAAATACACACAAAATGCTGGAGGAACTCAGCAGGTCAGGTGGCATCTATGGAAATGAATGAACAGTCAACGTTTCAGGCCGAGACCCTTCTTCAGGACTGGAAAACAAAGAAAAAGAAGCTAGAATACTCCTTACCCTCCCCCACATTCTTATTTTGGCATCTTCCTCCTTCCTTTCCAGTCCTGAAGAAGGGTCTTGGCCTGAAACGGCGACTGTTTATTCATTCCCTTAGGTACTGCCTGACCTGCTGCATTCCTCCTGCATTTGTATGTGTTGCTCTCGATTTCCTGCATCTGCAGAAACTTTTGAGTCTCTGGTGAATTTAAAGAGATTCTTTTGTCAGACCTGCACAGGTATGCACCTCATAGTCTCCACCCAGCTAACAGGAATTAAAAACCACTTACTTCCAACTCATAAAATGCAGCCAATTTAAACAATCACTTTAAATTCACCAGCGACACAAGAGTTTCTGCATTTAAACCCAGCTCACATCCGCATTCCTCTTCACTTGTCTGAACTAGCCAGCCTCAACCAGTTGTTCCTAGCCTCCAGTTACCTTGTTGCCTTGTTGTGATCCTGTAAGTATCCCTCCTCTATTGTTTTGTACCCCTGTGGCTTGTTATTTTGCAGTTTATTATTAAAGTTACCACTCACCGTTAGATAGTCTCTGCTGTTCTGTGTTTGGGTCAAGCTTCCTCTACATTGCTTGATATCTATCTGGGCAATGCATTGATTCACTTGCACATCTTCCAGTCTAGTTCACCATATTCAGTGTTCACATAGTGGCTTCCTCTTCACTGGGGAAATCAAACACAGATAGGTTAATCACTTTACAGAACAAGACATTCTCTCTTATCCACCTTCTCTGTTACTTTGACTAACCTTATTTGTCTTTCTTGAATCTGAAAAAGGGTCTTTGACATGAAACTTCAACTGTTTTTTTTCTACAGATGCTGCCTAACCTGTTGAGCTTTTCCACCATTTACTAGTTTTCTTTCAGATTTATAGTACGGTTTGAGAACCCCTTATCCAAAATCCAAAACCTCCAAAATCCAAGATTATTTTGAGTGCTGACATAATGTTGAAAATAGAAAATTTCACAAGGCATTGGGAAGGTTCAAAGGCAATGTGCAGGTCTTTGTACACAACAGACTGTTATGAGAAGTGACCTCATATATGTAATGAAAAATAAATAAACACTGCACAAAGCGAAAAATGAAGATCTCGAAGATGTATTGAAAGAGTGGATTTTTCAGTGTTAGAGTGAATATATGGTGTGACTGGGTCCTGAATTACCCCGATGAACTGTGCTTTTGAAAAGAGGGAGAGAGAGTTATTTAACATGGACATCTTGTTTTTAAGAGAGAGAGAGAGAGAGAGAGAGAGACGAAGACTGCTCACAGTTTGTTTATACCTTCCCATGGACATCGCCTGCTTGTACATTCTTACAGACAGAGAAGGGAGGAGCTATTGTTTGAATGACAGTACCGGGAGATAAATAGAAGGTCAGATGATAGACCTGAGACACATGATTTTGGACACTGAATGAGCTTTGTTGTGCCCACAGAAAAAGTATGTTTTGTTGGATCAATCAGGCGGATCAATCAGTGGCTCTCGCAGTGTGGAGAAGGTGTGACTGGTGGGGAATTGTTTGTGTGTCCTCACCTGGGTTGATAACTCCACCACAGAAGAATGGTCCCCTTTTGTTGTGGTCACAGACGGTGACTTCTGAAGGATTTCGGAGGACAACGGGAAGATTGACAGCGACAGCTCACTTGAAGACTCAAATCTCTCCCTCTCTCTCTCTCCATCACTACTCAACTGAATACCACGAACTGAGCTGAACCTTACTCAGTATCGTAAGACTGTATCTATTTACCCCTAGACTTGAAGAAGCTTGATTTTCATATATTTCCACACTTACTGATATACTTACTTATATATAATCATTGCTAATCTGTTTGATTTATCTGCATTTATATTACCGTATTGTGTAGTTACTAATAAATACCGTTAGTTAATAGCAATACTGGACTCCAAAGTGTTTTTCCATTTCTGCTGGTTCTTTAACCCGTCATGGAGTACGTGACAATGGTATGCTGAATCATGAAACATACAAAGATCTATTATGACGATCTGAAAATTTAAAGAAATTCTGAATATTCAGCAGGGAGGTTGCAAAAATTTAGGAAAAGGCATGGCATTAAATTTTTAAATATTTATAGTGATAAAGCATCTGCCGATGGCAAAGCAACAGTGAAATTTATTGATGTGTTTGCCAAGATCACCATGAATGAAAATCTAACATGCTAAATGGTTGCATCAGTACATATGTGTGATGATCAGGTGTAAGAATTCCAATAAGAATCAGTTAAATGCCGGCAGGTTCTCTCATGGCATTCCAACCACTGGCCCAGTCTTACACTGATGAATTCCCTGAATCGGAATCAGTTTTAGTATCACTGGCATACGTCATGAAATTTGACATTCTGCAGCAGCAACACATTGCAATACATAATAATAAAAATGATAAGTTACAAGAAGCAAATATAAAAACAAATGAAATAAGTACTGTGAAAAGAAGGGGAAAATGCTGAGGAAGTGTTCACTGGTTCATTGTCCATTCAAAAAATTGATGGTGGAGGAGAAGTTGTTCTGAAAACATTAAGTGTACTGTATATCTTCAAGCTCCTGTACCTCCTCTTTGATGGTAGCAATGCGACGACGTTCCTAAGTGATGGGGATCCTTAGTGATGAATGCCGCCTTTTTGGGGCTTTGCCTTTTGAAGGTGTCCTGGATATGGGGAGGCCATTATCCATGATGAAGCTGCATGAGTCTACAATGTTCTGCAGCTCTTTCTAATCCTGTGCAATGTTCCATATCCCCACTCCCATACCAGACAGTGAGGTGACCAATTAGAATGCTATCCATGGTACATCTGTACAAATTTGCAAGTGTCATCAGTGACATTCCAATCTCCTCAAACTCCTAATGAAATACAGCTGCTGCCACACGTTCTTTGAAATTGCATCAATATGTTGGGCCCAGGATACATCCTTAGAGATGTTCACTCCCAGAAACCTGAAGCAGACAAAGACTGCTTACTGGTAGCACGTAAAATCTTAGAGTCGTGAATAACAGTTTTGTCCAGCAGCCACTGACTGTTCACCTGGCCAGCCAAGGTAGTGATAGCTTACTTATCTGATGGTTCAATATATACATTATTCTTTCATGCACAAATTTTTTTAAAATATTATATAAAAACTACCTTCAGGGTATATGTATAAGCTGTTTATGCCAATGTATAGACTTGGGCCCCATCCCCAAGGTACCTCATTACATTGATAGGAATGTTCTCCAAAATCCCCCAAAAAATGAAAAATCTGAAGCAATTTCAGCCTCAGACATGTTGTGCTCAGTGGTGCTCAACCCATCTTATACTGACCAGCCTATAGTTATCCAACAAGCATAAAGTCCTGACGAAGGGTCTTGGCCCGAAACATCGACTGTACCTCTTCCTAGAGATGCTGCCTGGCCTGCTGCATTCACCAGCAACTTCTATGTGCGTTGCTTGAATTTCCAGCATCTGCAGGTTTCCTCGTGTAAAGTCTTTAACCTCTTGTTTTGAAAAGGTTATAATATTGGCCATTTCCACGCCCCGGTATGTCATGAGAATTTTTGGAATATTACATTCAATGCACAACGTACGATCTTGGGATAAATTTTGCCCAAGGCATTTGCCCCTTTAACACATTAGTTTGCCCAATACTATTTACCCAGCAATGCTGATCATGTTTAATCCCTACCCTACATTTCGTTTCAGTGTATTGGGATGATTGTACCATCTTCAGAAGTGAAGAATGGTACCAAATATCTCATTGATTCCTATGTTCTTTCCTTGTTTCCCATGAGTATTTCAGCAGCCTTATTCTTTAAGAGGCCTATGTTTACTTGGACCTCACCTCATGGCTATGTATTTAATGAAACTCTTATGGTCAGGTTTATATTTTTGCTGATTTACCCTCATATTTTTCTTTCTTACTTTAGTCTTCTTTTGCAGGATTCAGAAATTATTTCCATCTTGGGTCTGCCCTTTAATGATTTCCATCCGATATGCAGCGTCTATAAAAAGAATTCACACACCACCCCCCACCCCCCGGTTTTCATGTTTTATTGTTTTACAACATCAAATCACAGTAGATTTAATTTGGCTTTGTTTGATTTTCTGATCAACAGAAAAAGACTCTTTCCAGTGTTTCTCTCTCACCTCTCTCACCTTTTAAATCTATTTCTCAGCTTTTTTTCTCCAGTCCTGCAGAAAGGTCTCGGCTCAAAATGTTGACTGTACTTTTTTCCATAGATGCTGCCTGGTCTGCAGAGTTCTCCCAGCATTTTGTGTGTGTTGCTTGGATTTTCAGCATCTGCAGATTTTCCCTTGTTTGTAATTGGTGAATTTATCGTTTCCTGTCAGAGTCACCTTTTGAAGCAGCACCCTGGCGTAGTGGTTATTGTGAAATTATTACAGCTTGAGACATTGGAGTTCAGAGTTCAATTCTATTGCCACCTGTAAGGAGTTTGTACGTTCCATCCCATGTTTGCATGGATTTCCTCCGGGTGCTCTGTATTCCTCCCGCGGTCCAAAGATGTATTGGCTAATGGATTATTTGGTCATTGTTAATTGTTTTGTGATTAGGTTGGGATTAAATAGGTGGTTTGCTGGACGGTGTGGGTCGTTGGATCAGAAGGGCCTGTTCTGTGCTGGATCTTGAAATAAATAAATGTACAGACACTCCTGTACCTGGCATCACTTTATGGACGTACAGTCAATCTGTGTATATCAGCAAATAGAAACATAGAAACATAGAAAACCTACAGCACAATACAGGCCCTTCGGCCCACAAAGTTGTGCTGAACATGTCCCTACCTCAGAAATTACTAGACTTACCCATAGCCCTTTATTCTTCTAAGCTCCATGTACCTATCCAAAAGTCTCCCCAGCACCTTAAACCTGTGTCCTCTTGTGGCAACCATTTCAGCCCTGGGAAAAAGTCTCTGACTATCCACACAATCATTGCCTCTTATCATCGTATACACCTCTATCAGGTCACCTCTCATCCTCCTTCACTTCAAGGAATAAAGGCCGAGTTCACTCAACCTGTCTTCATAAGGCATGCTCCCCAACCCAGGCAACACTCTTGCTCATAAGGCATGCTCCCCAACCCAGGCAACACTCTTGCTCATAAGGCATGCTCCCCAACCCTCTGCACCATTTCTATGGTTTCCACATCCTTCCTGTAGTGAGGCAACCAGAACTGAGCACAGTACTCCAAGTGGGGTCTAATTAGGGTCCTATATAGCTGCAACATTACCTCTCGGCTTCTAAATTCAGTTCCACGATTGATGAAGGCCAATACACCATATGCCTTATTAACCACAGAGTCAACCTGTGCAGCTGCTTTGAACGTCCTATGACTCCAAGATCCCTCTGATCCTCCACACTGCCAAGAGTCTTACCATTAATACTATATTCTGCCAACATATTTGACCTGCCAAAATGAACCACTTCACACTTACCTGGGTTTAACTCCATGTGCAACTTCTCAGCCCAATTTTGCATCCCATCAATATCTTATCTTAATCTTATGCACTCATGTTTATTGTGTTTTTTGTGATTGTGTATTTTATTTTATGTATATTGTGCTTTTTTAATACTGCATCAGATCTGGAGTACCAATCTTTTCTTCCTCCTTTCCCAGCAGATACCTGGGAACACCACCACTTGGAAAACCCCCTCCAAGTCACTCACCAACCTGACTTGGAAACATGTCACCATTCCTTCATTGTTGCTGGATCAAAATCATGGAATTCCCTCCCTAACAGCACTGTGGGTGTACCTGCACCTTATGGTCTGTAGCAGTTCAGGAAGGCAGCTCATCACCACCTTCTCAAGGGCAACTAGAGATGGGCAATACTTGCTGGCTTAGCAGATGATGCCCGCATCCCATAATTTTTTTAATTGTTTCCTGATGATTGACAATAAACAATCTTAAGTACAGTTAAGTCAATCATCAAGAAATGGAAAGAATATGGCACAGGTGTAAATCTGCCTAGAGCAGGCCATCCTCAAAAACTGAGTGACTGTGCAAGAAGGGGACTAGTGAGGGAGGCCACCAAGAGATCCATGACAACACTGGAGAAGTTACAAGCTTCAGTGGCTGAGATGGGAGAGACTGCACACACAACAACTGTTGCCCAGGTTCTTCACCAGTCCCAGCTTTATGGGAGATTGGCAAGGAAAAAGCCACTGTTGAAAAAAAACTCACATGAAATCTTGGTTAGAGTTTGCCAGAAAGCATGTGGGAGACACTGAAGTCAGCTAGAAGAAGGTTCTATAATGTGATGAAACCAAAATTGAGCTTTTTGACCATCAGATTAAATGCTATGTTTGCTGTATGGCAAACACTGCACATCATCAAAAACACACTGTCCTTACTGTGAAGCATGGTGGCGGCTGCATAACGCTGTGGGGATGCTTCACTACAGCAGGCCCTGTGAGGCTTGTGAAGGTAGAGGGTAAATCACAGAGAAATCCAGGAGGAAAATCTGATGCAGTCTGCAAGAGAACTGCAACTTGAGAGAATGTTTGTTTTCCAGCAAGACAAAGCCCCAAACATAAAGTCCTACACAGGAATGGCAAAAAGTTAACGTCCTGGAATGGCCAAATCTGAGTCCAGACCCCAATCCAATTGGGAATTTGTGACCGGGCTTGAAAAGGGCTGTTCATGCAATCTGACAGAGTTTGAGCAGTTTTGTAAAGAAGAAAGCGGAACAATTGCAGTGTCCGGATGTGAAAAGCTGATAGAGACCTATCCACACAGACTCAAGGCTGTAATTGTTGCCAAAGGTGCATATACTAAATTCTATCTTGAAGGGAGCAAATACTTATGCTACCAATTAGTTTGTATTTTATATTTGTAATTCATTTAGATCACTTTGTAGAGATCTGCTTTCACTTGGACATGAAATTGTTGATCAGTGTTAAAAAAAACAAATTAAATCCACTCTGATTCAATGTTGTAAAACAATAAAACATGAAAACTTCAAGGGGGGTGGAAGTGAATACTTTGTGTAGTCACTGTTTTTTTTTGTTTATTGAATTAATAGTGTCCTTGGAGTATTGTGAGCAATTTTAGGCCCCTTATCTAAGAACACTTGTGCTGCCTTTGAAGTGTGTCTAGTGGATGTCCAGGGAATGATTCTGGAAATGAAAGGGTTAATGTATGAGGAGCATTTGAAGGTGCTGTGCCTGTATTCACTAGAGTTCAGAAGAAAGAGGGTGGGCCTCATTGAAATCTATCGAATATTGAAAGGCCTAGATAGAGTGGATGTAGAGAGTATATTTCCTATAGTGGCAGAGTCTTGGAGCCTCGAATAGAAGGCCATTCTTTTGATTCCAGAGATTAGAAGGAATTTCTCTAGCCAGAGAGTGGTTAATCATTGGAATTCATTGCCACAGACAGCTGTGGAGCTCAAGTCGTTGGGTATACTTAAAGCAGAGGTTGATAGGGTTTTTGATTAGTCAGTGCATCAAAGGTTATAGGGAGAAGACAGGAGAATGGTGTTGAGAGGGATAATAAATTAGCAATGGTGGAATGGTGGTGCAGGCACGATGGGCCGAATGACCTAATTCTATTCCTATATTTTATGGTCTTAAAATCAGAAAATGAAAGCAAAATGCTACAGATAATATCAAGCTGAAAGAAGAAACAGAAAATGCTGAGTAAATGGAGGAAGAGCATAAATCTGTGGATGAATTTGGTAATGATGAGGTGCAAAGAGCAATTCTAACCAAAGAACTTAACCGCAGTGCAAGATGTGGCCCCATAAGGGTTTCTTATCATTCCAGTCCTCTGCTCAGTATTTCTCACCACAATTTACACCTGATCTCCAACAGGATTTCCACTAGAATGAAACTAGTAAATGTGAAAAATGTAGTTCAGTCTTTTATTTAAAGATGCAGTGTGGAACGGAAGTTTCTGGCACAAAGACTTGCACAGTCCGGCAACCCACCTACTTACCCAAAGACTAATCACAGGAACATTTACAGTGATTCTGATGGGCATACTGTGAGTTTTCTCCAGGTGCACTGGTATCTTGCCACAATTTGAGCTCAAGGCCGAATTGGAAAGATCAGGTACGGACCGAATTGAGAAGGCAGAGTCCGGGCCCCAGGACGTACCAAAGCAACTGAACACAATGTTTTGATGGCGATTTAGGCACCGAGCCAGACTGGAAAGTTCAGGGTGTCGGGAAAAGTTGAGGGGCTGGCCAGTTCAGCTTGCTGCTCTGTGACGCTTACTTGGCTCTGCACTGAGCTATGGGACTGAGGACGGGCTGTCTACATGGACTTCAGTTCTGAACGCTATTTGCTTGCCTTTATTGTTTGCATGATTTGTTTTTTTTCTCCCTGAACATCAGATGTTTGACCATCTTTATTTTAAAGGGTTCTTTTAGGTTTCTTTGTTTTGTGGCTGCCTGCAAGGAGACGAATCACAAGGTTGTATATTATGTGGTATGTATACTTTGATAATAAACGTACTTTGAAGTTCAACTTTGAACTTTGAACTATATAAATTTGATGAGGGGTAGGAGAAGATGGCCACGCGACGTAGCGCGCGCGGCCGCTCAGAAATGATATCATATGTGTTAACTAGGGGCCTTGCACAATCCTGATTTGATGGTGGCAGACGTGAGAGTCATGGAGGAACACCTGGTGAAACTTCTGAGATGCCTGCTTCGCTGCCGCTGCCACTGTTCGGTCGACAATCTCCGGAGGGGAAGGCCCCAAATCCTCGGCTTTGCCTATTGCCTGTTGCTGGGGCCGGAGTCGAAGCACTCAGCAGAGATGGTGCTCGGTGCTCGGTGTCGGAGGGCTGGTCGGAGGCTCGAAGTTTTTTGATGGACTCAAAGAGTCGGCTGTGGTCGGGTGCTTCCAGGATGCTGCATCGGCAAGTTTCCGGTGCTGGAAGCTCATGGCAGGAAGAGTTTTTTTTTCTTCCTTCTACCATCTGCATGAGATGATGGGACTTTCAAGAGACTTTAAGACTTTTTTTTACCGTGCCCATGGTCTGTTCTTCATCAAATTACTGTATTGCTTTGCATTGTTGTAACTATATATTAAAATTATGTGGTTTTTGTCAGTTTTTCAGTCGGTTTGTCTTGTGTTTCCGTGATATCATTCTGGAGGAACATTGTAACATTTCTTAATGCATGCACTATCAAATGACAATAAAAGAGGACTGCGTGTCTTCATAATCTAATCTAAAAACTTAATGCAATTTACAATGCAGGTATTTTACCCAATTTCTAGGCCAGGTTAAACTTTGTAGTTTTATAACTAAACCATTCTTTAATTGATTTTTAGATAACGAATTGATTGCAAATGCTTTAAAATGTGAAATAATTAACTGTATAGATCTGTTTTTGTGTTGACAACTCTGGTGCTCATTATTAATAGTCTCAACACATTGCCTGATGGGCGGATTTCCCAGGCACTTTTTGTTTCTTGCTTTATGGGTTTTTGCAATTGCTTCGAAAACATTGTTGGTGAATTTGAGCCCTGCAGTAATACATGGACAGCCATTAGCTAAATCAAATGTTTTTCCTGCAACCCTGCCTTATTTATACCAAAGCTTACTCTTAACTGATTCCTCCATTTATTTTGTTTTGAAGGTATGGAAAGGAGTTCCTTGTGACTGGCTGCATCACAGCCTGGTAGAGGAAAAACCATACCCTTGAATGAAAAAACCTACAAAAAGTGGTGGATACGGCCCAGTCCATCACAGGTAAAACCCTCCCCACCATTGAGCACATCTGCGTAAAGCATTGTCAGAGGAAAGTAGCATCCATCAACAGCGACCCCCACCACACAGACTCACTTCTCACTGCTGCCTTTAGCAAGGAGGTACAGAGCCCTCAGGACTCACAGCACCAGGTGCAGGAGCAGTTCTTACCCTTCAACAATCAGTTATTACTATTATTTCTTCTTTTTTGTATTTACACTGTTTGCTGTCTTTTGCACTATGGTTCAATGCCCAATTTGGGTATTTTTTTATTGATTATGCTCCAGTCACTATTCTATAGATTTATTGAGTATGCCCACAAGAAAATGAATCCACAGGGTTGTATGTGGTGATATATATGTGCTTTAATAATAAATTTACTTTGAACTTTGAATCTCTGAGTTTCTACCATAAAAGGCGCAAGACTTTGGAAAGTTTTCTTAAAAGACAATGAACATCACTAGCGAAAGATTCTGGGCTTTCACGGGAAATTTTGAAAATCGTGTGAACAATATAATCACTGATTTCATTCCTTTCCAGAATTTAAGAGGTCCTAAACCATAACATTACAATGGTAAGGATGTTTCAGAGGTAGTGTCCTCCTCACTGATTGTCAACACTGGCACACATCAAGATGCATGCTTTGCCCACAGCTCTACCATCTCTACACTTACAACTGTGTGTGGCCAAGCACAGATAAAATACCATCTGTAAAGTCGCAGATGGCACCACTGCTGTTGGTAAGATATTAGGTGGTGATCAGGAGGCTTATAGAAGATACATAGGTTGGATGTTTGAGTGGTGTCTTAACCACAATCTTGTACTCAACATCAGATAGACAAAGAACAGATTGTGCACTTACAGAAGAGGAAGTCAGCTTCAATTTCCTGGGGTGTCAATGTCTCAGTGAATCTCTCTGCTGCCAACGTATTGACGCAATCATGAAGAAGGCACTCAGTGGCTCTATTTTGTTAGGAGTCGGAGGAGATTTGATTTGTCACGAAAGACTTATACAAGATTCTATAGCTGTATAGTGGAAACATACTGACTGAAATCGTAAGACCATAAGACACGTTAACAGAATTAGGCCATTCAGCCCATCGAGTCTGCTCTGCCATTCCATCATGGCAGATTATCCCTCTCAACCCCATTCTCCTGTCTTTCAATCTGTGAGAGATTGGAAGAGGCTGCAAAGGGTTGTAAACTCAGCCAGCTCCACCACAGGCACAAGCCTCCCCACCATCAAGAAATGGTCAAGAAGCTGGCCTCCACCTCTATTTACTTAGCGACACAGCATGGTGTAGGCCTTTCCAGCACTTTGAGCCACAGCCCACCCCCCCCAGCAACCCCTGACAAATGTGATTAACCCTAACCTAATCATGGGACAATTTCAAAGACCAACAAACCTACCCGGTTACATCTTTGGATTGTGGGAGGAAACCACAGCATCTGAGGAAAACCCACACATTCCACTGGGCGGATGGACAAACTCCTTATAGACGAGGCCTGAACTCCAGAATGCCCCGAACTGTAACAGTGTTGCGCTAACTGCTACACTACTGTGGTGCCCAAGGTCTCTTAATATTGGGGCCATGCCTTCTTCTTGTTACCACCATCAGAGGGAAGATACAGGAGTCTGAAGATCCACACTCAAGAATTCCTTCCCTCTGCCATCAGGATTCTGCAAAAGCCACAAGATCTTGAACACAACCTCAATATTCCTATATTTTCCCATAACTCAAAGATTTTTTTTATATATTTGCACTGTACTGCTGCTGCAAAACAACAAATTCCATGTCATATGTCAGTGATATTAAATCTGATTCTGATTCTGGATGCGAATTACTTTAGGATGTCCTGATCATACAATGGACATCTTTTCTACTTCAGGCTCTGATTATTTAATCTTTATTGTTTCTTTGTAAATTTGTCCTGCATTTACTGTATGTCCTTCATAATGTGATATTTGTATCCGCCCAAACCACATGAGCCATATCTCCTTGAAACACTTTCTAGAGCAGGGAATTTGAATTCCCCCATGAACAGCTGTGCTTAGAAAAGATGGGGGTGGGAACAGAGGGAAGATTGTTGCAGTGGGTGCACGACCCAGTTCCAGCAAATCATTTGAATGAGAAACGTATTTGGGATTGAAGATTCAAGATTGTTTATTGTCATTCATCAGGCACAATTGTAAAGGAGAAGTAAATGATTGGTACTGTGATTTGGATTGGGGAGCATGCCTTATGAGAATAGGTTGAGTGAACTCAGCCTTTTCTCCTTAGAGCGGCTGAGGATGAGAGGAGACTTGATAGAGGTGTACAAGATAATGAGAGGCATGGATAGTCAGAGGCTTTTCCCCAGGGCTGAAATGGCTAGCACGAGAGGGCATAGTTTTAAGGTGCTTGGAAGTAGGTACAGAGGAGATATCAAGGGTAAGTTTTTTACACAGAAAGTGGTGAGTGTGTGGAATGGGCTGCCGGCGACTATGGTGGAGGCGGATACAATAGGGTCTTTTAAGAGACTCCTGGATAGGTACATGGAGCTTAGAAAAATAGAGGGCTATGGGTAAAGCCTAGGTAGTTCTGAGGTAGGGATATGTTCGGCATAACTTTGTGGGTCGAAGGGCCTGTATTGTGCTGTAGGTTTTCTATGTTTCTATGTTTCTGTGATACAGTATTAAAAAAGCATAATATGAGTCACAAACACAATCACAAAATACAAAATAAATATGAATGCATAAGATTAGCTGATATACACAGATTGACTGTATGTCCATAAAGTGATGCCAGGTACAGGAGTGTCCGTACATTTATTTATTTCAAGATCCAGCACAGAACAGGCCCTTCCGATCCAACGACCCACACCATCCAGCAAACCACCTATTTAATCCCAGCCTAATCACAAAACAATTAACAATGACCAATTAATCTGTTAGCCAGTACATCTTTGGACTGCGGGAGGAATACAGAGCACCCGGAGGAAATCTACACAAACATGGGATGGAATCTACAAACTCCTTACAGGTGGCAATGGAATTGAACTTTGAACTCCAATATCTCAGGCTGTAGTAATTTCACAGTAACCACTAGCCAGGGTGGTGCCTCAAAAGGTAACTCTGACAGGAAACGATGAATTCGCCAATTACAAACAAGGGAAAGTCTGCAGATGCTGAAAATCCAAGCAATGCATGCAAAAATTTGGAGGAACTCAGCAGACCAGGCAGCATCTATAGAAAAGAGTACAGTCGACGTTTCAGGCTGAAATCCTTCGGCAGGACTGGAGAAAAAAATACTGAGGAATAGATTTAAAAGTTGGGGGGGAGAGGGCAACACAAGGTGATAGGTGAAACTGGAGGAGGAGGGATGAAGTAAAGATCTGGGAAGTTGATTGGTGAAAGAGATTCAGGGCTTGAGAGGGGAGTGTCTGACAGAATAGAACAGAAGGCCATGGAAGATAGAAATTGAGTGAGGAGCACCAGAGGGAGGCAATGGGGAGGCAAGGAGATAAAGTGAGAGAGGGAAAAGGAGATGGGGAATGGTAAAGCTGAGGGGAGGTGGGGGACATTACCTGAATTCACCAATTGGATAGAATTTTCCATTCATTGTTAAAACTAATATTCTCAGCTGATAATAAAATTTCTTTCGATTGATCCTTGAGATGTCCACATCAATAACACAGAGAGTTTGTACGGCTTGTATTTCATAACACCCAGAGTGGTGGCAAACTACCTTCTGACAATCACAACAGTTTTAAGTCAGGGTGTTTTCACAATGTGGCAAGACTGGAAACTCCAGATTTTGGCATAGTAAAGGTGTTATTCTTGAGTTAGTATGATATTTTTCAACTCAGAACATGCCCCCTTCTCATTGCTACCATCAAGGAGGAGGTACTGGAGCCTGAAGGCACCCACTCAATGTTTTAGGAACAGCTTCTTCCCCTACACCATCAGATTTCTGAATGGACAATGGTCCCATGTCCACTATCTCTAGTTTTGCTCTCTTTTTATACTACATATTTAATTTAATTTTTGTATATATTTGTTACTGTCATTGATGGGAATTTTATTAATATGTATTGCAATGTACTGTTGACACAAAACAAAAAATTTCATGACATGTGCCAGTGACATTATAGCTGATTCTGATTCTAGTGGTTTTCTCACTCATTGCCAAGGCCCCAAGCCGAGGAGGTACTGTCAAATAAGCCGTGTCAAGATGCTGTTGCACAACGTGTAGATGGTGCACTCTGCAGCCACGGTGTGCATGAACAGTTTTAGATTGTGGATTTGGGTGATGATAAAGTGCAGGGGTCAGTGCAATTGTTTTGCAGGTCCAGTGAACGAGGTTCGATTCCCACCGCTGTCTGCAAGGAGGTTGTACGTTCTCCCTGTGACCACATGGGTTTCCTCTGGGTGCTCTGGTTTCCTCCCACATCCCAAGGACGTACGGGTTAATAGGTTAATTGGTCACATGAGTGTGATTGGATGGCACGAACTCATTGAGCTGGAAGTGCCTGTTACCATGCCATCTCTCTAAATAAAAAATAAATAGAAATAAATAAAGCTGAATGCCTTTATTGAATAATATCAAGCCTTTTGGGCTATTGTGGAGCTGTGAGAATGCCCCACCACATTCCTAACTTGTTAGAGACATGTTTAAGTTGGCTGTGAGTGTGACCTGAGGAAAATGGCTTCCTGAGGTTTGGGAAGCTGACAAGTGGCAAGTCTGAGCAGCAGTAGAGGTTGGTATTTAGGCTCATCACTGTCTCATCTCAATGAAGCTTGCAGCTGCTGTTCCTTCTGGCAAATCTCAGAGTTGTTGGGTAGAGACAGCTTTCTTCAAGTTGGAAGGATGACTGATTGATGGGATCATTCCTGAGAGTCACTTTGGATATCCCTGACAGGAAAGCAATCACGATTCAAAGATTGCAGTGTTGGGACCACCACGACGCAGTGATCTACATGAAGGAACACCCCGTGAATGGTAGAGCTGAAATCCTCAGCCAGAATGAGTGGTAGAGGCAGAAATATTTGCATTTATTTAGAGTCACAGAAAAGAACAACACAGAAACAATCCTTTGACCCATCTAGTCCGTGCTCCTATCGACCTGCAAAAGTTAAATAACTGTGTGTTTATAGGTAATGGACAAAGAGCTGGGCAGCGTCCGAAATTGCTCTTTTTGAGAACACAATAAGGTGAAGAATCTCTTTATATCTGTGCACGTCTCTTTTTATTGTTCACAACTGGTGACGTACAAAGGGAATTATCTAAACTTTATGATCGTGCTCTATGTAATCAGATAAATCATATGCAATGCTCCGTTGTTTTTGCTGACATTTCCTCATTTGCGGACGTATAGGGCATCACACGGTAGCGCAGCGGTAAGTGTAACACTATTACAACTGGGGGCGTCAGAGCACTATTTCCACATCCTCTGTAAGAAAGCTTATATGTTCTTCTCAATTCCATGTGGGTGTTCCAGTTTGCTACCACTGTCCAAAGACATACAATCAGTACAACAATCTCCTGCTGTCTGGAAGGAGATACAGAAACATCTTAACCAAGAAGGTAAGATTGGGAAACAGCTTTCTCCTGAGGGCTGTTGTGCAGCTGAATAATGCACAACAGGGCCTGTGCCACACTATATCTATAAAAATAAATAGCAATTAAGAGAAATGAACGAAGAACTTGTAGACAGAAGAGACTACAGATGCTGGAGTCTGGAGCCACACACAACCTGCTGGGAAAACTCAGCAAGTTGAGCAAGATCGGTGGGAGAAAAGAAATCGTTCCCACTTTGTGCCATAACCCTATGTCAGGCCTGAGACAAGAGAGGTGAGATGGTCTGCAGAGAGAGGAGAACGGATTCTGGGGTGATTGTTGGACTGAAGAGAGGTGTAAGATGGTAGGCCAGGCAGGGGATGTGAGCAGAGGTAGAATTGGTGGGGTGTGGCTGGTAAATGATAGATGGAGGCAGACAAAGGAGTAAGGTGGGGAAGAAGTGTGAAAATTGTGGACTTGAGTTGGAGGGTGATAAGCAAGAACACCTGTACCAGATTCCTTCTACCGTCTGCGTGAGATGATGGGACTTTCGAGAGACTTTGAGACTTTTTTTACCGTGCCCATGGTCTGTTCTTTATCAAATTACGGTATTGCTTTGCAATGTTGTAACTATGTGTTATAGTTATGTGGTTTTTGTCAGTTTTTCAATCTTGGTCTGTCTTGTGTTTCTGTGATATCATACTGGAGGAATATTGTATCATTTCTTAATGCATGCACTACTAAATGACAATAAAAAAGGACTGCGTGTCCTCATAATCTAATCTAATAAGTAAACGGAGTACGGTAGAAACAGTGAGTTGAATTGAGATCCTGGTTTAGGAAGACCTGGAAAGAGAACTAAAAGCCACAGATGTCATGATATTATAGTGATTAGTGAGAAACTATTACAGCTCAAGGGTTTGGAGTTTGGAGATCATCTCTGGCATCCTTCTGTAAGAAAGTTTGTACACTCTCCCTGTGTGCACGTGGATTTCCTTTGGGTGCTTCATTTTCATCCCACAGTCCGGTCAGTAGGTGAAGTGGTCTTTGTAAATTGTCCTGTGATTAGGTTAGGGTTAAATAGGTGGGTTGCTGGTTGATGTGGCTCATTGGGACGGAAGGGTCTGTTCCCTGCTGTATCCCTGAATAAGCAAAAATAAGGCCATAAGGTGAGAATAAAAGTATAAAAGATCATGAGTCAAATTTATTGTCATGAGAAGGCCAGGTACAGTGAAAATCTCGCAGCAGGTTCACAACACCAAGACAAGTAGACAACACAGAATATAAATTAGACATTATTTATTTATTTATTTGTGTATTTACTTACTTATTCAGACATACAGTGCAGAACAGGCCCTTTCTGTCCAATGAGCCCTGGCACCTAGCAGCTCACCAAGAGCCTGGCGAGAATGGAAAGACGAAAATACAAGAAGACATAGGAGCAGAATTAGGCCATTTGGCCCAGAGTGTTCTCTGCCATTTCATCATGGCTGATCTAATTTTCCTCTCGGTTTCAATCTCCTGCCTTCTTCCCAAATCGCTTCATGCCCTGTTCAAAAGAATCTATCAACCTCTGTCTTAAATATACATAAAGACTTGGACTCCACAGCTACATGTAGCAAAGAATTCCACAGTTTCAGCACTCTCCAGCTAAAAAAAAATCCTCCTCATCTCTGTTCTAAAATGACGCCTCTCTATTCTGAGGCTGCGTCCTCTGGTCTTAGACTCTCCCACTATACGAAACAGTCTCTCCAATCTCTCAAGGCCTTTCACCATTCTATAGGTTTCAATGTGTCACCCCTCATTCTTCTAAATTTTAGTAAATACAGGCCCAAAGCTATCAAACACTTCATATGACAAGCCATTCAATGCTGGAGTCATTTTCATGAACCTCCTTTGAACTCACTCCAGTTTCAGCCCATCTCTTCTAAGATAAGGAGCCCAAACCTGCTCACAATAATCAAAGAGAGGCCTCACCAGTGACTTATAAAGCCTCAACATCACATCCTTGCTTTTATATTCTAGTCCACTTGAAATGAACTCCGACATTGCATTTGCCTTCCTCACCATAGACTCAATCTGCAAGTTAACCTTTATGGAACCCTGCACAAGGTCTCCCAAGTCCCTTTGCACCTCAGTTTTTTAAAATATTTTCTCTCCATTTAGTAAACAGATTATCCTTTCATCTCTTCTGCCAAAGTGCATGACCATACACATCCAAATACTGTATTCCATCTGCCATTTCTTTGCCATTTTTCTCCTAATCTGTCCAGCTCCTTCTGTAGCCTCTCTACTTCCTCCAGAACTATCTTCCTCTCTGCCTATCTTCATATTGCCTGCAAACTTTACAACAAAGCCATCTATTCCTTCACCCAGATAAATCATTGGCATATAATACGAATAGAATTGGTCCCAACACAAACCCCTGTGGAACACCACTCATCACTAGCAGCCAGCCAAAAAAGGTTCCCTTTATTCCCACTCTTTGCCTCCTGACAATCAGCCACTGCTTTATCCATGCTAGAATTTTTCTTGTCATACTACTGGCTTGTAGCTTGTTAAGCAGTCTCGTACATGGCACCTTGTCAAGTGCCTTCTGAAAATCCAAGTACACAACATCAACTGATTCTCCTTTGTCTATCCTGCTTGCAATTTCTTCAAAGAATTCCAACAGATTTGTCAAGCAAGATTTTTTGTTGAGGAAACCATACAGACTACAGCCTATTTTATCATGTGCATCCAAATACTCTGAGACCTCATCCTTAATTATTGACTCCAACATCTTCTCAACCACTGAGATCAGACTAACTGGCCTATAGTTCTCATTCTTCTGCCTCTCTGTCTTCTGGAGAGTGGAGTGACATTTGAAATTTTCCAGTCTCCCGGAAGTATTCCAGAATCTAGTGATCCTTGAAAGATCTTTACTAATGTCATGGTCCGGTCTGTGAAACCCGCGTTCCAGTTCTCAGTCCGGTCCATGGACTCTGGACTCCAGGTCTTCCGGTTGTCCCTTGTTTCATTTGGGCTTAGTCATAGGCACCTGATGCTCGTCTTGGGGCTGGGAATATCAGTGACCCTGGGTTCGCATGTGGTTGCTGGTTTGTCTCGTCAGTATCCCGTCCTCACCTCCGTGGGGTAAGTCAGGCTCTTTGCCGTTACCCTGAGGCTGGACTGTTCCCTTCCCTTGCCCTTCCTTCTGAAGTCTTGCCTGTGACCTGTGTCTGGAGCCTTGCTCGCAACCTGTGTCTTGCATTTGGTTCTGCCACCCAGCACCTCCCTTTATGACAACTAATGTATCCACAATCTCTTCTGCCACCTCTTTCAGAACCCTGGGGTGTTCACCATCTGTTCCAGGTTGTTCAGACTTTTCATTTTCCCAAGAAACTTCTCTCTAGTAATGGTAACTTCACACATTTCATGTCCGCTGATGCCTGGAATTTCCACCATGCGGGTATTGTCTTCCACAGTGGAATCTGATGCAAAGTACTTATTCAGTTTGTCCACCATCTCCTTGTCCCCCAGTACTACCTCTCCAGCATTGTTTTCCAATGGTCCAATATCCACACTTGCCTCTCTTTCACACTTTATATATCTGGATAAAGCAACACACAAAAAAGTTGCTGGTGAACGCAGCAGGCCAGGCAGCATCTCTAGGATGAGGTAGAATCGACGTTTCGGGCCGAGACCCTTCATCAGGACTAACTGAAAGAAGAGCTAGTAAGAGATTTGAAAGTGGAAGGGGGAGCAGGAGATCCGAAATGATAGGAGAAGACAGGAGGGGGAGGATATCTGGATAAACCTCTTTTTTTGGTATCCTCTTTAATATTATTGGCTAGCCTACTTTCATATTCCACCTAAATCTTCTTAATGACCAGATGACACAGAGATACTGAAAGCTGACATATCCTAAGGATCCACATTCCAGAGTTCTGAAAGAGGTGACAGCAAATTTAATGGATATAGGAATTACCATCCATCTATAGTAGGGGTTTCCAGCCTGGGGTCTAAACCCCTTTGCTTAATGGTATTGGTCTATGGCATAAAGGAGGTTGGACATCCTTGATCTTTCGGGAAGAGTTCACTACTATATAGTCCTCCCATTCCTCTCATAAGTTCGTGCACCTCAGGAAAATAAAAACCCAGCAATCCATAACACAGGAGATTCTGCAGATGCTGGAAATCGAGAGTAACACAGTCAAAATATAGGAGGAACTCTGCAGGGCAGGCAGCATATATGGAAATGGAAATGAATAAATAGTTGATATTTCCAGGCAATGCCAAGTTTTGTGGCCAGCCAGGTCATTTCCGGGATACCTGCCCTCAGCGGCCAAAAGGGAAAGCTCACCAGTGAAAAGGGGGGCCCTGGTCAGCCGGGTGATACTCCCTTCAGCCCCCCAGACTCGGATGCAGATCCCGGCTACCAGGAATTACCAACGACAGTCCCTGTCCCCATCCGCTTTGGTGGATTCCGGTGCTGAAGGCAATCTGCTGGACGAAGGGATAGCCACCCAGGCCGGAATACCTCGCAAGCTGCTAACTATCCCCCTGGAGGCCCGGGTCCTGGATGGAAAACTACTGGCTCGAGTGACCCACCGTACGCCGCCCCTGACCTTGATCCTGTCTGGCAACCATCGGGAGGAGGTACGATTCAGTCTCATTCATTCACCTCAAGCCCTGGTAGTTCTAGGGTATCCATGGCTGACCCAATACAATCCCCACATCGACTGGTGTACCGGGAGGATAGCCAAATGGAGCCAGTCTTGCCACGCCAACTGCCTGCGGTCAGCCCCATCTCCCAGGGAAGGTACCGCGACCCTGCCTGTCCTGGAACCCCTCGATTTGTCCCGAGTCACCACAGAATACCATGACCTGGGACAGGTGTTCAGTAAACAACGGGCCCTTTCCCTGCCTCTGCACCGCCCATAATGATTGTGCCATCGACCTTCTCCCTGGGGCCTCGCTACCCACCAGTCGCCTTTTTAACCGATCCCGACCGGAGAGAGGCCATGAAGAAGTACATTAGTGAGTCCCTCGCGGCGGGCATTATCACACCTGCATCCTCCCCCGGTAGGCGCCGGTTTCTTCTTTGTGGAAAAGAAGGACGGGTCGCTTCGTCCTTGCATTGATTACAGAGGCCTAAACAGTATAACAGTTAAGAATAAGTACCCTCTACCCCTCATTAGATCGGCTTTTGAACCACTGCATGGAGCCACCATCTTCTCAAAGCTGGACCTTCGTAACGCCAACCATCTAGTCAGGATGAGGGAGAGGAACGAGTGGAAGACGGCCTTCGATACACCTCTGGGCTACTTCGAATATTTGGTCATGCCATTTGGCCTCACCAATGATTCCGCCATTTTTCAAGCCCTAAACAATGACGTACTGAGGGATTTTATTAATCAGTTTACCTTGATGATATCCTGATATTTTCTAGCACCCACCAAGAACACGTTCACCATGTCCGTCAAGTCCTCCAGAGACTGTGGGAAAACCAGTTATTTGTAAAGGCGGAGAAATGCGAGTTCTACATTCCTTCGGTCAGCTTCCTGGGTTATATCATTGAGAGCGGGCAGGTGAGAGCAGACCCCAAGAAGATCCGGGCAGTGGAAGAATGGCCTAGGCCCACGACCCGCAAACAACTTCAACGGTTCCTGGGGTTTGTAAACTTCTACCGCCGACTTATCAGAGACTACAGTCGAGCGGCTGCCCCCCTTACCCGGCTTACCTCGCCTACTATCCCCTTCTGCTGAGACTCCGAAGCTGACTTGGCGTTCACTAACCTGAAGAGGCGTTTCACCACCGCTGCTATCCTGGTCCATCCGGACCCTTCCCGCCAATTCATTGTTGAGGTGGACGCCTCTGACTCCGGGATAGGAGCAGTCCTGTCCCAACGATCAAGTTTGGACAAAAAGCTTCACCCCTGTGCCTTATGTTCTCGCCGACTGTCCCCTGCCGAGTGGAATTACGACGTGGGGAATCGGGTACTCCTGGCAGTCAAACTAGCATTGGAAGAATGGAGGCACTGGCTAGAGGGGGCAGAACAACCATTTGTGGTGTGGACTGATTATAAAAATTAAGACCGCCGAAAGTTTGAACTCCCGCCATTGAACTCCATCGGGCATTATTTTATGGACAGTTCAAGTTTTCCCTCACATACTGGCCAGGGTCCAAAACGGGAAGCCGGATGCGCTTTCCCGCCAATATGACTCCAAAGCGGACACTTCTAGCCCAGGGACTATCCCCTCACCATCCTGTGTGGTTGCCACCCTCACTTGGGAGATCGAGCACAAAGTAAAAGAAGCCCAACGGGACGACCCCGACCCCGGCAGTGGACCCGGTGATCGCCGGTATGTGCCCGTTTCCGTCAGGTCTCAGGTTCTCCAATCGGGGCACACATCTCGGTTCGCCTGCCACCCTGGGAGTGATCGGACCCTAGTGCTCCTGAAAAAAACACTTTTGGTGGCCATCCATGGAGGTGGATACCCATTAATATGTCTTGGCATGTTCCATCTTTGCCTGGGGAAAAGCCTCTCATCGGCCACCTGCGGGTTTACTTCGTCCGCTACCTGTCCCTGGTCATCCCTGGTCGCACATCACCCTAGACTTCACCACCAGTCTACCGCCTTCACATGGAAACACCACCGTACTCACCGTGTTAGACCGGTTCTCCAAGGCGGTGCCCTTCGTAGCCCTCCCTTCCTTTCAAGAAACCGCAGATCTTCTCATCCGCCACGTCTTCCACCTCCACGGAATCCCCGCGGACATCGTCTCCGATCAAGGTCCCCAGTTCATCTCGCAGGTATGGAAGGCATTCTGTCAAGCCTTCGGTCAGACTGTCATCCGGCTTCCATCCCCAGACGAACAGGCAGACGGAACGGGTCAACCAAGACCTGGAGGCGATGCTACCTTGTGTAATGGCAAACAACCCGTCGACCTGGAGCGACCACCTCCCGTGGGTTGAGTACGCCCACAACTCCCTAGTGAGTTCTGCCATTGGAAGGTCTCCATTCGAATGCTCCCTGGGGCACAAACCCCCGCTGTTCCCCGCGCAAGAAGAGGAGATTGCGGTACTGTCGGTTCAGGATCATATCGATTGGTGCCTTAAGGTTTGTGAGGAGACACGCACGGCCCTACTCAGATCAGCAAATCGCAATAAAAAGATGGCCGACCGACACCAGACTCCGGCGCCTGAGTACCAACCGGGACAGATGGTGTGGCTTTCATCCAAGGACATCCCGCTCAAGAACGAGCAGAGGAAACTCGCCCCTCGCTTCCTGGGACCATTCAGGTCGAAAGTGTTATCAATCCCGCAGCGGTTCGCCTAAAACTGCCAAGATCTATGCGCATCCGCCTGACTTTTCAGGTTTCCCAGTTAAAGCCAGTTTCCATCAGCCCGCTGTGTCCCCCGGCTGAGACTCCCCCACCTGCCCGTATCATCGACAACCATACGGCATACACCGTCCGACGGCTACTGGCTGTGCGCCGTCGGGGCAGGGATCTCCAATATCTGGTGGACTCTGAAGGGTACGGTCCAGAAGAGCGTTCCTGGGTCCCCCGCTCCTTCATCCTAGACCCTTCCCTCATCCAGGACTTTCATCGGGACCATCCGGACAGCCCTGGAGGATCACCTGGAGGCTCCCGTTGAGGGAGGGATACTGTTGTGGTCCCTTCTGGCAATCCCCCACCTTCATTATTTACCTCAGGAATTGGGCCTCAATCCCCTCATTTAATTTCCAGAAATTCCCAGGTTCCACTAACTACACACACCTGCTTCCCATCAGAAAATGCAGGATAAAGACTCTGTGATCACAACAAGGATCTGCCAGTTCGTTGGTCGACTCTGGTGTAAGTAACTTCGTTTCATGATTCTTAGCACTGTTAGTTCCAAGTCAAGCATCGCTCCTGGATTCTCTCCAAACCTAAGACTTCCAGTAAAGACTCTCCTGAAAACCGATTCCACGCTCACTATGGAAATAATGCCGCCCGGCTCTG
This sequence comes from Mobula birostris, assembly GCF_030028105.1. Taxonomy (NCBI): domain Eukaryota; kingdom Metazoa; phylum Chordata; class Chondrichthyes; order Myliobatiformes; family Myliobatidae; genus Mobula; species Mobula birostris. The sequence goes on along the minus strand of NC_092370.1, from coordinate 247,866,436 downwards.
CCCCCACGCCCGTGTTCGTCCGCCGCCAAGCTCGTGTAACAGGAATACAGGAGGATGTTTACTCTGGGTGGGTGTAATCCAGAGAGCCGTGCCTGTCACGGCTCAGCACTGCCCTCTTCTCCCCTTGTAAATAAACTCCTTGTTGTTAAAACTGTGTGTCTAGAAACCTTTGAGACCCAAAGAATCTGTCTCATTTCCATCAGAACATTTGGCGCTGCGAAGCAGGGTCTCACAGGTCTTGGTTGGACACAGAGCACAGGGGAGAATGTTCTGGAACAAGGGGAAGAAAGCCAGTGCAGGCACCCAGAATAAGATCCCCGGGTGGACCGATGAAAGGGAGGGATTTGAGAGTCTGGCGAGCATGCTGGCAAACCACAGGAAACCAGCGGACTGGTCTGAGCAGTTAGATCCCCGGGGTGAGAAGCCGGGCCAGCACGTGGTCTCCCTCCTTAAGGAATCAGGGTTCCCCAAAGCCAAGGGGAGTCAAAGAGGTGCCTTTTGGTAGTTTGTGTTCCTGCTGAGATGCCAGGTCAGGATTACCGACGACATTCAGCACATGCGTGGTCAGAAGGACAAGGGGCTAGAAGAGCTCCGGCAGAGCTGCTGCATGCTGGAGGACCCAGCCAAGGAGCTCGAAGTCAGGGGATCTGAGGTCGCCTGCAGGCTCATACAACTGCAGCAGATGCGGGCAGCCCGTCGGTCTGGCGGGCAGCCGGACCGGCTAAAGATTCGAGCCCTGGTCCAGCGCAGCGACAAGCTGGACGCGTGGCTGGGGTACGGGGACATCCGGCAAGATAGCGACGAGGAGGGGCTGCCCGAGGAGCCTAAGTCCCACAACCACCCTTCCCCCTTCTCACCTGCGCTCTAACATGCCTGACCCGTCACCACGCGGTCCCAGGTTCACCGCAGGGAGGAAGAGAATGAGTGGGGCCCGGCCAGACCTACCCCTGGTCACTCCGAGACCACGGAGACCCTGGACTTCACCCCCAAGGACATGTCCCAATTGGCGGATCGGTACCGCCAACGACCAGGCGAGTACCTGGCCGCCCGGATGCTCCGGCTGTGGGACGGGGGGCGGGGGTGCTGTCCCAACCTCAGCCTCTCCCATCAGGAGGCAAGCGCTCTGTGAAGCCTCCCTGACCAGCAGAGCATAAATAATGCGTTGCGGGCGCCACAAACACAAGACCGCGATGGCACTACCCTGTGGGATCGGGCAGTGACCGCGGTAAGAGCCCGATAACCCACCCTTCTGGAGTGGGATCTACACGGGCGCCCGCAATGGGGTACGGTCAGTGAGGGCACCCGGCTTATCAGGGAATGGGCACTGGTCAACGGCATCTATCAATGCGCCTGCGACCGCAACTTCCTCGAAAACAGACGAGTGACCGGTGCCCTAGCAGGATACCTGGTCACTACCGCGCGCCCCGACCTGAAGTCAGTCATCCTGCCCCTCATGGCACCAGCCAGTGGTAGGACCGTATGGACTCCATTCAAACCCCACTGCAGGAGGGAGTTATTAGACCCATAGCATCCCCTTTCAACAGCCCCGTTTGGCCCGTCCGCAAAAAGAACGGCTCCTGGCGGATGGGGACCGTTGACTACAGGCACTTAAACAAAGGCTGCAACCCCCCCCCCCCCCCCCCCGGCCACCACTGTACCTGACATTGTCACCTTCATTGAGGACATCTCAGGACATCCACATAAACTGCTCAGCACTGCCCTCTACCTGGTCGGAAGACACACCACATGCCAGTCAACATTTCACCGCTCCCAACTAATCAACGCACACTTAACCATTGGCCACCTTAATTGGATTTTAACCCGTCTAGCACCAAGCCGTTGCCCCCCGCCCCCTGCCCCGGTGAATCACCTGGGCTGGACCCTCCAGCCCCCTGACCTATAAAGGGTGCTACATGTGCTTGGCTCGCTTTCTTTTTCTGCTATCTCTGAGGGACCACTCTGCTGTTGGTGAGTTGTGCATTGAGTAAGGTTTTGGGGGCGTTTATTGTTGTTCCTGTAGAAGAGAGCCGTGCCTGCCCATAGTCAAGGGGTGGCAGGTATCGTAGTTACTTTTCCCTTGCTTGTATATGTACCTGTATATGTCCCCACACCGCTTTCCCGTGTATTGTACTGCCGACCCGGCTTTTCCCACGCTCGTCTATTCTAAGTGTGCTTGCACGAATATTGTAGCTGCTTGTGTTGTCGCCAAGCTCTCCTCGCCTTGTAAATAAACTCCTTATTGTTAAAACTGTGTGTCCAGAATCCTTGACTTTGACACTCAAAGAATCTGTCTCGTTTCCATCACAACAGTGGGTACAGGAAGATGCTTACTCTGGGTGGGATACAGGATGATGTTTACTCTGGGTGGGGAGTCTAGAAGCAGGTGATTTCGGTCTCAGGGTATTTAGGACTGAGGAGGATATAAATCATGAGTAAAAGAGAGCCTGCTTTGTTGTTGTGACATGCAATTAAATCCCGGGTGATCCAATCTTGCCTCAGTATTAATCCAGGTGATCAACACGGAGATCTGAGCACCAATCCCTGTGGTACTTGAATAACTTCTGATTTCCAACCCATAAAGACAAACACATTTATCCCAAATTTGTTTTCTGTTTGTTCACTAACTCTTTCTTTTTGCCAAGATATTATCCACAACGCTATGCATTCTGATATGCTATCTTTTATGAGACACCTTTTTGAGTGTCTTGAAGAAATCCAGATACACTGTATCTTCTGTTTTCACCTTTATCCTCCAGGTTGTCACATTCCCTTCTTGTAAGTCTGTCAAGCTCTATTTTTCTTTAATATGATTTTCTAGATTTCCTTCACATTGCCTCAAAAATGGATCACGGCATTTTCACGATAATGCATGTTAGTCTAACTGGGTTATTGCTTCTAATTTTCTGTCTCCTTTCTTGAAAGCTACCATTCTTCAATTGTATTTTGTTTTACTGATGCTATCTGATCTCACCCGGATGGAAGTAATTTAGTTGGTTACAACTAATGCATCCACTATGTCTTTGGAGCCTCTTCATTTCAAACTCTAATTGGAGAAATGTCTTGAAGGAGCAAGTAGAGAAATGTACTGAATTAGTGAATTTAATCAGAGGCATGAGGAGACTTATTAAATGCATTTGTTCAGAAGACCACAAGTCTTGGGGCAGAATTAGGCCATTCAGTCCATTGACTCTACTTCATCATTCCATCATGGCTGATTTATTATCCCTCTCAAACCCTATTCCCTCCATAACTTTTGACAAACTTACAAATCAAGAACCCATCAACATCTGTGAAGTATGGCTCTAATAGATCTATTTCTTTTAGAGCAATGACTCCTGTTAGCACTACGTATGGACTGATAACTTACCTATGTGCATCGATATGTTGTCTATGCATGCGTATTGATCTGCCCTCTCTCTCGCTCAATGTGAATACTTCTGCTGAAGCTTTCTCCCGTGTACATGCTTTTATTTAATTGACATGTAGTTGCACAGTTTCAACAAATTGGTGACGAGTACGAAGCTAAATGTCAGAGAATATCAACAACTGTACCAACCATTACAGGATGATTACAGAATGAAAGAGCAAGGGGAAAGAGTTAAACAGTGCGTAGAAAGCAGTCACAGATGCTAACAAGGGAATGTGTGAGTAACTGCATAGTATACAGTGTGAGACGCACAACTAGCAAAGTTAAAGTGAAAATAACGTGGTGCTCACTTGTGAAAGTTGATGAATTTGATAGCGCTAATGAAGGCTGGGAGTTGTATTTTGTAAGGATTGAACTGTATTGTAATGTGAACAACATGGATAAGCAAAAGAAAGCCACAGCGCTTCTTAGCTTAATAGGTGCTAAAATGTACAGTCCCTTACACATTCTAGTCACCCCTGAAAAGTGAACAAGCAACACTTCCAAGGAAATTGGTGCCATTTTACAAAATCACTTGAGCCCTAAACTGCTAGTAATAGCTGAGAGATTTAGATTTTCCAAAAGGAACCGGTCAAAGCATTTCTGAAAACATTGCACAAACTTTCCCAGTACTGTGACTTTGGAGATGGGGTTTCTGATACATTAAGGGACAAGTTTGCATATGCATGCATAGTCAAAACACTCAAAAGTGGCCATTGTCAGAAAGAGACCTAACCTTAAAACGGACATTGACCATTGTAATATCATTAGAGACTGCAGCAAAGGATGCAGCAGAACTACAGAAAAAGAGTTTAGAATGTGAAATGCAGAAAATGTCCCCGAATGGTACAAAAAGCCATAAATGTTTTTGATGTGGCAAATCCTCCCATGATGCAAATGACTGTTAGTTGAAAGAAAAAGTTTGCAGAAAGAGTCACCGACAAGACAAGCATATGCAAGGCAGACTAAAATCATAACCGAGTGAAAAACCTCAAACACAAAACTAAACAAACATATAAAATGACGGAATGTGAAACGGACAACACAGAGTCGGACAAAGGTGAGCTATCATGCCTAGAATTGCATAGTATTACTGAAGCAGATCACAAAATCATATGGATAGCAATAGAAGTGTCTGGTGTAAAACTGAAAATGGAGCTAAATTTAGGGTCAGTTTTGTCTATAATTTCAGAGGCTGACTACAAAAGACTGTTTTCAGAGCTACCATTAGAGAAGACTTCAGTGAAGCTAAAGACCTAAAAAGACAAACTGAAAGTGAATGTGATGAATGGAGACCACGTACAGCTTTATGTATTGAAAATTGCTGGACCAGCAATTTTCAGACATGAATGGTTGAGAAAAATCCAACTAAACTGGCACACAATCAAAGCTCTCAATGTGTCATCAACAGGCAACTGCAGCCTAAATGGTAGCACTAATCAGAGACTGGCACATCTGCTTAATGCTAATGAGAAGATGTTTGAGAAGGGGTTTGCTAAACTCAAAGGCACGAAGGCCAGAATTGAACAGGATGAAGCAGCAACACAATGTTACAGCTATATAAGACCTTAATTAGACCCCACTTGGAGCATTGTGTTCATTTCAGGTCACCTCACTAAAGGAAGGATGTGGAAACTATAGAAAGGCTGCAGAGGAGATTTATAAGGACGTTTCCTGGATTGGAGAGCATGGCTTATGAAAAACAGTTGTGTCAACTTGGATTTTTCTCCTTGGAGCGACGAAGGATGAGAGGTGACCTGATACAGGTGTATAAGATGATGAGAGGCATTGTGTGTGTGGATAGCCTCATGCTTTTTCCTCAGGGCTGAAATGGCTAACATGAGGTTAGCATAGTGTTAAAGTGCTTGGAAGTATGTACAAGGGGACATCAGAGGTAAGTTTTTCATACAGAGAGTGGTGGGTGCGTGGAATGTACTGCCAACAAAGTTGGTAGAGGTGGATACAACAGGATCTTTTAAGAGACTTCTAGATAGGTGCATGGAGCTTAGGAAAATAGAGGGTTATGTGGTAGGATAATTCTAGGCAGCTTCTTGAGTAGGTTGCATGGTCAGCACAACATTTTGGGCCAAAGGGCCTGTAATGCATTATAGATTTTCTATGTTCTAACACCAAGATTCAGTAAAGCGTGTTCTGTACCTTACGCATAAGTCCGAAAGTGGATGCTGAAATTCAGAGCTTTGTACCGTCCGGAATTCTGTCCAAGATTGAGGAAGCAATTGGGTCACGCCCATTTTCCTGGGGATCAAGAAAGGGAAAGTCAGAGCTGTTCACGTATGTGGGGATTTCAAAATGACCATCAACCCAGTACTGCATACAGTACAGTATCCCCTGCCTTGAATAGAAGACATTTTTGCATCTTTGGAATTGGGGAGATTTTTTCAAAGATTGACTTGTCACAAGCCTATCTAGAAATGGAGACTGAGGAGTTAAACAAGAAGTTCCTCACAATCAACACTCACAAGGGACTGTTCCAGTATAATTGTCTCATCTTTGATGTCGCATTAGCTCCAGCAATTTGACAAACAGCAATGGACAAAGTGCTCCCTGATATTCCAGGAACACAATGTAACCTTGATGACATCGTCATGACTGGCAAGAGTGATGAAGAGCACCTCCAGAACCCTGGAAAATTGAGTATGGTCTGCGCATGAAGAGAGAGAAATGTGAGTTTTTCAAGAATGAAATCTCATATTGCAGACATGTCATTGACAAGCATGGCTTACATAAGTCACAAGACTGAAGCAGTGCTACAGGAACCCAAACCAGAAAATGTGTCACAACTCAGGTCATACTTGGGCCTTCTCAACTACTACTAACAACTTCTCCCAAACATTGCCACAACGCTGCATCCATTGAATGCACTGTCATAAACAGGAGCAAGGTGGGAATGGTCAGAAAGATGTGAAAGAGCATTCAAGGGAACAAGGTGCCTAATAACATTCAATGAACTGCACATCCAATATGATCCATCCTTACCCATCAGCCTGTCATACCATGTGTCTCCTTATGGCATTGGAGTCACTCTGTCACACACTATGAAAGATGGATCTGAACGTCCAAATCTGCTTGTTTCAAGATCACTGATGAGTGCAGAATGCAACTATACTCAGATCGATCGAGAGACCTTTGGTCTAGTATGGGGCATAAAGAAGTTCCACCACTACCTTTATGGACAAATGTCTACACTAGTGACAGGCCACCAGCCCCTTGTGCCCACTTTCAATCCCAGGAAAGGAACACCAGTGAGGTCTGCTACCTGGTAACAACGTTGGACACTGCTCCTACAAGTCCAGTCTTATGACCTACAGTTCCAGGGTACCAAACAACACAGCAATGCTGATGGCTTGTCACTTCTCCTACTGTTGACAAGTGAAGATGAAAAGTCTTCATACTGTGACCCAGCAGAATTAAACACCTGCAATGGTCTTCATAGACAGGAGTCTGAGATCTTGCATAGACTTCCTGAAACCAAACCTATGGAGGGAAGTGCAGAATAATCAGTTCAGCCAGTTACCTTATGAAGTTTTGATGCTGGACAGAAAGTCCTAGCACGTGATTACCGCAAAGACAAGTGGACACGCGGTAGGATAGTTACAAGAACTGAACCACTGATGTACACTGTGGATGTTGGAGATCAGACATGGAGACACCATGTGGACCAGATACTAGACGCTCAGCCTAAGAACACATCTGAGCTGACTGCATCCATCAAGGACACATTGCAGCCACCAGACTTGCCTCTCAGTGAAGATTATGTCACTAATAGCAATTCGAAACCAGCAACCGAAAATGTTTTCTTTGACAAGACACCTGCCAAACCTGATGCTACTCCACAGGTCCAAAGAAACAGAATGCCAGAGAGAAGACTGAATTTTTAGTATGGCGAAGTTAGTTATGGACTGTTATTGTGAAAACATGTTTATTTAAATATAGTTTGTGAAAGCAAAATTGAGTGTTTTGTACATATACATTTTTATGTTGCATTAATCTAAAGGGAGAGGAAGTGTAATGTATAGATCTATTTCTTTTAGAGCAATGACACCCCCCCCCCTTAGCACTATTCATGGACTGATAACTTACCTATGTTCATTGATCTGTTGTCTGCACATGTGTAATGATCTGCTCTCCCTCTCCCCCCCCTCTTCCCCCCTCTCCCTCACAGAACAGGAATGGGAAGTAAAATTAAAATGGGTGTCCACTGGGAGATCCTGCTTTTTCTGGCAGACGGAGTGTAAATGCTCAGTGAAGCTGTCTCCCAATCTACATTGGGCCTCACCAATATACAAGAAGCCACACCGGGAGCACCGGATACAATAGATGACTCCAACAGACTCACAGGTGAAGTGTCCCCTGTCCTAGAAGAACTGTGTGGGGCCCTGAATGCTAGTGAAGGAGGAGGTGGTGTATCACTTGTTCTGCTTGCAAGGATGTGCCAGGAGGGAGATCAGTGTGGTGGGACGAATGGACAAGGGAATCACGTATGGAGAAATCCCTGTGGAAAGCAGAAAGTGGGGAAGTCGGGGGTGGGGGGGGGAGATGAGTTTGGTGGTGGGATATTGTTGGAGGTGGCAGAAGTTATGGAGAATTATGTTCTGAATGCGGAGGCTGGCGGGGTGGTAGGTGTGGACAAGAGGAACTCTATCTCTGGTAAGGTGGCGGGAAGATGGGGTAAGGCCAGATTTGCGCAAAGTGGAAGAGATGCAGGTGAGGGCAAAGTTGTTGGTGGAGGAAGAGAAGTTCCTTTCTTTGAAGAAGGAGGACATCTCCTCTGTTCTGGAATGAAAAGCCTCATCCTGTGTGTAGATGCAGCGGAGATCGTGGAATTGAGAATTTTTACAAGTAACAGTCTGGGATGAGGTATAGTCCAGTTAGCTGTGATAATCAGTGGGTTTATAAAAGATATCAGTAGATAAGCTGTCTCCAGAGATTGAGAAGGAGGAGGAAGGTTTTGGAAATGGACCAATTAAATATGAGGGCAGGGTGGAAGTTGGAGGCAAATAAAAATAGTTACTATTCTATAGATTTGCTGGGTCTGCCCACAAGAAGATGAATCTTAGGTTGTATGTGGTGACATCTATGTACTTTGATAATGAAATTTAATTTGAACTTTGGCTCAGCCTTCACAGCTGTCTGTGACAATGAATTCCACAGATTTACCAATTAATAAGGTGCATTTACAACATACCGAGATACAACACTGGGCGGCACGGGAGGTTGTTCCTGCCTGTGGCCATCGAACTTTGCAGCTCCTCCCGTGGAGCGTCAGACACCCTGAGCCAATAGACGGGTCCTGGACTTATTTCCATCTGGCATAGTTTGCATTTTGTTGTTTGATTGTTTGTGGTTTTCGTCTTGCTATCTTGGTTGGTGCGGCAGTAACGAAACCCAATTTCCCTCGGGATCAATAAAGTATATCTACCTATCTATCTATCTATAAGTTAAAAAGTAAACAGTATCATGCTGCTGGTATTTCATATGCGATGAGAACTGGGTGGTTGCAGGAGTTCAGTGGTCTCACAGCCTGGCGGAAGAAGCTACTTCACATCCTAACAGTTCTTGTTCTAATGCTACAGTACCTCTCGCCTGATGGTAAGAGTCAAAGAAATTATTGGACGGATGGTAGGGATCATTGACAATCTGTTTTATATCTTTCATTTCTGTTCTTCATAACCCTTGGCTGCTCTCTGCTCCCGCACCTCTCAGCCTTCATGATTCAATACATACAGTGCTGATTTTTGTTCTTAAAAAGTACATATTTTTTATAGTAAGGAATGACAGCTTGAATTAATGAACTCTTAATGTTGTTGGAAAACTGTCAACTTCTGCTGAAACAAATTCATTTTGAAATTCATGTAGCAAACTGAGCATGGATTCAAAATTATATCACATAGCACATGCTGAGTGGGGCAATGGTAGCAGATATATCTCAAGACCTTCTCTCTGTTGTCTAATTTTTCCATTAATCCTTTCTTTCCATTGACAGGAAGCCCAGATTATATTTGGCATTTGTGCTGCTGTAACCCAGGTTACTTAAACCCAAAGATGTAGCATTAGAAAGCTCCACCAATGGAAGGATGAAAATGAGGTTTACAGAATTTTTTTGTAAAAAGGAACTTGGGGAAAAAAAAGCTATGCGAGCATGGGGTGTGGCTGACACAGGTGTGGTCAAGCGACAAAAATGCAGCGAACTATTAGAAACTAAAAATATAAACTGTTAAAAGAATTAGCAGTGAGTATCTCTACCCTACTTACTTGAGAAACCCTGAGAGGAGAGATTATGTCGATAAAAGGTGTGTTGAACCTATGGGTATAATAAGCAACAGTTACAGCAAAACAATATTGGCAGAGACAAGTGTCCAAGACTGTACAGGGTAACCAGGAATTAGTTCTGTTAAATCCTACCAAGGATCTTGGTGAACTAAAACACTTCTACTGTTCAAAGTGTATAATCTGTGTGTGAAATATGTTCAGTAGTCTTGTAACAGAGAAGCGTTTGGAAATGAGATTGTGATATTGAGTTATTTTTGAAATCGAAAATAGAATGCAAAGAACTTATGGATTGTAATCCTGTTGTACACAGATCAGGTTTTATTGTGTAAGTATTGTGAATCGACTTTCCATCCTGCGAACCAAGAAACAAGATGGCGAGCCAACCAAGATCGAAGAGTCAGCGCGGGAGTGCAACTTTCATGACGTAGAGGATTTAATACTTTGGATGTAAAAGTTTAATTTTCGTTCAAAGAATCTAAATTTGATTTTCTTGAAGAACTGATAATTTGCCAGAACTTTGATAAGTTACTGAATTAGATTTACTTTGTTTAAATATAGTGATTTTGGGGAATTGTTGTGAAAGGAGTTAAGCTGTGTATATGTGTGTGTGTGTGTATATATATATATAAAATTGGGGTTGAATTTGAATTTGTAGACATTCTGGCCTGGAATTGAAACTGCAGTTAACAATAATACTTAAAAATAGGAATTCAAATAGTTTCCCTAACTAACTAGATATAAATAGAAAGGCAAGGGTTAGTCTGTAAACCTTTAAATAAGGAATAGCACCAGATCTAATTACATAGAGAAATTGGAGTAATAAAGATTATTCTAATGAATCTCACTGATTCTAATTAAAAAGGAATTTGGTTTTTGTTGCTATCTGAGATTTGGAACCTGAGGCAGAATGTTGGAATTTTGAGTAGTTAATACTCATGTAAATATTTTGTATATATTGCTATTTTTATGAACAAACTTACCTCTAAAAGAGTGTGTTTTCTATTCACTGCCTCCTTCCGATACCTAGAATTTCTGATGGCCCACTAACACCTATTGTAGTACTATGTAATTTGATTTTCTCATTAAGTACGCAGCGACCAGTCACACAAGATAAGACCAGCACTACACAGGTGTTACACTATTCTCAGTGTTAATCGGTTACCAAGTTTTGAATTGTCTTTATTTCTTACTTCCTTCATATACACAAGGAGTAAAAATCTTTACATTATGTCTCAGTCTAAACGTGCATGTGTAATCATAATAATTTATAATGATTTCTAATAAATAGAACAGTCAATGTAACATAGAAATACACTCAAATCAATGTGAGTTCATCAGTCTGATGGCCTGGTGGAAGAAGCTGTCCCGGAGTCTGTTGGTTCTGGCTTTTATGCTGCGGTACCATTTCCCAGATGGTAGCAGCTGGAATAGATCGTGGTTGGGGTGGCTTAGGTCCCCACTGATCCTTCAGGTCCCTTTCTCACACCTGTCTTTGTTAATGTCCTGCAAAAGATGTGCTGGGCTGTCCGCACCACTCTCTACAGAGTCCTGCGATTAAGGGAAGTACAGTTCCCATACCAGGCAGTGATGCAGCCAGTCAGGTTGCTCTCAATTGTGCCCCTGCAGAAAGTTCTTAGGATTTGGGGACCCATACCAAACTTCCTCAACCATCTGACGTGAAAGAGGCGCTGTTGTGCCTTTTTCACCATACATCCGGTGCGTACAGACCACGTGAGATCCTCAGTGATGTGGAACTTAAAGCTGTTTACCCTCTCAACCTCAGATCCATTGATGTCAATAGGGGTTAGCCTGTCTCCATTCCACAACCAGCTCCTTTGTTTTTGCAACATTGAGGGAGAGGTTGTTTACTTGACACCACTGTGTCAGAGAGATGACTTCTTCCCTGTAGGCCACTTCATTATTGTTTGAGTTTAGGCTAAGTGTCATCAGCAAATTTAATTAGCAGATTGGAGCTGTGGGTGGTGACACAGTCATGGGTATACAGTGAGTAAAGGAGGGGGCTTAGTACAAAGCCCTGAGGGACTCCTGTGTTGAGAGTCAGAGGGATGGAGGTGAGGGAACACAATCTTACCACCTGCCAGCGATCTGACAGGAAGTCCAGGATCCAGCTGCACATGACAGAGTCAAGGCCGAGGTCTCTGAGCTTCCTATCGAGCCTGCATGGAATTATGGTGTTGAAGGCTGAACTGTAGTCCAGGAACAGTTAATCTTGGGTTTATGCTATTTAGTCTCATTCAGTGCATATTGTTGAAGAATTTCATATCAGCATGGACCTAAAGCTGTTTTTAGTTTCTGCTGGGACGTGAGGTTTGCAGGGCGCAAAAAGCTTGAAGATGTGAAGACAAAGCCACACACAAAAAATATGATCAATTGCATTCAGCGGAAGGGAGTATGGCGGTATAATAGTTACGTTAATGGATGGATGTACACACACTTTTGATCTGCTGGTTTAAATCCATAAGACCATTGGACATAGAAGCAGAATTAGGCCATTCCTTCAGTTACCTTTTACGCCCTGATTAATCAAGAACCTATCAATGAACCTCCGACCTAAATATACCCAATGACTCGGCAAAGAAAGAATAACTTCTCACCCCAGTACTGTTGATGTTGGCATCTATACATCTCAAGAGACGATGGTGTGACACTTTTTTCTGATGGCTCTGAGGTTGTAGACTTGGGGCTATTTGCACTTTCTGGAGTGGCTGTCCAGCCCCACTGCAGAGTGACAGTCTCTCTCACAGTGGCTGCAGGTGACGGAGGAAGGGGCTGTGGGTGATGCAGCTCTGGCTCCCATGTTGATGAGCATGTTGGCCCTTGCTATCTCAGCACGTTGTACACCACTTTTCACTATGGCTCTCCTGTTGTCTGGCCTTCAGCTTTTTCCTCCCATGTGCTGAGGCCAAAGCCTGCCAGCTTCGTATCCTGCTTGCAGACCTCCCTGTAGTGGAGACATGGTCTTCCTCGTGGGCGGTGACCCTCGGTCAGATCACCATGCAGCATGTCTTTGGGAATCCGTCCCCAGTCTATTAGTGTGACATGGCCCGACCATCTGAGGTGCCTGTGGCTGAGTAGTGTGTGGATGCTGCAGAGCTTCTGTGTTGCTGATTCTGTCCTGACGGGAGATGTGCAAGATGCGCCTCAGGTGGAATGAGTTTAGCCTCTTCTCTTGGCCGATGTATGGCGTTCAGGACTCGCAGGTGTGGAGGAGTATGCTGAGCACACACGCCGGCTACACACACAGCTTGGCCTTTGTCGGCTGTCTGTTGTTCCACACTCCCTTGTTCAGTCTGGCCATGACAGCTGTAGCTTTGGCAATCCTGCTCTTCACCTCTGCTTCGAAGGACAGGGAGCTGGTGATGATCGACACAAGATAGGTGAAGGAGTCGATGACATCAAGAGAGGAACCATCAGTGGTGAAGTTTGGGGGAGATTCTGCACCCTGGGCCATTATGTTAGTCTTCTTCGGACTGTGGTTAACCCAAACCCCTTGCAGGCATGGGTGAAGCGGTTGTTAGAGTCGGCCTTCCGAATGTGATGCATCATCTACAAACAGCACCTCGTGGCTGAGGGCTGTCCTAACTTTGGTTTTGGAGTGTTAAAATGTTTGCCATCAGCTCTTGTGCGAAGATACGTGCAGTCTGCAAAAACATAGTGAAGGAGCATGGTGAAGAATGTTCCGAAGAGGGTGAGTGTCGGGACACAGCCTGGTTAAGAATAACTTAACTCACACCGACACCGAACTGCTCCAACAACCGATGGACTCATTTTCAAGGACTCCTCATCAAGTCAGGAACCAAAAGGTTAAGTATAGCGGGATTAACGTCCTGAGTTGCATATATTTCAATGCAGGAGGTATTTTAGGAAAAGCAGGTGAGCACAGGGACTGGACCAACATATGGAATTATGACATTGTAGTCATTAGTGTGATTAAATTGCAGGAGGAGCAGGACTGGCAGCTCAGTATTCCGGGTTTCCTTTGTTTTAGATGTGATAGAGTGAGAGGAAGTAAAGGAGGAGCAGTAGGGTTACCACTCAGAGAAAACGTCAGGGCAGTGCTCAGTCAGGATAGACTGGAGAATTTGTCTAGTGAATTGTAATGGGTGGAACTAAAAAATAAGAAAGGTACGACCACACTAATGGAGCTGTCGTACAGACCACCCAACAGTCCATGGGATTTAAAGGAACAAATTTATAGAGAGATCGCAGACTGTTGCAAGAAGCATAAGATTGTTAGAGCAGGTGATTTTGACTTTCCATACTGTATATTGACTGGGACTCCCAAACTGTAAAAGGACTAGTAGTGGATACAATTTTGATTTCAATGTTTAAAAGAAGTATAGATCGGTTAACGGATGAGAAGATGCATGAAGGGCTACAGTCCGGGTGCAGATTGATGGGAGTAGGCAACTTAAATAGTTTGGCCTAGGCTAGATGAGCAGAAGAGCCTGTTTCTGTGTTGTGATTTTCTATGACTCTTTGCCTCACGTTCTTGATATTTATTGGTTTATTAATTATTATTATTAGTAGTAGTATTATTACAATTGTGTGTTTTTTTTCTTTTTGTATTTTCACAGTTTGTGGTCATTTGCACATTGGTTGGAACAGTGTTTTTTTGATTCTATAATAGCTTCTTTGTAGTTACAGTAAATTCTCGTAAGAAGATGAATCTCCTGGTTGTATATGGTGATGCATATTGTATGAACTTTGATAATAAGTTTACTTTGAACTTTGAACTTTCAAAGATGAGATTAACTACAGATGAGACCTCACTCGTTGGCATGGATGTAGTGCGATGAATGGCCTATTTCCATGCCAAGTGGCTCCTTCTATCTATTTAGCACTACATGGTAAATTAGAGTCATAAAGTCATAGAAAAGTATAGCACAGAAATGGGCCTTTCTGCCCATCTAGGCTGTACTGAACCATTTAAACTGCCTACTCCCATGGACCTGCACCCGGACCATAGTCTTCCATACCCCTATCATCTATGCACCTATCCAAACTTCTCTTAAACATTGAAATCGAGCTTGCATGCAGCAATTGCACTGACATCTCACTCCACACTCTCCAACCCTCTGAGTGAAGAAGTTTCCCCTCATCTTTCCCTTAAACATTTCAGCTTTTACCCTTAATTACTGATCGCTAGTTGCAGTCCCAGTGGAACACTTGCCTTATCTTCAAATAAAAATACACATTTTTGCATAAGAACATGTAAAGTCTTGAATTGTATTTATGTCACAAAAAGTAGTGTAATCACAAGTTAGATGGTTATTCTCGATAGACTGAAATATAGATACATATTGATTTTCCTAGGATATCAAGCTTGCAGTCACTTCAGTAGACATTTATTTTTTCTGATATCGTATCTTCTGCTTCTGACCTGCCTAGAAAAAATATAGTGCACTTCTATTAATAAAAAACTAATTTCAAGATAATGGTCAGTCTTGGACTCAGCAGTCCAGTTCCCCTTAATCAGAGTCGCAGCAGCGAATGAGAATTTGAATTCTAAATTCTAATTGGTATAGAAGGGCGAAGAGCTGAAATATTAACTGTAGGAGCTAAGTGCTTGGATTGTGATGCATTACTAACAAGCCTATTTGAACTATTTGTTGTCCAGTGGTAATAATTTTAGTTATTTATGTTGAGATACAGTACGCAATAGGCTCTTCCAGCTCTACAAGCCACACCACTCAGTAACCCGCTGATTTAACCTCAGCCTAATCATGGGACAATTTGCAATCAACAAGTAACCCAATAACCGGTACATCTTTGGACTGTGCGAGGAAACTGGAGCAGCTGAAGGAAACTCATGCACACACGGGAAACAACGTACAAACTTCTTACAGACTGCGGCAGAATTGAACTCTGAATTTTGATGCTCCAAGATGTAATGCCAAAGCTATGCTACCATGGTGCCGTGAAATGCAATGTGTTTCAGTGTCCATGTAGCGCTAATCATGCTGTTTGTCAGGTTGTTGCATCAACATGGACCTCAGTGTCTCCAATGGCTCTTAGCCAGCTGATAACCTCCCTTTCTCTTGCAGTGGAGGAACAACATTGTTGAAGGAGACAATGGCAATCATTTCCAAAGTCATTGTAGTCTCTTGGAGAAGGTGACCAGGATATGGATGGAAGTAAGGATTTAGCTTTCCATTCCAGCTGTGGCGCTGGTTAGTGAGATTGATAGGAGGAGGAAGACGAAGGTTCAGTCTTGACCCCTAGTGCTGTCGGCGTGGAGTTTGCACTTTCTGCCTGTGATTCCCATTGGTTTCCTCTATAGGTTGGCACTGTCAATACTGCATATGTGTGGATAGGCAGGAGTGAGGATTAGATGGCTTGCCCCAAAAGTACAGTAGTGGGTGAATGGAATTAGTCTGTGAGCCTGCATAAGCTGAATAGTCTAGAATGACCTACTATGCTAACACACTTTTTGTCCCTCTTCCCTCCAGGAGAAGGCTCCAGAGTTTGAAGACTCGTACGGCCAGATTTGGGAACAGCTTCTTTCCAACTGTGATAAGACTGCTGAACAGATCCTGACCCGGATCTGGGCTATACCCTCCAAGTATCCGGACCTGCCTCTTGGTTGTTTTGCACTACCTTAATTTCCCTTTTCTATGTTCTATTTATGATTTATAATTTAAATTTTTACTATTTACTATCGATTTGTACTCCAGGGAGCGCAAAGCGCAGAATCAAATATCGCCGTGATGATTCTATGTTCTAGTATCAATTGTTTGGTGAAAATAAAGTAAAGTATGTTATAAGGAAATATGGATGTCATCAACAAGAACCAATAGGCAGTCCACATATACCAAAGAAATAATAAAATTTTCAGGTGCAATGATGAACGCACGTACAAATTCAGTCCCCTAGATGCGTTGCTGCAGAGAGCTTAACGGCATTGGACTCAATGAATGCATCTTCACATCACTTAATTCACCACAACTCAAGGTTGAGACTCACTCTCAGGGACTCTTTACAGCTCGCGCTCTCAGTATTTTTTGTTTGCACAATTTGTCTTCATTTACACCTTGGTTGTTTGCCAGTCTTTGTTCATGTAATGTATTTCATAAATTCTATTATTTTTTTTATTTTCTTGTAAATGCCAGCACAAAAAATGAATCTCTAAGTATTTTATGTTAACTTATATCTACTTTGATAGTAAATTTTACTTTGACTTTCAAATGTCATGTTCCACCAAGTGCAGGAACTATCCTCATGCTGGAAATCTGGAGCAATACACTCAAAGTGCTGGAGCCATTCAGCAGGTCAGACAGAGTCTGTGGAGAGGAATAAAGAGTCCATGTTTTGGGTCAAGACTCTTTATCAGGTCTCATCCCTACATCCTGCAGCTTGCACACAGTATTGGCTATTCAATCCTGGTACAGATATCATCCAAGTCAAGTCAAGTTTATTGTCATTTAATTATATACATGTATATCATCAAATGAGACAACGTTTCTCCAGACCAGGGTGTATGGCACAGTAGTACACATAACACACAACAACTTAGAAAAGTAAGAATTAAACTTACAAATGAATTGTGCATAGATAAACAAAGTAAGGTGCATAAGTCCTGACGAAGAGTCTTGGCCCGAAACGTCGACTGTACCTCCTCCTAGAGATGCTGCCTGGCCTGCTGCGTTCACCAGCAACTTTGATGTGTGTTGCATATATTAAATATTGTAGGGTACAGTACAAATTATCCAGCAACACTTTGCATGTGATGCAGCAGGATGATCAGAAGCCTAATGGCCTGAGGGAAGAAGCGGCTTGCCATCCTGCCTTTATGCATCAGAGTCTCATGCCTGATGGTAGAAAGTCAAAGAGGATGCTGGCTGGATGGATGGCTGGGGTCCTTGATAGTACTCAGAGCCCTGGGTATCCTGATAAATGTCCCTAATGGATGGTAGGGAGATCCCTATGATCCTCTCAACTGTTCTCACAGTCCTTTGTCACGACTTCCAGTCCGATGCTCGGCTGCTCCTGTACCAGATGGCGATGCAGCTTGTCAGGGCACGCTCAATCATGCTCCTGCAAAATTCAATTAAGATGGGGTTGGTGGGGGGAACCTCACTTTCCTCAATCATCTCAGGAAGAGGAGGTGCTGCTGTGCCTTCTTATTCAGGGAGATGATATTGAGGGGCCAGCTGTCGTAAACTCCCAAGAACGGTGCACTTAACTCTCTCTACAGAGAAGACATGTACGCGTGGGGGGGGGGTGGGCTGGTTCATCCTCACCTTCCTAAAGTCCACAATCATTTCCTTGGTCTTCTCCACTTTCAGACTTAGCTTGCTGTTCTCACACCTAGAGGAGGATGCAAAATTCAATGTCATCCATCCCTCTTTCTTACGGTGGCATGATGCTGATGTAAATGTCAATAAACTGATTGAGATCATGACACTACAATATCCTTTCTCTCTTGAGAGGGGACCACATGAACAAAGTCTTTTGTTATCTGTCAGTGTGAGACAAATGCAGATTACTCTATGCTTTTATTTAATCGTTCCACTTGGACGCATCTGTACTCTCATTGCATATCCTTTTCTCACAAAAGAGAAGAATAAAAAGTAATTGTGAAAGATAAGCAAAGCAAAAACAAAGAAGAATAAGGGATGAGACCAAAGATTCATCTTGTTATAACTGTAATACATGTATTGAAACTATAATGATATGAATCTTTAGTCCAGAATTCAGCTGTTTGAGTTTAATGAGTTTAATATTTTAAAAGAAGAGATTTTTTAATATTCTAACAGACATTAAACAAATTAACATTTTAGTAACTGTGAATATCTCTGAAAAGGGGCACATGTATTAATTTCATGGTGTGTTTGAAATCAAGTTAAAGTTTGTTGTCATTCATCCATACACATGTATACTGCCAAACGAAACAATGATCCTCCAGACCAAGGTGCACAACACAGTACACAACATATAAAGTAATATTACCACAATTAAATTAACGAATAATAAAATATATTCCAGAAGGTTGACTTTAAGCATGAAGGTTATTTACAACGCAGGTTGAAAAGTAAAGAGTATATCGCGCTTGGTGCTTCATACATGATGAGGCCTGGGTGTGGCTGCGAGTTCAGTGGTCTCACGACCTGGGGAAGAAGCTGTTTCCCATCCTAATAGCTCTCGTTCTAATCCTACAGTACCTTCAGCCTGATGGTAGGGTTTGAAAGAGATTGTGGGACAGATGGAAGGAGAGACAGGATGGATGTGGAGAGGATGTTTCCTCTGGTGGGGTATCCAGAACTAAAGGACACAGCCTCTAAATTGAGGGGTGACCTTTTAGAACAGAGGCAATGGGGATTTCTTTTAGCCAGAGAGTAGTAAATCTGTGGAATGCTGTGCCACAAACTGTGGTGCAAATCCATGGGTATACTTAAGGCAGAAGTTGATAGTTTCCTGATCGGTCAAAGCATCAAAGGATATGGCGAGAAGGCAGATGTATAGGATTTTAGTGGGATCCAGGATCAGCCATGATGGAATGGTGGAGCAGATTCGTGGACTGAATGACCTAATTCTGCTGTTATGTCTTATAGTTTTATGGAAGGGATCATTGGCCCTGAATATGCACCGCTCCTGATAAATATCTTGGAGGAGTGGAAGAGAGACTCTGTTAATCTCTCAGTAGTCCTCACAATCCTTTGTAGGGACTTGCAGTCAGATGCCTTGGAACTACCGCTTCAGATGGTGATGCAGATGGTCGGGACACTCTCAGTGGTGCTCCTGTAAAGTTGGTTAGGGGAGAAACCTCACTCTCTTCAGTTTTCTCAGGAAGTGGAGCTGCTGCTGCTGTGGTTTCCTGACTAAAGAGGTGGTATTGAGGGACAAGATGAGACTGCACCTCCAGAAACTTGGTGCTCCTAACTCACACCACGGAGGAGCCACTGATGTGCGGTGAGAAGTGGTCAGCCTGCACCTTCAAAAGTCCACAATCACCTACGTTGATGGCCAAGTTGCTGTGCTCATATCGTTCTACAAGCCACAATCAGCTGGGCAGAAAGCTGCAGTGCAACTGATTGTTGTCAGTTGTTGAATTTTCCATGGGGAAGGTCAGGTTCTCACCAACTGTCATAGCCATTGTATGTACAGCTGGACACATGTATTGAGAAGGTCCTTGCACTGTACTGAGGGACTCTGATGAGCTGGCAGCATATTTCCTGGGACATCTGCAATTATGGGACAAGGTAATACCCATAATGCTATTCAGCACACTAATGTGAGTCCTGTAGATATAAAATAGTGTCCTGCAAACTGTAGAAGAGTAAAATCAACTGTTTCTCCTGATACTTCCACAATACTTTATTATGTTGTTTTTTCGGTTCCACATAAGAAATTCAAGGCAGCCAAATAAAGCACGCTCCAAGACTGTAATCATGAATTCTGGAAAAAGTGTTAACTACAAAAACATGAGTTACAAGTTAATTTTTAGGTAGGATATACAGTAGTTTTAAATTACATGAAGACAAGAGATTCTGCTAGAAATCCAGAGCAACACACACAAAGTGCTGGAGAAACTCAACAGGTCAGGCAGCACCTATGGAAATAAATAAACAGTTGACATTTTGGGTCGAGACCCTTCATGAGGACTGAGTATTACTAAATTAATTAACGCACATTATAATTGAATTAGATCCAGAATCAGAATCAGGCTTAAAATGTGTGGAGTCCTTGTGCAGGAATCCTACAGGTTAACTTACAGGTTGAGTCTGTGGTGAGGAAGGCAAATGCAGTATAAGCATTCATTTCAAGAGGACTAGAATATGAAAGCAAGGATGTAATGTTGAAACTTTATAAAGCACTGCTGAGCCCTCACTTGGTGTATTGTGAGCATGTTTGGGCCTCTTCTCTCAGAGAGGATGTGCTGAAACTGGAGAGGGTTCATAGGAGGTTTCAGGAAAATGACTCTAGGATTGAACGGCTTGTCATATGAAGAGCATCTGATGGTTCTGGACCTGTATTCACTAGAACTCAGAAGAAGGAGGGGTGACTTCATTGAAGCCTATGGAATGATGAAGGGCCCTGATAGAGTGGATTTGGAAAGGATGCTTCCTAAGGTGGGACCAGAGGACAACATCTTAGAATAGAGTGGCATCTTTTTAGAATGGAGATGAGGAGGAATTTCTTTAGCCAGAGAGTGGTGAATCTGTGGAATTCTTTGCCACAGGTAGCTGTGGAGGTCAAGTCTTTTGGTATATTTAAGGCAGAGGTTGATAGATTCTTGATTGGTCAGAACATGGATGGATACGGGGAGAAGGCAGGAGATTGGGGCTGAGAGGAAAACCATGATGAAATGGTGGAGCAGATTTGATGGGCCAAATGGCCTCATTCTGCACATAAAAACTATATATCTATGTATGTATGTGTTTGTGTGTGTATATATATATATATATATATAAATATAAAATAGATAAATTAAATAACCTTAGTGTAAAAAATAAAAATAAAAAGGCAGTGAGGTGGTGCTCATGGGTTCAATGTTCATGAAGAAATCAAACTGCAGAGAGGAAGAAGCTGCTTTTGAATCATTGTTTCAGAAGGACATTTATTTCTGTTCAATGTCTTTCTTGTGCAAACTTAACAATTTAAGTTTATTTACAGTCAATGGCAATTTTAAGATCAATAAAAATGTTAGTTTATGACTTGATCATTACAAATTGGCAAGGAAAGTAATATATATATACTCGCCTACAATCTGCACTGATCCCAACAGATGGTGAATATTAATGTAATGTTATCTGACCTGATCGATGATGAAGGGATTAAGGATTCATGCCTCTGATGAAGATTCCTGTCGGGATTATCGACCCAGTCTATTACAGAGTCACTCTGATTGATATCACTAATAACTACCTGCTTTGTTCTTCAAATTGTCCATTAAAACCAAAGGAGTTAGCAATTAGATGATAAATGGATTCTTGCTTGAAACCTTTTAAATAGCTTTTACTCTCATTCTGCAGGGCAGTTTCATAAATTTCAGACATTTTCTGTATTTTCAGAAATCGTAATCTGAATCATGCATTTATCTGAATTTAAACGTACACATTTTCAAATTGCTTCAATCCATTTTGGACAAAAGGATCCCAGTGGTATCATTCAGATGTCTAGACTCTTCTGTGTCCAGCATCACTTTACTGTTCTGTGGCACAGCAAGCAGTTTCAAACTCCTGGGAGTGCACATCTCGCACAAACTCTCCTGGTCCCAAAACATATTGTGCACAATCAGGAAAGTTAACCAATGCCGCTCCTATCTCTGGGAGCTGAGGAGAGCTGGGCTATGCACATCTATATTCACATCATTCTACAGGATGCAGTAGAGAGCATCCCAACTGGCTGCCCCCAGTGTGGCCTCCTCAATATCGATGAAGCCAGATGTAGATTGGGAGACTATTTCGCTGAGCACCTACACTCCATCCACCAAAAAAGTAGGATCTCCCAGAGGCCTCTCATTTTAATTCCACTTCCCATTCCCATTCCGATATAACATTCCATAGCCTCCTCTACTGTCTCGATGAGGTCACACTCACGTTGGAGGAACAACACCCTATATTCCGTCTGGGTAGCTTCCAACCTGATGGCATGAACATTGATTTCTTCAACTTCTGGTAATGACCCCCTCCCCTCCCTTCACCAGTCCCTATCCCCTTTTCCCTCTCTCACCTTATCTCCTTGCCTGCCCATCGCCTCCCTCTGGTGCTTCTTCCCACTTTCCTTTCTTCCATGGCCTTCTGTTCTCTCCTTTCAATCTCTCCCTTCTTCAGCCCTGTATCTCTTCCACCAATCAACTTCCCAGCTCTTTACATCATTCCTCCTCCTCCTGGTTTCACCTATCACCTTGCGTTTCTCTTGTAAATCTACTCCTCAGCTTTTTTTCTCCAGTCTTGCCGAAGGGGCTCAGCCCAAAACGTCCCCTGTACTTTTTTCCATAGATGCTGCCTGCCTGCTGAGTTCCATCTCTGCATGACGTGGAAACTGCACTGTAGCAGACGGGAAGGCATTACAACAGGTAGTCAAAACTGCCCAACGTATCACTGGCACCAGTCTGCATGCCATCAAGGACATATATATATATATAGAAAAGTGCATCAGGGTGGAAGCTACGTAACATCCACACCAGGGCCACCAGACTCAAAAACAGTTACTTTCCCCAAGCAGCAACTCTGATCAACAAGTCCACCCACTAACGCACCATCCACACCCCCAACCACCACCACTTTATCATTTCCAGTCAGAGTCACCTTATGTACAGACACTCCTGTACCCGGTGTCACTTTATAGACATACAATCAGTCAATGTACAGTATATAAACTATCTTAGATATTTATATTTATTATGCCTTTTTTAATATTGTGTTTTTTGTGTTGTATAAAATTAAAAACATACCTATTTACTGCCCATTATGCAGCTGCCATTTAGGGCAGCAATAAAGGTCCTCCAATAAAGGTGTTGGAGTGTGGCCAAGTGGTTAAGGCATCAGTCTAATAATCTGAAGGTGGCTAGTTCGAGCCTCAGCTGTAATAAGTAAATAAGTAAATTTAATGTCAGAGAAATGTATATAATATACGTACATCCTGAAATTATTTTTCTTCGCAGACATCCACAAAATCAGAGTGCCCCAAAGAATGAGTGACAGTTAAGTGTTAGAATGCCAAAGTCCCTCCCCAGCTCTTCCCTCCCATGCAGCAAACCACGACACCCCCCACCAGCACCAGCAAAAATGTCCCGGCACCCCCCACCATCAACTCCTCAAAACTTATCAATAAGCTTCAAGTCCTGGGCCTCAATACCTCCTTTTGCAATTGGATTCTGGATTTCTTCATTCATAGACACCAGTCAGTTCAAATTGGCAAAAACATCTCTTCCATGTTCTTCATCAGCACAGGGGAATCACAGGGCTGTGTGCTTAACGTCTGCTTTACACGTTTTACAGTTGAGACTGTGCAGCTAAGCACAGCTCCAACACCATAATCAAGTTTGCTGATGACACCACTGCTGTGGGCCCTATCAAAGATGGTGATGAATCAGCATACAGGACGGAAATTGAAAATTTGGCTCCGTGGTGCTATGCCTATAGCCTCTCACTGAATGTCAGTAAACTGATTGTAGACTTCAAGGAGCTGACCAAGGAACTGATTGTAGACTTCAGGAGAGGGAAATAAGAGGTCCATGAGCCAGTCCTCATTGGAGGATTGGGGTGGCGAGGGTCAGCAACTTTAAGTTCCTATTACAGAAGACCTTTCCTGGACCGGGCATGTAAATGCATTTACGAAGAAAGCATGACAGCATCTCTGCTACCTCAGGAGTCTGCCGAGATTTAGCACGACATCAAAAACTATGACAAAACTTTTCTAGCTGTGTAGTGGAGAGTGTATTAATTGACTGCATTACAGCCACATACAGAAACACCAATGCTTTTGAATGAAAAATCCTATGAAAGGCAGTGGATTCAGCCCAGTATGTCACAGGTAAAGCCTTCCTAACAACAGTTGAAACACTGTTGTAGGAAAACAGGATCCACATCAGAAATCCTCATCACCCAGGCCATGCTCTTTTCTCACGACTGCATTCACATAGAAGATACAAGAGCCTCAGAAGGACTCACACCCACACAATTACTACTCCTCAACCATCAAGCTCTTGTACAAAAGGGGATAACCACACTCTCTTGTCCACCCATTGGTGTTCCCACCACCAATGATCTCACTTTAAGGAACCTTCATCTTGTTGTCTCATGTTCTTCTTATTTATTGCTATTTCTTTATATTTGCCTTTGCATAGTTGGTTGTCTTCTGCACTCTAATTTAATCGTTCATTGATCCTGTTAAAGTTACTATTCTATAGGTTTGCTGAGTATGCCCACAGAAAAATAATTCACAGAGCTGTGGTGACATATACTGTAAGTACTCCGATAATGAAATCTACTTTGAACCTTGAACCTTGAGCCTGAAGACACACTCTCAATGCTTGAGAAACAGCTCCTTCCCCTCCTCCATCGGATTTCTGAATGGATAATGAACACATGTACACTATCTGACTATTTTTGGACTCTCCTTTTGAACTACTTTGATTTAATTAAATAAGTAGTGCAAAAACTTAATTTGGGTACCACGTTTACATAGCAGATAACATGATGCTATTAGAGCTCAGAGTTCAGAGTTCAACCCTGGCATTCTCTGTAGGGAGTCTGTACATCCTCCCTGTAGAATGCCTGGGTTTTCTCCAGGTGCTCCGGTTTCCTCCCACAGTCCAAAGACCTACTGGTTAGTAGGTTATTGGTCATTGTAAATTGTCTCGTGATGAGGTTAGAATTCATCACGGTGTTGTTGGGGGTTGTTGGGACAACATGGCTAGGAGGGCTGGAAGAGCCTACTTTGCACCGTAATGCTAAACAAATAAACAAATAAATAAATAAATAACTTTTTAACTTACAGTCATTATGTATTGCAATGACCATTGCCGCAAAACAACAAATTTCACAACATATGCCAAGGATATTAAACGTGATTCTGATGTGGATCCTATTTTTTTAAGACAGCTCAGGATTTTCAAAATATCTTGAGGAACAATCTTCAGAAGGAACACAGTAGATCAAGCTGTGGAGTGAAAAGAATTATTGGCCATTTAACCCAAAACCTCCAGATTCCAGTATCTAGGTTCTCATGTGTCTCACCAGAAGAATTCAGATGTTTCAAAAGCCTGCATTAACAAGTCATCACATGCTAATTTTCACTTGGCTGTCACTGGTAATTGGTTGATGTACCAAGGTACAGTAAAAAGCTTAACTATAAGACCATAAGACATAGAAACAATATTAGACTACTCGGCCCTTCAAATCTGCTCCACCAATCCATTGTGGTTGATGTATTATCCCTCTCAACACCATTCCCCTGCCCTCTCCTTGTAAACTTTGATGCACTAACTAATCCAGAAACTATCAACCTCTGCTTTAAATAGATCCATTGACTGGGCCTCCACAACAGCCTGTGGTAATAGATTCCAACTGATTTACTAGCCTCTGGCTAAAGATATTCTTCCTCACCTCTGTTCTAAATGGGCATCCCTTCTGTTCTGAGGCTGTACCCTCTCGTCTTACTATAGGAAACATATTCATATCCACTCTGTCTAGGGCTTTAAATATTTGATAGGTTTCAATGACATCTCTCCTTATCCTTCTGAACTCCAGCAAGTGCAGACCCAAACCTACCAAATGCTCCTCATATGTTAACCATTTTATTTCTGGAATTATTGTTGTGAAAGTCCTCCAGTCACACTCCAAAGCAAGTGCATCTTTTCGTAGATAGGGGACCTGTGAGACGTCATTGATTAAAGATGCAATGTGAGGTTTAAAATGAGCTTGTGTGCTTTCTGTTTTTTTCTCGGTAGGTAGCAAATAGTATAGGGCCAATAAAAAGAAAGGAGTTGTAAGCACTTTGGAGTGGGGCATTGTGAGAATGGCCTGCTTTAGTCTGGTTAGACTGCACTTGGAGTATTGTGAGAAGTTTTAGAAGAAGAAGCAACGATTTCACTTAAGTCCGTAGCTGAAGATTAGAAAATGCAGTGCTTCATGGCAGTTTTCAGAGTTAGACTGTGCCCAATCAGTGAACGAGATTCATTTGAAAGGAAAAATAAAAATAAAGCAAGAGCAAACAGAGTGGCTGATTTTTAATTGGCTGGTGTTAGAGTGGCTTTGGCTCATCAGGCTTCAGCTAGATTTGGCTTGGGCGATGTAAGTAGCTGGTAAGTTTCACATTTTCTTTATTCTCCATTCCTGGTCTGTTATGGCAGAGTTAGCACAGTGAGAATAGCTCCAGGGCCAGTGCAGAGTGCCCCTGTGGGCATTATCCCCAATACTAAGTAGAGTGTTTTGAATAATGTTAAGCAGGACAACACACCGGGAGGAGCTACAGTGACCGGGTCTCTGACACTGAGTCTGGTGCTGTGTCACAGAAGAGAAGAGAGATGAAGAGAACTGCAGTGTTGATAGGAGATTCCATAATTAGAGGAGCAGAAGCGAGATTCGTATAGGTTTCTGCATTCTAAAGGGAGCAAATGAGCAACCAGAAGTCTTGGTACATTTTGGCACCAATGACGTGGGTAGGACAGATGAGAAAGTCCTGAGAGAGATTTTAAGGAGCTAGGTAGAAGGGTGAAAAGCAAGACCTCCAGGGTAGTAATCTTGGGATTGCAGCCTGTGCCATGATCTAGTGAGAGTAAGAATAGGATGATTTGTCGGTTGGACGTGTGGTTGAAGAACTCGTGCAGGGGCAGTTCAGACTTCTGAATCATTGGGATTTCTTCTTTGGAAGATATGACCTGTACTGAAGGGACACTTGAACCCAAGGGGAACCAATATCCTTGCGGGCCAATTTGCTGGAGCAGTTTGGGAGGCGGTTGGGAACTAGAAAGATAGGGCTGATGATGTGGTAGTTGGTTTACAAACAGAGGCAGTGTGCAAGCAAGGAGAGACTGACGATAGGCCAAAATTGCAGTGAGTGGGATGAGTTGCAATAATGCAAACTGGGAACAAAATCAAAAAAAGGTGAATACAGGACACAAAGGTGTTATACAGAGGTAGGCAATCTGAAGCACAAATGATTTTCTAGCATGCGTTATTCATTAATTTGAGGCCAAACATAACTAGATGTATTTAAATGGATAATTCCCATATTTCAAGTTTTGTATGGCATTTATCTGGCCTACCATCTGCTCATTAATACGCGAACCGGCCCACAGAGGCAAAAAGGTTGCTGACCCCTGGTGTTATATTTGAATGTGAACAGTATCCAGAAAAAGGTAGATGAACTTTTAGCACAGTTACAGATTAGCATGTATGATGTTGTGTGCATCACTGAATCATGGCTGAAAGATGATTATAGCTGGGAGCTTAATGCCCAAGGATGCACATTGTATTGGAAGGATGAGCAGGTAGGCAGAGGGGGTGGGGTGGCTTTGTTGGTAAAAAATTAAATCATTAAAAATAGGTGACATATACTCATAAGGTGTAAAATCATTGTGGATAGAACTAAGGAACAGCAAGGGTAAAAAGACCCTGATAGGATTTATATACAGTCTAAACAGTAGCAAAGACATAGTCTACAAATTACAACAAGAGATTGAAAAGTCATGTCAAAAGGCCAATGTTACGGTAGTCAAGGGGGATTGGGAAAATCAGGGTGGTAAAATTCTAGAATGCCTGTGACATGGGTCCTTAGAGCAGTTCATAACTGAGCCCACCAGCGATTCTGGATTGGGTGTTGTGCAAGGAAACAGAATTGATTAGAGAGTATAAGGTAAAGGATCACTTGGGGACCAGTGATTGCAATATGATAGAATTCACCGTGTAAATTGAGAGGAAGAGGCTAAAGTCGGATGTGTCAGTATTACAGGGGGTAAAGTGTATTACAGAAACATGAGAGAGGAGCTGGTCAAAAATTGATTAGAAAAGAACATTAGCAGGGATGACAGCCAAGAGTTTCTGGGAACAATGTGGAAGACACAGGACATATACATTCCAAATAAGAAGTTTTCTACATGCAGGATGATGCAATCATGGCTGACAAGAGAAGCCAAAGAGACGGTAAATAATAGAACAAAAATTAGTGGGAAGTTAGAGGATTGGGAAGCTTTTAAAATCAACAGAAGGCAAATGAAAAAAGTGATAAAGAAGGAAAAGATGGAATATGTATGCATCCTAGACAATAACATTAAAGTGGATACAAAAAGTTTCTTCAGATATATAAAGGGTAAAAGAGAGACGAGAGTAGATATCAGACCACAGGTAAATGATGCTGCTGAGGTAGTAATGGGGGACAAGGAAATGGTGATGAACTGAATGAGTATTTTTCATCAGTCTCCACTGTGGAAGACGCTAGCGGTCTGCTGGAGGTTCAAAAGTGTCAGGGAGCAAAAGTGAATGATGTTGCCATTCACCACTCTCTGGCTAAAAAAATTCTAAAATTCTGGATAAAGAAAAATTAGAGAAAGTTCTTGGGAAATGAAAAGGTCTGAAGGTAGATAAGTCATCTGAACCAGGTGGTGTACACCTCAGACTTCTGAAAAAGATGGCTGAAGAGATCATGGAGGCATTAGTAATGATCTTTTAAGAATCAATAGATTCTGCAATGTTTTCAGAAGATTGGAAAATTTCAAATGTCAATCCACTCTTCAAGAAAGGAGAGAGGCAGAAGAAAGGAAATAATAGGCCAGTTAGCCCTGACCCCAGTGGTTGAGAAGATGTTGAAGACGATTGTTAAGGATGTGGTTTTGGGTTACTAGGAGGCACATGATAAAATAGACTAAATTCCACAGGGTTCTGTGTTGGGACTGTTTCTTTCTAAAATTGATGTCAATGACTTTGATGACGGAATTGATGGCTTTGTAGCCAAATTTGCAGACGATATGAAAGTAGGTGGAGGTACAGGTAGTTTTGAAGAAACAGAGAGGCTGCAGAAGGACTTAGACAGATTAAGAGAATGGGCAAATAAGTGGCAGATGGATTAGAGTATCAGAAGTGTATGGCCATGCACTTTGGTGGAAGAAATAAAATGCAGACTATTTTCTCAATGGAGAGAAAATCGAAAAATCTGAGATGCAAAGGGACTTGGGAGTCATTATGCAGGATTCCCTGAAGGCCAACTTGCACATTGAGCCAGTGGTGAGGAAGGCAACTGCAACGTTAACATTCATGTTGAGAGGACTATAAAAGCAAAGATGTAATGTTGAGGCTTTAGAAAGCACTGCTGAGGCTTCACCTGGAGTACTGAAAGCAGTTTTGGGGTCCTTATCTAAGAAACGATGTGCTGACATTGGAGAGCATTCAAAGGAGGTTCATAAAAATGATTCAAGGATTGAAAAACTTATCATATCAGGGCCTGTACTCCCTGGAATTCAGAAGAATAAGGGGGAATCTCACTGAAACCCATCCAATGTTGAAAGGCCTCAGTAGAGTGGGTGTGGAAAGAATGTTTCCTATGGTGGGGGAGTCTAAGACCAGAGACACAGCCCACTTAGACCAGAAAAGAAGGACGTCCATTGAGAAGGGAGATGAGGAGGAATTTCTTTAGACAGAGAGTGATCCATCCATGGAATTCCTTGCATAGGTGGCTCTGGATGTCAAGTCATTGGGTATATTTAAGATAGTAGTTGATAGGCTCTTGATTAGTCAGGACAAGAAAGGATACTAGGAGAAGGCAAGAGACTGGCACTGACAGGGAAATAGATCAGCCATGAATAAATGGCAGAGAAGACATGATGATTCAAATGGCTTATTTCAGCTCCTATATCTTATGGTCTTATCATCCAGAGGATGTTCATGAAAATAATTACAGGAACGAAAGGGTTAATGTATGAGGAGTGTTTGATGGTTCTGGGCCTGTACTCACTGAGGTTTGTAAGAATGTAAGGAGATCTCACTGAATCCTATTGAATATTGAAAGGGCTGTATAGAATGGATGTGGAGAAGATGTTTCCTATAGTGGGGAGTCTATGTTCAGAGGACACAGGCTCAGAATAGAGGGATGTCCACTTAGAACAGAGATGAAGGAAAAATCCTTTAGCCAGAAGGTGAAGAATTTGAGGAATTATTTGCCATGGACAACTGTATTTACAGCAGTGGTTGATTGATTCTTGATTAATCAGGGTGTCAAAGGTTACGTGGAGAAGGAATGGTGGATCAGACTTGATGGTCTGAATTCTGCTCCTATGTCTTATAGTCTTATGGTCATACACTGCTCACAATACTTTAAGTCTTGCATTGCTCATAGAAATAATCTCATCACATCAGTACATTAATGGAAGATCAACAGAACATAGAACATGTTACTACAATTACAGAGAAAGTGCAATATAGGCAGACAATAGGATGCAAGGCTATGAGGGGTGATTGATATGTTCGTAGTCTAAGGTAGAAGGAGTCAATTTTAGAAAACCTAGCACATTTATTTTTCAACATAGTCCCCTCCTACATTTACACACTTAGTCCAGCAGTTGTGGAGCATACGGATCTTGGAGCCTCAGAAAGCATCCACAGCAGGGGTGATTGATAAGTTCGTGGCCTAAGGTAGAAGGAGATGAGTTATTAACTGCAAACTTTCTGCATAATCACTCAAAGCATTGGATTGCATGTGCATGTAACAAGAGCTGTATAACTCATCTCCTTCTACCTTAGGCCACTAACTTATCAATCACCCATGCTGTGGACACTTTCTGGAGGTCCAAGATTCGTTTGTTCCATGATCACTGGACTAAGTGTGTAAATGTAGTAGGGGACTATGTTGAAAAATAAATGTGCTAGGTTTTCTAAAATTGACTCCTTCTACCTTAGGCCACAAACTTATCAATCACCCCTCTTATGTTGAGGTAGATTGTGTGATGAAGGGTTCATCTCATTTTACAATAGTTTTGTTCAGTCATCTTATAATAGCAGGATAGAAGCTGTCCTGTGAATCTGTGGAATTCATTGCCACATTTGGCTGTGGAGGCCAAGAAATTGGATACATTTAAAGTGAAGTTTGATATGTTCTTGTTTACTTCAAGGGTACAGGGAGAATGCAGGAGAGTGAAGTTGAGAAGGGAAGTAAAGTCAGTTCTGAGGTGGCTGAAGAAGCTAAGGTGAGAATTGCTGACTCTTCCATTGATGAGGCATGGAGGTGGGTTGTGTGTAATGGGGTACATTACTTCCACCATTACTGCAGACCCTCTGTGTGCTCACAGTGCATGGCCTTGAGATGGACATACACTTTCTCCATCTCAATAAGTTATGCACCAGGGATTCCCAGTCAATGAGGACATTTCACTTTCTCTAATAGGTCGTAAACCCACCTCCTCCCTGCTCAGTCTCATGGACTAGATTCATTTTTAAGGGAGGGAAAAATGCCAGGGGCCTGGAAAATATTAAGCATAGCCATCATTTGGATGAACAAGTTTTATTACAGCACAACAAGAGTACATCTGGTGTATTATTCCTATTTTAGCATTTTTAAAGTTTTTGTTTTAAATCTGACACCCCAGCTTGCTGATGGCATTTTTAGATTCCTTGCCAAAAGCCTGTCTAATTTCATTTTAATTCAATTATCTTCTATCCCCTCCTCAGGTAGTACTTTAGAGCCTGACAATTCTCTGAGACAAAGTGCTTCTCCTTCTGTGACCCTGCATTCTATCACCAATAATATTGAGCGTGTGACCTTTGCTTATTAACCCATTTGTCAACAAGAATTGAGATTCTCTGTATTGAAATGTCAGCTTGAAATCTCTGTATGAATGTTGTTCTGGGAGAGGCCCCAGTTCTACACTTCTGCCTCTTCTCTTCACCATTGTGGTGGTTGTCCATCACGAGCAGCAATGACGGGAAACCTGTGCGGGAGAGTTTTTAAAGTGGAAAAGCCGTTACACTCGAAAGTTCCGTCGTCTTGACCTCAGAAGTCAGTGTCCGGTGGTAGGAGTGGACATCACCAGCTGGGGTCTTCCTTGGTTACAGTGGGTGACCATGACTTCTTCTGTGCCTTGCCATGCCCTTTGCTCTCCTCGGAGCATTGTAGTACTGTAGGTCTCATCCTTCCAGTCCACGGGAGCAGACTTCACGTACTAGGACAGGCATGCCCCTATCACAGCGCATATGAGGCCACTGGCTACTCTCACCTGGCTTAGCCCACTGTTTAAGCGGTGTATCAAGGTGTGGCCATTGTCACATGCAAACAGCTACTTGGAGCCACAGGTGAGAGCAAGTGTTCGGTGGGGATCAAAAGTGAGTGAGCTGCCCTGGAATGGACATGACAAGCTCCTTCAGCAGAGGTGTTACCCCTCTCTGGACAGCCCAGATACCCTCATCACATTGATAAGCCACTCTAGATTCTATCCAAATCTTTTTATATTTACATTTCATATCTCCAGTGTTCTCCAGTCGGGTGTACATGAGCCCCAGACAGTCCTTCCAAGTGAGGCAACACTTCACTTGTGAGTCTGTTGGGGTCATCTATTGCATCTGGTGCTCTCGGTGCGACCTCCTCTACATCGGTGAAACCCGATGCGGATTAGGGGACCGCTTCGTCGAGCACCTCCACTCCGTCCGCCACAACAGACAGGATCTTCCGGTTGCCAACCACTTCAGCTCTGCTTCCCACTCCCATTCAGACATGTCCATACATGGCCTCCTCTACTGCCATGATGAGGCTAAAATCAGATTAAAGGAGCAACACCTCATATACTGTCTAGGTAGTCTCCAGCCCCTTGGCATGAACATAGAATTCTCCAACTTCCAGTAATTCCCTCCTCAGCTTCCTCTATCCCTATGTCACTCTGCCCCTCCCCCAGCTGCCTACCACCTCCCTCATGGTTCCGCCTCCTTCTACTACCCATTGTGTTTTCCCCTATTCTTTCTTCACCTTTCCTGCCTATCACCTCCCTGCTTCCCTTCCGCCACCCCTTTATCTTTCCCCTCACTAGTTTTTCACCTGGCACCTACCAGCCTTCTCCTTCCCACCCTCCCCCCACCTTCTTTATAGGGCCTCTGCCCCTTCCCTCTACAGTCCTGACGATGGGTTCCGGCCCGAAACGTCGACCAATCTTTTCCACGGATGCTGCCCGAACTGCTGAGTTCCTCCAGCATGTTGTGAGTGTTGGGTGTACATGAGGCTTGGTTTGAGAAAAATTGGGTCAGCTCAGAGGGAAAGCAAAGTGTAAGAGCATCCTGACTGCCCAAAGTGCAGGTTTTAAGGTTAGTCAAATCATGACTAATATGTTATATTGGAAACATCTGTCGATGTGCACCCAGACTATAGAATAAACAACCCTAGAGCTAGTTCTGTGCTTCATTTCTCACCAGCAGTCTGCAAATTCTTTTTTTTTTCCTTAATAGAATTGGATGGGTGCTGGGTTCCATTGACTTCAAGTCATTACTTATGCCTGGCTTTTTAGTATCTAAGAGTGGCTTAAAAAATGATAGGAAGCACAAGTGACTGCAGGTGTTAGAATTTGGTGCAAAAAAATCTAGGGTGTCACGTTAGCATAGCAGTTGGCACGATGATATTACAGCTCAGGGAGTCAGAATTCAGAGTTTAATTCCGGTATCCTCTGTAAGCAAATTTGTATGCTCCTTCTCGTGTACCCCTACGTTTCCTCCGGGTGCTCTGGTTTCCTCCCAGCATCCGGAGATGCACCGGTTAGTAGGTTAATTGGTCATTGCAAATTGTCCTGTGATTAGGCTAGCGTTAGATAAGTGGGTGGCTGTACGATGCAGCTTGAGGGGTGGGAAAAGGCTTTTATACCCTATATCTCTAAAGAAATAATTGAGATGCTAGAGAAATTCAATGGGTCTGGCAGAATCCGTGGAGGGAAATGGATGTATTCATATTCATATTTGTTGGTGTTTAGAAGAATGAGGGACGATCAGATTAGAACAGGCTGCGGAAAGAAGTACTTCCTTCCTATTTGTATGTGCAATTTACTGCTATTGGCAAAGCTTCTACACATTCCAAATTGCTTTTGAACTGACTTGTTGAGCTATTAAGAAGTAATCTCTTTGCAGTGGTTGGGTTAGACAAACAGATCGCTGTCCCTGAATAACATGATTTTTTATGACAATCTGCTTGTTAATGACAGTACGTAAAGCCTCTTTTATTAACTTTTGAGATCATGACATTGCTAGAAAAGCCACATTTCTTGCCCATCCCTAATGACCCTATAAAAAGGGTAATTACAGGACCCACGGTAACGTAGCAGTTAGCACGACACTATGACAGCTCGGGTCTTTGGTGTTCAATTCTGGCATCCTCTGTGAGAAAGTTTCTTCCTGTGTTCCTAGTGCACGTGGGTTTCCTCCGGGCGCTTCAGTTTCCTCCCACATTCCAGCGATGTACCAGTTAGTAGGTTAACTGGTCATTGTAAATTGTCCTGTGATGAGGCGAGGGTTAAATAGGTGGGTTGCTGAGCAGCACAGCTCGGTGGGTGGGAAGGCCCCGTTTTGCACGGTATCTCCAAAAAAAACAGAAAGGTGTGTGAGCTGATTTCGAATTGCTGTGATTGCCTTGCTAAGAATTGAGTTTGGGGGTTTGAACCTGGCAATGATGATCGGGTGATAGACCAGTGGATGGAAACCTGCAGGTAGTGACCTTCCCAAGTACCCATTTATCCTTTCTTTGGTGGGGAGCCTGGAAAACTGCTGCTGGAGTTGTTTAATTGAGGAGGTTTTGAAGACGTTGCGTACTACAGCCATGGTGTATAGGGGTAGTTTTTATTTTTTATGCGAAGAGCAGGCCGCTCCAGCCCTTCAAGTCCCTGTAACCTCTGATGACTCTAATTAACCATAGACTAATCACAGAACAATTTACAAAGACCAATTAACTTATCTGATTCATCTCTGGACTGTGGGAGGAAACTAGAGCATCCGAGGATAACCCACACATTCCACCAGGAGGATGTACAAACTCCTCACAGAGGACACCGAGTAGGGTTGCCAACTGTCCCGTATTAGCCAGGATATCCCATATATCGGGCTAAATTGTTTTGTCCCATATGGGACCGCCCTTGTTCCGTATTTCCCCCGTTAAGGTGGAGCGTTCTTATGAAACCGTTCGTAAGCCGAAATGGCGTAAAGCGAAGAAGCAATTATCATTAATTTAGATGGGGAAATTTTTTGAGCGTTCCCAGACCCAAAAAAATAACCTACCAAATCATACCAAATAACACATAAAACCTAAAATAACACTAACATACAGTAAAAGCAGAATCAGTAAGATTAAGCCAAAACTGATTTGTAGAAAAAAATCGGCACGTCACGCATGCGCACGCAGGTGCCCGTACAAGGCTTCATGGTCATGGTAGTCTTTCTAGGGGTAAACACAAGTGTCCTGTATTTGACTGCTACTTTTGTCCCTTACTTGGGAGTAAGAAAGTTGGCAACCCTAACACAGAGGGACTCTGAATTCTGATGCCCTGAGCTGTAATAGTGTCGAGCTAACCACTACGCTTCTGTGGTGCACACCTTGGATAAATGGTTGTTGTAGTTGCTCCTTTCCATGCCTTGCACCACATTGGGCAGCAACTTTGTCCTTTCTTTTGCATTTGTCTGTTTTTTATAAAGCTCAGTTGCTAACTCGACACTCAACCCAGCACGGATGGAAAGCGTACAAGAATCAGGTTGGAATTGAACTCTGGAGGCCACTACCCCACCGGCCGGCTTGGATAAAAGGGCACTGTAGATGAGTCTTTGTTCTTCTCTGATAAAAGTAGGGAGTGCATCAGGTGGCTGATGAGGTTCTATTCGGGCAGGGCTGTTATCAGCCAGATGGAAAAGAGAGCTTCCTGAGTGTTGGATTCATTTGGGCAAGTGGAGAGAATTATCAGATTTCTGATTTCCAGCTTCTAGCTCTTGAGAAGATACTGACTTGGCAGGAGGTGAGTCAGTCACCACAGAAAAACCAGGTTCTGATCTTATGTTTGCAGCTAGGATACTTACTTAGTTCAAGTTCAAGTTTATTTATTATTCAACCATACAAAATGGTGCCAGTGAACAATGCTACCGTGGGCGACATCTTCCAGATTGTCAACAAAACTGTTTCTTCCACTTCTTCTGCATCTTCTTTTTGTTTTGAATGTGTTTCTGGTACTGTCAGAGCCTGTGATCTACAGTTTGAAAGTGTCTTTTCCAGCTGATTGAGCGATCTGGTGGTTTGCTGTCTCCGAGAAGATTCCAGAGAGCAGCAGCCATGAAGCCAAGAAGCTTAGAGATGGGGCATGAGCCCATGATCGACTCCATTTCTCGCCGATTAAAGCTTTGAGGAAGATTGAGAGATCAAGGTGAGTGGGGAAGATAAGTAAGTGATTAGTGGTGTCTGCCAGCATCTCACAGCGGCTGCCAGAGGAAGGTGTCTACGTGTGATGGTGTCTCCCTTGCTGCTCCCGGGAGAAGGCTCCTGCATCCGCGTGGGCTCTCTCTCCCATGATGCTGTCAGAGGATGCTACCAATGTTCTGGGTCCGTGATTTATGCATTGGACTGTGGTTCTCTTGGAGTCTTCCAGCTGTGTTTTAAACTCTGTGTTTTGGACTGTTCTTTCTTGTTGCCGTTTGTGTGATTTGATTTTTTTTCCATGGGTGGTGTTTGGTGTTTGTTCTTGTTGCTATTTGTGCCATTTCTTTGTTATTTTCTGTGCGGGGGAGTTAGGACTTGGGGGTTTGAAGTTCTTGTTGTTGTATGCGCTATTTGTTTTTTTTCACATGCGGGTTTGATGTTTTTCTTTGAAATGCGTTTCTTTGTTTCATAGCTGTCTGGAGAAGACAAATCTTATTGTTGTATACTGCATACATACTTCGATAATAAATGTACCTTGAACCTTGAATACCCATGAATACAGCCAACTGAAAGAGCATTACCCCGGGGCCAAGGTGCAAAACACAGTACCAACAGTCACAATAGCACATATAAGATAGTAGTACAATATAGTCACACAATTTTTTAAAATAAAAAAATAAATTAATTAATTAATATAACAAATGCGTTTTAATTAATTTAATTACTTTTTAATCTAGAGCTACAGCATGGTAACAGGCCCTTCTGGCCGAACGAGTCTGTGCTGCCCAATTACACCTACGTGACCAATTATCTTACAAACCTATACATCTTGGGCATGTGGGAGGAAACTAGGGCATCTGGAGGAAACCCATGTTGTCACAGGGATAACATACAAGCTCCTTACTGACAGTGACAGGAATTTAACCCCGGTGGCTGATGCAGTAGATCCATGTGCTTAATGTTACCTTACTGTGCTGTCCGTGTGACTGGTCTAGTTGATCTTCTGGTCAAAGGGAACCACCAGGATATTGATGAGTATTGTGGCTGTGGGCGAAGGGGTGTGATGTTTGTGGCACTCTGTGATGGTAATACCAGTCTCAAAGATCGATTGATAGACTCTTCCCGACTGAGGTGGGCATTGTTTGGAATTTCTAAAGCAACAGTCCTTCTTCTCGCTAAGCAGCCTGTGCCTGAGTGTCTTCTTGATCTTGCTCCATGCAGGCACTTACTGATTGATGATGCAGCTGAAGATGGTTGGGCTTAGAGCACTGCCGTCAGGCTTCATGCAGGGATGTCCTGAGGCACGCATATTTGACCTCCAACAGCAACAACTGTTTTCCTTTGTACAACTGATGCCCTCCATTGGTAGGTGTCAATCATGAATGTTGCATCCTAGATGTCTATGTGATACACTGGCCAGGGCAGTTTGATATGGAAGAGCAAGGCATTTGCCCGTGTACAAAAGCTTCCCCTCTCCACACAGCTGATGAACATAAAGGAACAGCAGAAACTGGTACAGTTTGGCACCAGTGCTGTCGCTGGAATTGCCAGTCAATGTTGAACTCAATATAGGACTGCCTAAGGGACTCCAGCTCCAGACTTTTCCTCAGGATTTACTCCTGAAGCCTTCCCCATGAGTAACAAGGCAGCAGAGGTTTGAAATCAGAGACTTCCTTCTGCTAGAGGAGCTGCCAACCATGGCTGAAGAGCCCCATCTGCCCAAGACTCCAATAACCCACCTTTGCCCATTCTCTTGCCAGTTGAAATGGAGCCCCCAGGCCTAGCGGCTAAGCCACATGTTGAAGGCCAGTAGCTGGACTCGGTTGTCAGAGGCTATTGGAGATCATTGGGAGCGTTTCATAGGTAGTGAGAGCTTATCCCATTACCATCCCCCACTGGCTATGACAATCTTAAGAAACCTTTGAGGTATTATTAATTTAATACTATTAATAAAAAAATATTGCTTAGGTTTTACAAATATCAGAATAAGTTAAATGTGCCAACCAACACAGCCAATCAACAGATGACGCAATAGCCACAGCTCTACACACCATCCTTACATATCTGGAGAAAAAGGATGCTTATGTGAGAATGCTGTTCTTGGTCTACAGTTCAGCATTCAACACCATAATTCCCTCCAGGCTTGATAAGTGCTCAGAGACCCCTGCCTTCACCCTGCCTTATGTAGCTGGATCCTGGACTTTCTGTCAGATTGCCGGCATGTGGTAAGAGTGACCTCTGACCTCTGCCCCTCTGACCCTTCTCACAGGAGCCTCTCAGGGCTGTGTCCTAAGCCCCTCCTTTACTCTCTGTATGCCCATGACTGTGTCGCCACCCACTGCTCCAATCTGCTAATTAAATTTGCAGATGATACTACATTAATTCACCTTATCTCAAATAATAATGAGGCAGCCTGCAAAAAAGAAGTAATCTCCCTGACACAGTGGTGTCAAGAAAATAACCTCTCCCTCAATGTCACAAAAGCAGGTGGAACGGAGACAGTCTCGCCCCTTTTGACATCAATGTATCTGGGGATAAGAGGGTAAACAGCTTTAAGTTGCTCGGTATACAAATCATCGAAGATCTCATGTGGTCTGTACACACCAGCTGTGTGGTTAAAAAAGCACTTTTTCACATCAGATTGAAGAAGTTTAGCATGAGTCCCCAAATCCTAAGAACTTTCTACAGGGACACGATTGAGAACATCCTAACTGGCTGCATCACTGCCTGGTATTCCCTCAATCGCAGGACTCTGCAAAGAGTGGTGCGGACAACGCAGAGCATCTGTAGATGTGAACTTCCCACTGTTTAGGACAGTTACAGAGACAGCTGCGTAAAAAGGGCCCGAAGGATCATTGGGGACCCAAGTCACCCCAATCACAAACTGTTCCAGCTGCTACCATCCAGGAAACAGTACCACAGCATAAAAGCCAGGACCAACAGGTTCCGGGACAGCTTCTTCCACCAGGGCATCAGACTGATTAATTCATGCTGATACAACTGTATCTCTATGTTATATTGACTGTCCTGTTGTACATACTATTTATTACAAATTACTATAATTTGCACTTTGCACGTTCAGACAGAGATGTAACATAAAGATTTTTACTCCTCATGTATGTGAAGGATGTAAGAAATATAGTCATTTCAATTACCTACACACTGCTAGTTTTAAACTTTGAGCCATCTTCAATTCTCATTCCTTTCAGGTCACTGTCATTCCAGTATTGTGATTAATTTTAATAGCTTTAATATGAAAACATAGTATTTGAAAATTAAGGCAATGTGTAAGTTATCTATGAGAAAATGCGAGAGACTATGGTTTTCATAAAGTCTGACAAAAATATACAAATGCTTGAATGATGAAACAGCAAATGATGGTTGGGCCTAGAGCACTGCCTTGAAGTAATTGTGCAGAGATGTCCTGGGGAGTGGATGATTGACCTCCAAAACCCACAGCAATCTTCCTTTATGTAATATTCAGCTCAAAAGCTCAAGCATTTAACCACTTAATCTCCTGAGGTGTTGTAATGGAATTGGAATTTCTATCCCACACTCCAGACTTCTCCCCCAGAAACACGGCGACTCCATAACAAACAAATAACTTGAAATGGAGTTTCTCTCCCACAGCCCAAACCTCTCCAGAGACACTGCTACTCCATAACAAACTATTTAATTCAGTTCAATTCAAGTTTAATTGTCATTTTACCATACATGAATACCCATGAATACAGCCTAACGATACAGCATTGCTCCAGGGCCGAGGTGCAAAACACAGTACCGACAGTCACAAACTGCTCATACAGGATAGAAAGCACATGTAAGATATCAGTAAAATACAGCCGCACGCAAAAAAAAAATCCAGCTACTGAGTCCATAAATGCCATAGAAATCTGCAGTCAACAATACAACTTATCTTTTATGAGTGAGCACTGGGGGACAGCTCTGGCTCCAGTCTGGACGCCACGCTACACTGCCCCCAGTGGATTCCACCAGCTTTGACGCCTCTCTTCTGAATTGAATTCAGGAACAAATGAATGGAATTGAAATTTATAACCCTCAGTCCAGAGCTCTCTTTCAGAAACACTGCTTCTCCTCACCAAACAAATGCTGTAGGTACTCAAAAGTCCATGCCGAATCTTTCTAATAATTTATTTATTTATTTTATTAATTTATTTCAAATTCCTGGTTGTCAACATATTTGACGATTTATCCTGGGCCCAACATAATAATGCACTCACAAAGGCAGTCCCATATTTCATTAGGAGCTTGAGAATTTTTGGTATGTTACCAAAGATACTCACAAAATTTACAGATTTTATTTAGCTATGCAGCACAGAGTAGCCTCTTCTGGCCCTTTGAGACATATCTCACAGCAACTCCCAACAAACCTGATCAACCCTGAACTAATCACAGGACAATTAACAATGACTAATTAACCTCCCCAGTACACCTTTGACCTTGGAATGAAACCAGAGCACCCTGGAGAAAACCCATGCATTCCATGGAGAGGACATACAGACACTCGTTTCAGAATGGTGCTGGTATTGAACCCCCAACTCCAGAATGCCGCGAGCTGCAATAGTGCACACTAACCGCCACACTAACATGGCACATCCGTGGAGTAAATGGACAGTCAACATTTTGAGTCAGGACTCTTCCATCTGGAGTGAAAGATAGAGGAATTAGACAACATAAAGGGGTAAGGGGAAAGGGGTGCAAGTGACACTATAGACAAATCTAGGTGAGGAACAGTGACAGGAAGATGGAGAAGGGAAGATGACAAGAAAGGTAGAAGGTTTGTAAATGCCCGATTTTGTAGATTCTGGCAGTAGTTGATGAAAAGGTTGGGAAGATAAGTTGGGACTAGGGAAAATGGGATTTGATGTTTAGTGTAGATTCTTAAGGCCAAAGGGTCTTGTTCTGCTCAGGATGATTCAATGGCTTTCCATATCTAAAAGAACATTGTCAATGCAATTTGTCATGAATACAGAAAGGGCCCCCATCACCCAGGATGTGCCCTCTTCTCGTTGCTACCATCAAGGAGGAGGTACAG
This sequence comes from Mobula birostris, assembly GCF_030028105.1. Classification (NCBI taxonomy): domain Eukaryota; kingdom Metazoa; phylum Chordata; class Chondrichthyes; order Myliobatiformes; family Myliobatidae; genus Mobula; species Mobula birostris. The sequence continues at coordinate 247,824,863 of NC_092370.1, read as the reverse complement.
GAGCCTGAAGACATACATTCTAGGAATAGTTTCTTCCCCACTGCTGCCATCCATTTTCTGAATGGATATTGAACCCATGTACACTACCTCACTATAGTTTTCTTTTTCTTTTGCTCTCATTTTGCACTCCACTGCTGTAGTCTAAATCCAAAGTGGTGATGAAACAGCATATAGGCGGGTGATTGAAAATCTGGCTGAGTGGTGCCATAACAACAGCCTCTTATTCAAAGTCAGTAGAACAAAGGAGCTGATTATTGAGTCCAAGAGGAGGAAACCATAGATCTATGAGCCAGTCCTCATCAGGTATCAGAAATGCAGAGGGTCAGCAACGTTAAATTCCTCGGTGTTACCATTTCAGGCGATCTGTCCTGGGCACAGCACATAAACATCATTACAAAGAAAGCTCAGCAGCAATTCTACCTCCTCAGAGGTTTGCGAAGATTCAGCATGACGTCTAAAACTTTGACAACCTTCTAGAGACATGTGTATGATGGAGATTTTGTTGACCGGTTATGTCACACGCTGGTATGGAAACACCAATTACCTGGAATGTAAATCCTACAAAAAGTAATGGATATGGCCAAGCCCATCATGGGTAAAGGACTGCAGCACACACAAAATGCTGGTAGAACTCAGCAGGCAAGGCAGCATCTATGGAAAAAACGTATAGTCATCGTTTCGTGCTGAAACCTTTCAGCAGGACGGGAGAAAGAAAGATGAGGAGACAATTTAAAGTAGGGGAAGGGAGAGAGAAATTCCAGGTGATAGGGAGGGATAAAGTAAAGGGGTGGGAAGTTGATTGGTGAAAGAGAAACAGGGCTGGAGAAGGGGGGATCTAATAGAGGAGGACAGAAGACCATGGAAGAAAGAAAAGGGGGAGGAGCACCAGAGGGAGGCGATAGGCAGGCAAGGAGATAAGGTGAGAGAGGGAAAAGGGGACAGGGAATGGTGAAGGAGAGGAGCGGGGGCATTACCGGAAATTGAAGAAATCGAATTTCATGCCTTCAGCTTGGAAGCTACCCAGACAGAATATAAGGTGTTGTTCCTCCAACCTGAGTGTGGCCTCATCGCGACAGTAGAGGAGGTCATGGATTAACACATTGGAATGGGAATAGGAGGTGCAGTTAAAATGGGTGACAGTTGAAGATCCGGCTTCTTCTGTTGGATTGAACATAGGTGCTTGGCGAAGTGGTCTCCCAATCTATGTCCAGGTCTCAACAATATGCAGGAGGTCACACCGGAGATAGTATATGACCCCAGCTGACTCATAGGTGAAGTGTCACCTCATCTGGAAGGACTGCTTGGAGCCCTGAATGGTAGTGAGGGAGGAGGTGCAGGGGCAGGTGTAGCACTTGTCTGCTTGCAAGGATAAGAGCCAGGAGGGAGGTCAGTGGGGAGGAGCGAATGGAAAAGGAGTCATGTAGGGAGTGATCCCTGCGGAAAGCAGCAAGTAGGGGGGAGGAGGGAAAGATGTGCTTGGTTGTGGGTGGAGGTGACGGAAGTTCCGGAGAATTATGTACTGGACATGGCAGCTGGTGGGCTAGTAGTTGAGGACAACAGGAACCCTATCTCTGGTAGGGTGGCAGGAAGATGGGGTAAGAGGAGATGTACATGAAATGGAAAAGCTATGGTTGAGGGCAGCGTTGATGGTGGAGGAAGGGAACCTTGGTCTTTGAAAGAGGAGGACATCTCCTTTGTTTTAGAATGAAAACCCTCAACCTGAGAGCAGATGTGGTGGAGATGGAGGAATTGTGAGAAGGGGATGGCATTTTTACAAGTAGCAGGGTGAGAAGAGGTGTAGTCCAGGTAGCTGTGAAAGTCCATGGATATCGCTCACATTGTCCTTCCCCACTGACCTCCCTCCTGGCACTTATTCTTGCAAGCAGAACAAGTGCTACACCTGCCCCTACACCTCCTCCATCGCTACCATTCAGAGCCCCAAACAGTCCTTCCAGATGAGGCGACGCTTCACCTGTGAGTCTGTTGGGGTCATATACTCTGTCTGGTGCTCCTGGTGTGGCCTCTTGTATATCGGTGAGACCCAGCGTAGATTGGTAGACTGTTTCGTTGAGCACCTACATTCCATCTGCCAGAAGAATGGGATCTCCCAGTGGCCACCTATTTTATTTACACTTCCCATTCCCATTCCAATATGTCAATCCATGGCCTCCTCTACTGTCACGCTGAGGCCAAACTCAAGTTGGAGGAACACCTTATATTCCGTCTGGGTGGCCTCCAACCTGATGGCATAAACGTCGATTTCTCAAACTTCTGGTAATGCCCTCCCCTGGTCCTTCACCATTCCCCATCCCTTTTTCCCTCTCTCACCTTATCTCCTTGCCTGTCCATCTCCCACCTCTGGTTCTCCTCCCCCTTTTCTTTCTTCCAAGGCCTTCTGTCTTCTATTATCAGACTCTGAATTCTCCAGCCCTGTATCTTTTTCACCAGTCAACTTCACAGCTCTCTCTTCACCCCAACCTCTCCCGGTTTCACCTATCACTTTGTGTTTCTCCCTCCTCTCCCCCTCCCCCCCTCCCCCCCACCTTATAAATCTACTCCTCATCTCTTTTTTTTTCTCCAGTCCTGCCGAGGAACCTTGGCTCAAATCGTCGACTTTACTTTTTCTCCATAGACGCTGCCTGCCCTACTAAGTTCCTCCAGCATTTTGTGTGATTAATCGGGTATTTGGTTGTGCAATCATATGTGAGCATAGTGTCCGGCAATAGGCTCAGCACACTGCCCGGGGTGGTGGTAGGGTGGGGGCATCTGTAATGAGGATGATGAAGAGGGACGTGCATTGTGCATCCTGACTGTCTGAGGTCTGTTCATCAGGCAGTCCGACACCCTGTTGCACAGTGGTGTAGTTAGACAAAGGAGTAGGTGTTTGTTCACCAAGGTCTGAGGGACAACAAAGCTGAATGACAAATCAAAATGCAGAAATGGAAATTTACTTTGAAGTTTGAACTTAAAGCATATTTAATAGGTGGCTGGCAATGTGCACAAGTATTGTTAACCCAGTGGAATTATCTCCATGGAGGCTTACAGCACGGTCCGTACTTCAGTGCAACCAGCGTCCTTTTCACTGGCCAGTTCTATTAATATTGATGTATTGCCGACTGGAATGGCTGTACACAATATCCCTACTCATCATCCTTCTGCTTGTAAAACTCACAGTGATCCCGATATGGAAATTCAAATTAGTAGCAAATACGCACAGCAGTTATAATGGGTGACTTCAATCTACATGTAGATTGGGTGAACCAAATTGGTAAAGGTGCTGAGGAAGAGGATTTCTTGGAATGTATGCGGGATGGTTTTTTGAACCAACATGTCGAGGAACCAACTAGAGAGCAGGCTATTCTGGACTGGGTTTTGAGCAATGAGGAAGGGTTAATTAGCAATCTTGTCGTGAGAGGCCCCTTGGGTAAGAGTGACCATAATATGGTGGAATTCTTCATTAAGATGGAGAGTGACATAGTTAATTCAGAAACAAAGGTTCTGAATTTAAAGAGGGTAACTTTGAAGGTATGAGACGTGAATTAGCTAAGATAGACTGGCAAATGACACTTAAAGGATTGACGGTGGATATGCAATGGCAAGCATTTAAAGGTTGCATGGATGAACTACAACAATTGTTCATCCCAGTTTGGCAAAAGAATAAATCAAGGAAGGTAGTGCACCCGTAGCTGACAAGAGAAATTAGGGATAGTATCAATTCCAAAGAAGAAGCATACAAATTAGCCAGAGAAAGTGGCTCACCTGAGGACTGGGAGAAATTCAGAGTTCAGTTCAGCAGAGGAGGACAAAGGGCTTAATTAGGAAGGCGAAAAAAGATTATGAGAGAAAACTAGCAGGGAACATAAAAACTGACTGTAAAAGCTTTTATAGATATGTAAAAAGGAAAAGACTGGTAAAGACAAATGTAGGTCCCCTACAGACAGAAACAGGTGAATTGATTATGGGGAGCAAGGACATGGCAGACCAATTGAATAATTACTTTGGTTCTGTCTTCACTAAGGAGGACGTAAATAATCTTCCAGAAATAGTAGGGGACAGAGGGTCCAGTGAGATGGAGGAACTGAGCGAAATGCTTGTTAGTAGGGAAGTGGTGTTAGGTAAATTGAAGGGATTGAAGGCAGATAAATCCCCAGGGCCAGATGGTCTACATCCTAGAGTGCTTAAGGAAGTAGCCCAAGAAATAGTGGATGCATTAGTGATAATTTTTCAAAACTGGTTAGATTCTGGACTAGTTCCTGAGGATTGGAGGGTGGCTAATGTAACCCCACTTTTTAAAAAAGGAGGGAGAGAGAAACCGGGGAATTGTAGACCGGTTAGCCTAACGTCGGTGGTGGGGAAACTGCTGGAGTCAGTTATCAAAGATGTGATAACAGCACATTTGGAAAGCGGTGAAATCATCGGACAAAGTCAGCATGGATTTGTGAAAGGGAAATCATGTCTGACGAATCTCATAGAATTTTTTGAGGATGTAACTAGTAGAGTGGATAGGGGAGAACCAGTGGATGTGGTATATTTGGATTTTCAAAAGGCTTTTGACAAGGTCCCACACAGGAGATTAGTGTGCAAACTTAAAGCACATGGTATTGGGGGTAAGGTATTGATGTGGATGGAGAATTGGTTAGCAGACAGGAAGCAAAGAGTGGGAATAAACGGGACCTTTTCAGAATGGCAGGCAGTGACTAGTGGGGTACCGCAAGGCTCAGTGCTGGGACCCCAGTTGTTTACAATATATATTAATGACTTAGATGAGGGAATTAAATGCAGCATCTCCAAGTTTGCGGATGACACGAAGCTGGGTGGCAGTGTTAGCTGTGAGGAGGATGCTAAGAGGATGCAGAGTGACTTGGATAGGTTGGGTGAGTGGGCAAATTCATGGCAGATCAATTTAATGTGGATAAATGTGAAGTTGTCCACTTTGGTGGCAAAAATAGGAAAACAGATTATTATCTGAATGGTGGCCGATTAGGAAAAGGGGAGGTGCAACGAGACCTGGGTGTCATTATACACCAATCATTGAAAGTGGGCATGCAGGTACAGCAGGCGGTGAAAAAGGCGAATGGTATGCTGGCATTTACAGCGAGAGGATTCGAGTACAGGAGCAGGGAGGTACCACTGCAGTTGTACAAGGCCTTGGTGAGACCACACCTGGAGTATTGTGTGCAGTTTTGGTCCCCTAATCTGAGGAAAGACATCTTTGCCATAGAGGGAGTACAAAGAAGGTTCAGCAGATTGATTCCTGGGATGGCAGGACTTTCATATGAAGAAAGACTGGATGAACTGGGCTTGTACTCGTTGGAATTTAGGAGATTGAGGGGGGATCTGATTGAAACGTATAAAATCCTAAAGGGATTGGACAGGCTAGATGCAGGAAGATTGTTCCCGATGTTGGGGAAGTCCAGAACGAGGGGTCACAGTTTGAGGATAAAGGGGAAGCCTTTTAGGACTGAGATTAGGAAAAACTTCTTCACACAGAGAGTGGTGAATCTGTGGAATTCTCTGCCACAGGAAACAGTTGAGGCCAGTTCATTGGCTATATTTAAGAGGGAGTTAGATATGGCCCTTGTGGCTACGGGGATCAGGGGGTATGGAGGGAAGGCTGGGGCGGAGTTCTGAGTTGGATGATCAGCCATGATCATAAAAAATGGCGGTGCAGGCTCGAAGGGCCGAATGGCCTACTCCTGCACCTATTTTCTATGTTTCTATGTTTCTATGTGTCTATGCACATGTTTGGAAATATCTATCTATCCATCTATTTGTTTGTTTATTTGTTTATTTATCTGTTTATCTATTTATTTACTTACTGAGAAACACTGCTCAACAGACCTTCCAGCCCTTTGAGCCGCACCACCCAGCAATCCCTTAATTTAACTCTTGCCCAATCACAGGATGGTTTACGATGACCAACCAATCTACCAACTGGTATGAATTTGGACTGTGGCAGGAAACCAGTGGACCCAAGGGGAGCTCACACAGTCACGGGGAGAACGTACAAACTCATTACAGGCAGCAATGGGAAATATTTTTGTCAAACCACATGATTATAAACTCTACCAACAGTCCCAAGCCTGGCAGAGAATGGAACTCCAACATGGGTGGGCCCAAGCACAGCTGGGAATGGTGGAGGGTTCATCATGGGGCCGGTAACCCTAACCTGTAAAAGTCCAGAGTTATAGAATCAGCAACAGAAGCTCCAAAGACCTCACCCCTGAAGGATATACCATAAAGACGGGCTGCACCTGTGGACACCTTGAAAGATTGGCCCAGGACAGAGGACCCTGTTGAGCTACCCTCCAGTAGGGGTGATGGGCCTTGAGAAGAAGACAAGATTATAGCATTCATATTCAACAAATTCATCTGTACACATTTTACCAACTCAAGAAAATCAAGCTGTTGATCTTTTTCATTGTTCAGATAAAAATGATCTCTACAATTCATTCAAACAACCAACGGACAGCTATATTGTCTTAAGATAAATAATATGAGTCTAACATCAATAACTATGGTTTGAACTGTTCCCAAATCCTTGGAAGTAGCTTGACTGATGATGCAATTAATTCAAGCATGTAATGTGGAACATTTAAAAGCGATGAAGAATTCTATTGCATTTTACTTTGTGATAATCACTTCCCTGAAAGTAAATGCTAATGAAGTGGAAACCAAAACTTTCAACAAGCAACCCTGCTGACTGATCTGATTTCCCCGTTAATCATGCTTCCGCTTACCTCCTGCACCACATTTGAATTCCACTCTGAAGTAATTACTACAGTCACATAATGATTAGTGCAACTCCATCTCCCTCTCTCTCTCTCCCTCTTTTTTCCTCTCCCTCTTTCTCTCTCCCTCTGTCTTTCTTTCTCTCTCCCTCTCTCCAATGAAGCAGTGGAGCCTATCTCAGTAAATTTACTTAAGACAAGGTTGGATAGATTTCTGTGTAGTAGGGAAATTAGGAGTTATGGGGAAAAGGCAGGTAGGTGGAGACGAGTCCATGGCCAGATCAGCCATGATCCTATTGAATGGTAGAACAGGCTCACTGGGCTGGATGGTCTACTCCTGCTCCTATTTCTTATGCTATTATAGTCTCTCCCTCTCTCGCTCACTTTCTCTCTCTCACTTGCTTTCTTTCTCATTCTCCCTCCCTCTTTTCTCTTATCTTCTCTTGCTCTGCCTTTCTCTATCTTCTCTTCTTCCTCTCTCTCTGCCCCTTTCTTTTGCTCCCTCTCTCTTTCCCTTCTTTCTCTCGCTCCCCTTCTCTCTTTCTCTCTCTCCCCCTCCCCTTTCTCTCTACCTCCTGCTTGCTCTCTCTGGGAGAGAGGAGAGAGAAGGAGAGAGAGAGGAGAGAGAGAGAGAGAGAGAGAGAGAGAGAGAGAGAGAGAGAGAGAGAGAGAGATTATATCACACCTGTAATAAGTGGCAATTGAAAGCTCAGCTCCAATTCTGTAAGCAAAGTTTGTTTCCCACTGAAATGAGAGATGCACTAAAATAAGTGTTGTTTACTCAGACCATTGACAAGCTTACCCATTGAAACAAACCACATTCTAATGGCATAATTGCTACAATTAGCTTTTGGAAATGCACAGATCCATTAGGCACAGCAGACAATGGAAGCACAAAGAGATATTATAAAGGGGGAAATGAATAGACTATTCTATATGTAATTAGGAGATCAGAAGCAATAGATCTGAATTTGATGGTAACCAGGAAAAAGCATTGCTGGAATGGCAACACAAGAAAGAATGTGCGTGGATGATGGATTCAATTAAATTCATGGTTTTCTCTGGCTGGATTAAATGTTTCAAGAAAAGTGCTGAGAAGCAACAGCATAGATACTGTCAGTAGAAAAGTTTCCGAAGGAGCGGAAACAAATCATAGCTGAAGGCTTTTTTTATTTCTTGTAATTTTTTTCCATCCCCCTTCCCACTTTTTCAACTCTCCAATCTGGTCTCTTCTCCCCACCTGCCTATCACCTCTCCGTAGTGTCTCTCTTCTTTCCCTTTCTCCCATGGTCCACTCTCATCTCCCATCAGATACCTTCTTGGGCAGTCCTTTACCTCTTCCACCTATCACCACCCAGCTTCCTTCAACATCACTTATCACCGACCCACCCACTTGTCTTCACCTATGACCTTCCAGCTTGATCTCCTCCTGCTCTCCCAGCCTTCTTATTCTGGGATCTTCCCCCTTCCTTTCCAGTCCTGAAGAAGGGTCTCAGCCGGAAACATCAATAGTTTATTCTTTTCCACAGATGCTGCCTGACCTGCTGAGTTCCTCCAGTAATTTGTGTGGGTTGTTCTGGATTTCCAGCATCTACAGCGTTATTGATGAAGGTTACGAATCTTCTGAACTAGTGGGTAAAGTGGTTCCAGCTTTTGGAAGCATATGCTCACGAGGCTGAGGGGCTGCTCCAGACTCGTGGCAGCAAACAATTCACTCAAATGAAAGCTTACCCCTCTCTCAATGGACCACTCAGTGTATCTGAGGACTGAGGAAAATGTATTCAAAGGCCAACTTTCCAGTGGGTATGAGGAGTCTATATGCCATCACCCCTACTGGGGCATAGACTGCTAGCGGAAGTCAAAGTAAAAGTCAAGTACATTTATTGTCAAAGTATGTGTATGATATACCACCTTGAGATTTGTCTCCTTACAGGCAGCCACAAGACAAAGAAACGCTATAAAATCCATTTAAAAAAATTTGAATGCCTAATATGCAGAAAAAAAATCAAATCGTGCGAACAACTGAAGTTCACAAAAGTGAGTCCATAGCTGCAAAGCCAGTCATTACTGCTGCCTTCGTTCAGCTAGAGTCCTCTGTATTGGGCAGGATGTAGCTCGTCAAAGATTCTTCCACTCCCAGGGATGAGGTCTTTGAAGCTTCTGCTAGTGTCTCTGTAGCACTGGGTTTTTATGGGTTGGGGTAGCTAGCCCCATGCAGAACCTTCCTCCTTTGGTAGCCGGGCTTGAAACCATCCATGGTGGGGTTATGCTGCCATGGTGCAGCTGAAAATAACCTTTAGTTAGGTCACATTTGGAGTATTGTGTATAGTTCTGGTTGTCACACTACAGGAAAGATGTCGAAGCCATGCAAAAGGTGAAGAAGAGATTCACCAAGATGGTGCCTGGATTAGAAATTATGACATGTAAGAAGATGTGGGACAAATTCATTTTGTTTTCTCTGGAATATAGGATGCTGAGGGGCGACTGGTAGAAATATATAATATCTTGAAAGGACTAATTAAAAGAGGTAGTCAGAGTATTTTTCCCAGTGCGGCACCACTGTAGCGTAGCGGATAGCAGAAAGTTATTACAGCTTGGGGCATTGGAGCTCATTTTTCAATTCCAGTGCCAGCTGCTGTAAGCTTCTACGTCCTCCCCGTGAATGCATGGGTGAGTAGGTTAATTGGTCATTGTAAATTGTCCTGTGATTAGATCAGTGTTAATTAAATAGGTTGCTGAGCCTGTTCCACATTGTTTCTCCAAATAAATAAATTTTTTTTAAAAATTATCAAATGTTGGAGGACATAGGTGAGGGTATGGAGGGAGGGTGTGAAGTTGAAAGGAGATATGTGAGGCAAGTGCCTGGATTACATTGCCAGGGGAGATGGTGATAACACTCACTATGGTAATCTTTAAGAGGCATTTTGACAGGTACATGAAAAGATATAGAATAGAATGGTACAGATCGTGTGGGCAGATAGTATTAGTTAGATTGGTTTCAAACAGCAGTGCAAACAGAACAAGCCGGAGGGCCTGTTCTATGCTCGATGCTCTGTTCTATATGTATATGTGCCTAAAACTTTTTATTGTAATTTATAGTTTTTGTCATTATGTATTGCAATGTACTGTCACTGCAAAGCAAAAAGTGTTATGCCATATGTCAGTGTTATTAAACCTTATTCTGAAGATGACAAATTGTCCCGTGTTAGGAGGTAAGCAAGCTCCATTTGGATTAGAATCATACAAACATACTTGGAGACAAGGGCTGCCACCAAGCCAGGCCAGACCAGACCACAGATTCAAGGAAGTCTGTGGCACTGCAGTTGGGTACCGATGGATGGCCAGAATTCCTATCTGCTCTCAGTTATCACTGAAAACTACAAATACGCACAGTAACCACTTTCTTTGGTACACTGAAACACCGGCTCGTTAATGCAAATATCTAATCAGCCAATCATGTGGCAGCGATTCAATGCATAGAACCATGCAGGCATGGTCAAGAGGTTCAGTTGCTGTTCATAGCAAATATCAGAATAAAGAAGACATTTATTCTAATTGACTTTGACCATGGGATGATTGTTGGTGCCAGATGGGGAGGGTTGAGTACCGCAGAAATCATTGATCCCTTGGGATTTCACACACAGCGGTCTCCAGAGATTACAGAGAAGGGCATGAAAAACCAAACCCATCCAGTGAGCAGCAGTTCTGTGAACAAAACTGCCTTGTTAATTAGAGAGGTCAAAGCAGAATGCCCGGACTGGTTCAAACTGAGAGGAAGGAGACAGCAAACCATATAAACATGTATTACAACAGTAGTGTGCTGAAGACCATCCCTGAATAGGAAACAGGCGAATCCTTGAAGTAGATGGGCTACAGTAGCTGAAGACCACAAACATGCAGTTCTATGCAGAAGTCTTAGGTATATACATAGCAACACACACAAAATGCTGGAGAAACTCAAAAGGTCAGGCAACGTCTATGGAAATGAATAAAAGGTCGACGTTTCAGGCTGAGATGCTTCACCAGAATTGATGAGGAAGGGGGAAATATCAGAATAAAAAAGTGGGGTGAGAGGAAGAAGGCTAACTGGAAGGTGATAGGTGAAGCCTGGTGGGTAGGAAAGGTAAAGGGCTGGGGAGGGAGAAATCTGACAGGAAAGGAGAGTGGACCGAAGGAGAAAAGGAAGGAGGAGAAAACCAAGGAAAGTAATAGACAGGTAAGAAGAGGTCAGTTGGGGAGTAGAAGAAGTGGGGGAGGGGGAGGATCCATGTTCTAGAAACATAGAAACCTGGAAAACCTACAGTACAATACACAATGCTGTGCTGAACATGTCCTTTCCTTAGAAATTACCTAAGGTTATCTGTAGCCCTCTATTTTTCTAAGCTCTATTTACCTATCCAGGAGTCTCTTAAAAGACCCTATCGTATCCGCCTCCACCACCGTCACCGGCAGCCCATTCCACGCACTCATCACTCTCTGCAGAAAAAACTTACCCCTGACATCTCCTCTGTACCTACTTCTAAGCCCCTTAAAACTGTGCCCTCTGGTGTTAGTCATTTCAGTCCTGGGAAAAAGCCACTGACTATCCACATGATCAATACTCCTCAACATCTTATACACCTCTATCAGGTCACCTCTCATCCTCCGTAGCGCCAAGGAGAAAAGACTGAGATCACTCAACCTATTCTCATAAGGCATGCTCCCCAATCCAGGCAACATCCTTGTAAATCTCCTCTGCAGCCCTTCTATAGTTTCCACATCCTTCTTATAGTGAGGTGACCAGAACTGAGCACAGTACTCCAGGTGGGGTCTGACCGGGGTCCTATATAGCTGCAACATTACCTCTCAGCTCTTAAACTCAATCCCACGGTAGGTGAAGGCCAATGTTTCGTATGACTTCTTAACCACTGAGTCAATCTATGCAGCAGCTTTGAGTGTCCAATGGACTCAGACCCCAAGATTCCTCTGATCCTTCACACTGCCAAGAGTCTTACCATGAATATTATATTTTGCCATCATATTTGACCTACCAAAATGAACCACCTCACACGTATCTGGGTTGAACCCCATTTGCCATTCTCAGACCAGTTTTGTATCCTATCGATGTCCCGCTGTAAGCTCTGACAGCCCTCCACATTATCCACAACACCTCCAACTTTTGTGACATCAGCAAATTTACTATCCCATCCCCCAACTTCCTCATCTAGGTCATTTATAAAAATCACAAAGAGAAGGAGTCCCAGGACAGATCCCTGAGGCACAACACTGGTCACCGATCTACATGTAGAATATGACTCATTCATAACCACTCTTTGCCTTCTGTGGGCAAGCCAATTCTGGACCTACAAAGCAAGGTCCCCTTTTATCCCATGCCCCCTTACATTCTCAATAAGCCTTGCATGAGGTACCTTATCAAAAGTCTTGCTGAAATCCATATACACTACATCTACTGCTCTACCTTCATCAATGTGTTTAGTTACATCCTCAAAAAGTTCAATCAGGCTCATAGGCATGACCTGCCTTTGACAAAGCCATGCTGACTATTCTTAATCATATTATGCCTCTCCAAATCTTCATAAATCCTGCCTCTCAGGATCTTTTCCATCAACTTATCAACCACTGAAGTAAGTCTCACTGGTCTATAATTTCCTGGGCTATCTCTATGCCCTTTCTTGAATAAGTAAACAGCATCTGCAACCCTCCAATCCTCCAGAAGCTCTCCCATCTCCACTGGTGATGAAAAGATCATTGCTAGAGGCTCAGCAATCTCCTCCCTCACTTCCCACAGTAGCTTGGAAGTACATCTCATCTAGTCCCAGAGACTTATCCATTCTGATGTTTTCCAAAAGCTCCAGCGCATCCTTTTTATTAATGTCTATATGTTCAAGCTTTCAATCCACTGTAAGTCATTCCTACAGTCACCAAGATCCTTTTCCATAGTGAATACTGAAGCAAAGTATTCATTAGGCCCTCTGCTATCTCCTTCGGTTCCATACCCACTTTTCCACTGTCACACTTGTTTGGTCTTATTCTCTCACATCTTATCCTCTTGCTCTTCACATACTTGTAGAATGCCATGGGGTTTTCCTTAATCCTGCTCGCCAAGGCCTTCTCACGGCCTCTTCTGGCTCTCCTAATTTCATTCTTCAGCCCCTTCCGGCTAGCCTTATAATCTTATAATTTATAGCCTTATAATTTACCCCACCACTAAGCATATCTTTCCCTCTCCACCCCTCTCCAGTTCCCGCAGGGATCGGTCCCTCCGCGACTCCCTGGTCCACACATCCCTCCCCACGGATCTCCCACCCGGCACTTATCCCTGTAAGCGCAAGTGCTACACCTTATTTTTAATAAACGTCCACCACAACAGATAAGATCTCCCGGTAGCCAGCCACTTCAACTCTGCTTCCCACTCCCATTCAGATATGTCCATACATGGCCTCCTCTACTGCCATGATGAGGCTAAACTCAGGTTGGAGGAGCAACACCTCATATACTGTCTAGGTAGTCTCCAGCCCCTTGGTATGAACATAGAGTTCTCCAACTTCCAGTAATTCCCTCCCCCTCCCTTCCTTTGTCCCTATGTCACTCTGCCCCCTCCCCCAGCTGCCTATCACCTCCCTCATAGTTCCGCCTCCTTCTACTACCCATTGAGTTTTCCCCTATTCCTTCTTCACTTTTCGTGCCTATCACCTCCCTGCTTCCACTCCCCCACCCCTATATCTTTCCCCTTAGTGGTTTTTCACCTGAAACCTACCGGCCTTCTCCTTCCCACCCTCCCCCCACCTTCTTTATAGGGCCTCCTCCCCTTCCATCTTCAGTCCTGACGAAGGGTTCCGGCCCGAAACGTCGACCGATCTTTTCCACGGATGCTGCCCGACCTGTTGAGTTCCTCCAGCGTGTTGTGAGTGTAGTCTTATAATCTTCTAGATCTCTATCATTACCTAGTTTTTTGAACCTTTTGTAAGCTTTTCTTTTCTTCTTGACTAGATTTTCAACACCATTTGTACCGCGGTTCCTATACCTTACCATCATTTCCCTGTATTATTGGAACGTATCTATGCAGAACTCCACGCAAATGTCCCCTGAACATTTGCCACATTTCTTCCGTACATTTCCCTGAGAACATCTGTTTCCAATTTATGCTTCCAAGTTCCTGCCTGATAGCCTCATATTTCCCCCTACTCCAATTAAATGGTTTTGTAACTTATCTGTTTCTATTCCTCTCCAATGCTATGGTAAAAGAGATAGACATGACAATCCTATTATCATTATACCTTTCCAGAATCTGTCTTCCTATCTGCTCCTCGATGTCCCTGTTACTATTGGGCGGTCTATGAAAAACACACAGAGGAGTTATTGACCCCTTCCTGTTTCTAACTTCCACCCACAGAGACTCAGTAGACAAGCCCTCCATGACTACCTTCTTTTCTGCAGCCGTGACACTATCACTGATCAGCAATGCCACGCTCCCACGTCTTTTGCCTCCATCCCTGTCCTTTTTGAAGCATCTAAAGCCTGGCACTCTAAGTAACTATTCCTGCCCCTGAGCCATCCAAGTCTCTGTAATGGCCACAACATCATAGCTCCAAGTACTCATCCACGCTCTAAGCTCATCTGCTTTGTTCGTGATGCTTCTTGCATTAACATAGACACATCTCAAACCATCAGTCTGAGTGTATTCTTTCTCTAAGCTTTCTCTATTTGTGAGCCAACTGCCCCTTCCTCCGTCTCTTCAGTTCGGTTCCCAACCCCCAGCAATTCTAGTTTAAATTCTCCCCAGTATCCTTCGCAAACTTCCCTGCCAGGATATTGGTCCCCCTCGGATTCAAGTGCAACCCGTCCTTTTTGTACAGGTCACTCCTGCCCCAGAAGAGGTCCCAAAGATCCAGAAATCTGAATTCCTACCCTCTGCTCCAATCCCTCAGCCACACATTTATCCTCCACCTCACTCTATTCCTATACACACTGTCGTGTGGCACAGGTAGTAATCCCGAGATTACTATCTTGGAGGTCTTGCTTATCAACTTCCTTCCTAACACCCTGTAGTCATTTGCCAGGACTTCTTCCCTTTTCCTACCTATGACGTCGGTACCAATATGTACCACAACCTCTGGCAGTTCACCTTCCCACTTCAGGATATCGTGGATGCAATCAGAAACATCCTGGATACTGGCACCTGGGAGGCAAACTACCATCCGAGTTTCTTTCCTGCATCCACAGAATCACCTGTCTGACCCCCTAACTATAGAGTCCCCTGTTACTGCTGTCTTCTTCCTTTCCCTACCCTTCTGAGCCACAGGGCCAGACTCTGTGCCAGAGACACAGCCACTGTTGCTTCCCCCAGGTAGGCCATTTCCTCCAACAGTATTCAAACAGGAGTACTTACTGTTAAGGGAGACAGCCAAAGGAGTACTCTCTAGTACCTGACCTTCACCCTTCCCTCTCCTGACAGTTACCCACTTATCGTCTCCTGAGGCTTCGGTGTGACTACTTGCCTATAGCTCCTCCCTATCACTTCCTCACTTTCCTTGACCAGGTGAAGGTTATTGAGCTGCATCTCCAGTTTCCTAACGCTATCCCTAAGGAGCTGCAGCTCAATGCACCTTCCGGGAGTCTGGGAGTCTCCCAGACTAACCACATCTGACACCCAGTACAGAAAACTGCCCTCACAGACATACTTCCTGTTTCTATTCCTCACAGATAACCTACCTACCTCGCCTCATCCTGTTGAGCCAAAGCCCTCCTACTCTGACTCTTTCTACTCTGTTACCTACTCCTCTGATGCCAGCTCTATAAAGCTGTCTTCTTTTTATTCTGTTCCTGCCGGCCTTACTTGAGTTCAACCCAGATAAGTGTGAGGTGGTTCATTTTGGTAGGTCAAATATGATGGCAGAATGTAACCTATGTTGCTTGGTTTCTTTTTGTAAGAGGTGATAGCATTCAAACCCTGCCACAGTTGCTAAGATCCTTCGTTGATTTAGTCTGGAATTGCCACTTTGCCCATGAGATAGCTTTCCAGTGATGGTACCTGGATCTCCCACAATGTATTACTGTTTAATGTTTTAATTTAATGAAGTTGATGTAGTTTGAAGTTTTGGGGTATTTTTGACTAAAATTCTCGAATTCTGGAACATATACAGAACTTTTACACTCAAAATGAGAGGAAATGCCTTTGCAATTTATGTTTTATTTTATTTAAGAATATGTTTTCCACATTGAATTTCCCTTTTAATTTGTGCAATATCTGTAGTAAATCAATGAATTCAAAGAACATTCTTAAATGACCCAATGATTGCATGTAGCAATATTCCAGAATCAGTCAATGCTTCCTTTACGTGACGGGAAAATCAGGAGGAATGTGTCTTTCATGAGGCATTGACACCAAAGTACATTTCTTGTCAATGAGTTCAAGTACACAGAGGAACCACATCCAGATTTTCAAATTCACCACTTAATTGAAAAAAATGCCTATTCACAATAGCGATTAGTGCAATGCTATTACAGTTCAGGGCTTCAGAGTTCAACTTCAGCACGTCTGAAGATACAAGCTTGTACATTCTTTCCTGTGTGCACGTGCGTTTCCTCCAAGTGTGCTGGTTTCCTCCCAGAATCCATAGATGCACTGGTTAGTAGGCTACTCAATCATTGCAAGTTATCCCTTGATTAGGCTAGTGTTAAATAGGTGGGTTGCTGGGCGGTGTGGCTTGTTGGCTGGAAGAGCCTTTTCTGCACTAGATCTCTAAATAAACAAAAAAAAAACAAATAAATAAATGAAGTCATCTAATATTTTTAAAAGTGCCTATTCATTCACTCAAAATCAATCTGGGCAGCTTGTAATTCCAGACAAAAGAGATTCTGAGGATGCCAGAAATCCACAGTAAAGCACCAAAATAATGGAGGAACTCAGCAGATCAGGCAGTGTCTATGGAGAGCCTAGATGCTTGTCTTAAGATCCCATAGCAGCTGCCTAACTTGTTGAGATCCTCCGGCATTCTGTATGTAATTTTAGAGCCAACTTGAATTACTATATAGTTATGTTCCTGCAGCATAACATCAAATGTCCCAGTCATGCCGTAGTATTATAGTTTAAATCCATTTAAAGAATGTGATTTAGTAGTTAGAATTATAATACTAAAGGATTAAATTCTAAAGACAATGATATTCCTTGACATTAATTTTCACTAATTGTTTTTCATAGCACTTATGGATTAGCTTCCAAGGATTTGTGTGTATTCTTGTGTTGATGTTTAGTATTCAGTTGCCTTTACCATGTGGACGTGCTTGTGTTTAAGAATGAATTTTATATTGATTCTTGGGGGTGATTCTTTCTTACATTATAAACACAAGAAGATTCTACAGATGCTGGAAATCCAGAGAAACACACATAAAAGGGCTGGGAAATGAATGTTCGGTGATATACGTCCTATCGAAAGGACAGACAGGTGGGCAGAGAGGGTGGAGTGGCTCTGTTGGTGAGGAATGAAATTCAGTCCCTTGCGAGGGGTGACATAGAATCAGGAGATGTAGAGTCAGTATGGATAGAACTGAGAAATTGTAAGGGCAAAAAGACCCTAATGGGAGTTACCTACAGGCCCCCAAACAGTAGCCTGGATATGGGATGCAAGTTGAATCAAGAGTTAAAATTGGCATGTCGCAAAGGTAAAGCTACGGTTGTTATAGGGGATTTCAACATGCAGGTAGACTGGGAAAATCAGGTTGGTACTGGACCCCAAGAAAGGGAGTTTGTGGAGTGCCTCCGCGATGGATTCTTAGAGCAGCTTGTACTGGAGCCTAACAGGGAGAGGGTAATTCTGGATCTCGTGTTGTGTAATGAACCGGATTTGATAAGGGAACTCGAGGTAAAGGAGCCATTAGGAGGTAGTGACCATAATATGATAAGTTTTAATCTACAATTTGAGAAGGTGAAGGGAAAATCGGAAGTGTCAGTATTACAGTTGAACAAAGGGGACTATGGAGCCATGAGTGATGAGCTGGCCAAAGTTGACTGAAAAGATACCCTAGCAGGGATGACAGTGGAACAACAATGGCAGGTATTTCTGGGAATAATACAGCAGGTGCAGGATCAGTTCATTCCAAAGAGGAAGAAAGATTCTAAGGGGAGTAAGGGGCGACTGTGTCTGACAAGGGAAGTCAAGGACAGTATAAAAATAAAAGAGAAGAAGTATAACATAGCAAAGATGAGTGGGAAGCCAGAGGATTAGGAAACTTTTAAAGAGCAACAGAAAAAAATTAAAAAGGCAATATGGAGAGAAAACATAAGGTATGAAGGTAAGCTAGCCAAGAATATAAAGGAGGATAGTAAAAGCTTCTTTCAGTGTGTGAAGAGGAAAAAATTAGTTAAGACCAAAGTTGGGCCCTTGAAGACAGAAATGGGCGAATTTATTATGGAGAACAAAGAAATTGCAGACGAGTTGAACAGATGAGGGAATTAAATGCAGCATCTCCAAGTTTGCGGATGACACGAAGCTGGGTGGCAGTGTTAGCTGTGAGGAGGATGCTAAGAGGATGCAGGGTGACTTGGATAGGTTGGGTGAGTGGGCAAATTCATGGCAGATGCAATTTAATGTGGATAAATGTGAAGTTGTCCACTTTGGTGGCAAAAATAGGAAAACAGATTATTATCTGAATGGTGGCCGATTAGGAAAAGGGGAGGTGCAACGAGACCTGGGTGTCATTATACACCAGTCATTGAAAGTGGGCATGCAGGTACAGCAGGCGGTGAAAAAGGCGAATGGTATGCTGGCATTTATAGCGAGAGGATTCGAGTACAGGAGCAGGGAGGTACTACTGCAGTTGTACAAGGCCTTGGTGAGACCACACCTGGAGTATTGTGTGCAGTTTTGGTCCCCTAATCTGAGGAAGGACATCCTTGCTATAGAGGGAGTACAAAGAAGGTTCACCAGATTGATTCCTGGGATGGCAGGACTTTCATATGAAGAAAGACTGGATGAACTGGGCTTGTACTCATTGGAATTTAGAAGATTGAGGGGGGATCTGATTGAAACGTATAAGATCCTAAAGGGATTGGACAGGCTAGATGCAGGAAGATTGTTCCCGATGTTGGGGAAGTCCAGAACGAGGGGCCACAGTTTCAGGAGAGAGGGGAAGCCTTTTAGGACCGAGATTAGGAAAAACTTCTTCACACAGAGAGTGGTGAATCTGTGGAATTCTCTGCCACAGGAAACAGTTGAGGCCAGTTCATTGGCTATATTTAAGAGGGAGTTAGATATGGCCCTTGTGGCTATGGGGGTCAGGGGGTATGGAGGGAAGGCTGGGGCGGTGTTCTGAGTTGGATGATCAGCCATGATCATAATAAATGGCGGTGCAGGCTCGAAGGGCCGAATGGCCTACTCCTGCACCTATTTTCTATGTTTCTATGTTTCTATACTTTGGATCTGTCTTCACTCGGGAAGACACAAACAATCTCCCAGATGTAATAGTGGCCGGAGGACCTAGGGTAACGGAGGAACTGAAGGAAATTCACATTAGGCAGAAAATGGTGTTGGATAGACCGATGGGACTGAAGGCTGATAAATCCCCAGGGCCTGATGGTCTGCATCCCAGGGTACTTAAGGAGGTGGCTCCGGAAATCGTGGATGCATTGGTAATCATTTTCCAATGTTCTATAGATTCAGGATCAGTTCCTGTGGATTGGAGGGTAGCTAATGTTATCCCACTTTTTAAGAAAGGAGAGAGAGAGAAAACAGGGAATTATAGACCAGTTAGTCTGACATCAGTAGTGGGGAAGATGCTGGAGTTAATTATAAAAGATGAAATAGCGGCAAATTTGGATAGCAGTAACAGGAGTGGTCTGAGTCAGCATGGATTTACCAAGGGGAAATTATGCTTGACTAATCTTCCGGAATTTCTTGAGGATGTAACTATGAAACTGGACAAGGGAGAGCCAGTGGATGTAGTGTACCTGGATTTTCAAAAAGCCTTTGATAAGGTCCCACATAGGAGATTAGTGGGCAAAATTGGAGCACATGGTATTGGGGGTAGGGTACTGACATGGATAGTAAATTGGCTGGCAGTCAGGAAACAAAGAGTAGGGATTAAGTAGTCCTTTTCAGAATGACAGGCAGTGACTAGTGGGGTACCGCAAGGCTCAGTGCTGGGACTGCAGCCATTTATACATTGTACATTAATGATTTAGATGAAGGGATTAAAAGTAACATGAGCAAATTTGCAGATGACGCAAAGCTGGGTGGTAGTGTGAAATGTGAGGAGGATGTTATGAGAATGCAGGGTGACTTGGACAGGTTGGGTGAGTGGGCAGATGCAGTTTAATGTAGATAAATGTGAGGTTATCCACTTTGGTGGCAAGAACAGGAAGGCAGATTACTATCTGAATGGTGTCAAGTTAGGAAAAGGGGAAGTACAATGAGATCTAGGTGTCCTTGTCTATCAGTCACTGAAAGTAAGCATGCAGGTACAGCAGGCAGTGAAGAAAACTAATGACGTGTTGGCCTTCATAACAAGGGGAGTTGAGTATAGGAGCAAAGAGCTCCTTCTGCAGTTGTACAGGGCCCTGGTGTGACCACACCTGGAGTATTGTGTGCAGTTTTGGTCTCCAAATTTGAGGAAGGACATTCTTGCTATTGAGAGAGTGCAGTGTAGGTTCATGAGGTTAATTCCCAGGATGGCGGGACTGTCATATGTTGAAAGATTGGAGCAACTGGGCTTGTATACACTGGAATTTAGAAGGCTGAGCGGGGATCAGATTGAAACATATAAGATTATTAAGGGATTGGACAAGCTAGAGGCAGGAAACACGTTCCCGATGTTGGGGGAGTCCAGAACCAAAAGCCACAGTTTAAGAATAAGGGGTAGGCTATTTAGAACGGAGTTGAGGAAAAACTTTTTCACCCAGAGAGTTGTGGATCTGTGGAATGCTCTGCCCCAGAAGGCAGTGGAGGCTAAGTCTCTGGATGCTTTCAAGAAAGAGTTAGACAGAGCTCTGAAAGATAGTGGAGTCAAAGGATATGGTGAGAAGGCAGGAACGGGGTACAGATTATGGATGATCGGCCATGATCGCAATGAATGGTGGTGCTGGCTCGAAGGGCCAAATGGCCTACTCCTGCACCTATTGTCTATTGTCTATAAAATGCTGGAGGGTATCAGCAGTTCAGGCAACATCTTTGAGAATGAATAATCAGTCAACATTTTGGGCTGAGACCCTTTTTCAGTACTGGAAAGGAAGGGGGAAGATGCCAGAATAAAAAGGTGGGAGGAGGGAAAGGAGGACTACTTAGAAGCTGACAGGTGAAGCCAAGTGGGTGTTAAGGATTAAGTGCTGTAAAAGAAGAAATATGAGCAAGTCTGGGTGAGTATATAGTTGAAGAATCAGAGGGTAGGCCTCATTTGGAGTATTATGTGCAGGTTTAGATTACATAAGATTAGATTCAACTTTATTGTCATTGTGCCGAGTACAGATACAAAGCCAATGAAATGCAGTTAACATCTGACCAGAAATGCAAAGAATAGTGTTATTTACAAAATAACTGCAAATAAAAAGTGCTACAGTACACAAATATAAAAGTACTGAGACAGTAGAATATGGGTATAATACTGCTTAGCGCTATGATGTGAAGTTCAGCAGGGTCACAGCCTCAGGGAAGAAGCTCTTCCTGGGCCTGCTGGTGCAGTAACGGAGGCTCCTGTAGTGCCTACCGGATGGGAGGAGATTAAAAAGTCCACGGTTAGGATGAGATGCATCCTTGATAATGCTTTTCACCCTGCCCAGGCAGCATTTATGTATGCTCTCAATGGTACAGCGGTAAAAGTCCGTCAGTATCCTGGGACAGAGGTGAGCTTTCTTGATGCTCCACAGGAATTAAAGACGCTGTTGCGTCTTTTTGATCAGGATGGAGGAGTTCAGGGACCAGGTGAGATCCTCAGAAATGTGGACACCAAGGAATTTGAAGCTTGATACATGCTCCACTATAGCTCCATTGATGTAGATGGGGATGTGAGTGTGACTCTTAGCATGCCTGAAGTCCACAATGATCTCTTTGGTCTTCTGGGTGTTAAGGGCCAGGTTGTTGTCGGCACAGCACGCGGCCAGGTGCTGGACCTTGTCCCCGTGGGCCATCTCGTCATCCCCTCTGATCAGGCCAACCACCGTGGTGTCATCTGAAAACTTGATTATGGAGTTAGAACCATGTACAGGAACGCAGTCATAGGTGAAATGGGAGTACAGAAGAGGGCTCAGCACACAGCCTTGAGGCACGCTGGTGTTCAGGATGAGAGTGGAAGAGGAGAGGTTGTCTAACTTAACTGATTGGGTCTGTTAGTCAGAAAATCCAAGGTCCAATTGCAGGGGGATGAGCTGATACCAAGCTGGCGAAGCCTTGCAATCAGCTTGGAGGGGATCACAGTATTGAATGCCAAACTAAAGTCGATGAACAACATTCTGACGTAAGAGTTGGGGCTGCCCAGGTGGGTCAGGGCAGAGTGAAGTGTCATGGAGATGGCGTCCTCTGTTGACCTGTTGGTGAGATAGGCAAATTGATGGGGGTCCAGTGTAGTGGGCAGACAGGATTTCAGATGTGATAGAACCAGTCTCTCAAAGCACTTTGCAATGATGGGGGTGAGTGCAACTGGACGGAAGTCATTCAGGCCCGTGGCAGTGGAATGCTTCGGCACTGGCGTGATGGTGGCGAAGTTGAAGCTTGTGGGGACAACTGCCTGGGCCAGGGACAGATTAAAAATGTCCGTGAAGACCCCGACTAACTGCCCTGCACAGACTCTGAGCACACGGCCAGGTATTCCATCGGACCAGCTGCCTTCCGTACATTCATCCTGCTCAGGGTGGCACAAACATCGGAGGTGGAAAGTGAGAGAGGCGGTTCACCAGGTGGGAGATCTGCTTTGAGGGTGACCTCCTTGTTCTCTGGGTCAAAGCGAGCGTAGAAGTAATTGAGCTCATCAGGGAGGGAAGCAGAGCTGGAAGGGGGCACAGTACTAGGTGGTTTGAAGTCTGTAATGACCTGTATGCCATGCCACATGCTCCTGGAGTCCGAGGAGTTGAAATGCTCCTCGATTCTCTGTTTGTATATGTGTTTAGCCAGAGAGATTCCCTTCCTCAGGTTGGCCCTGGCTGAGCTGTAAGCCTCCCGGTCTCCAGATCTGAAGGCTGAATCTCTGGCTTTGATCAGGAGGCAAACTTCTCTGTTCATCCATGGTTTCTGATTGGGGAAAACTTTTATTTGTTTTTGTCATGTCACTCCATCTACACACTTGTTGATGTGCTCAAGGATAGAGTTGGTATATAAGTCACTATTAATCTGAGAATCTGTGGTGGCACGGGCAGCAAACGCGCTCCAGTCTGTGTGCTGGAATTGGTGCTGAAGAGCAGAGTCAGCACCCTCCCACCAGATGTTAATAGTCTTCATTGTGGGTTTCACACGTTTAATGACCAGGCTATACTTGGGAAGCAGAAGCAGTGAAAGATGGTCGGACTGTCCCAGGTGGGGGTGGGTAGTGGCTTTGTAAGCGTCAGCCACATTTGTATCGACATGATCTAAGGTTTTATTACCCTTTGTTGTGCATAGTACATTTTGGTAAAATCTTGGAAGCACGGTACGTAGGTTACAATGATTAAAGTCCCCAGCGACAATAAAGGAACCGTCTGGATGCAATGTCTGCAGCTTGCTAATAGCGACACTGAGGTCTTTCATGGCTACTTTAGCATTAGCGTTTAGTTTGGGCCACTTATCTTAGAAAGGATGTGCTGAAACTGGAGAGGGTTCAAAGGAGGTTCACAAAAATGATTCCAGGATTGAACAGCTTGTCATATGAAGAGCATTTGATAGCTGTGGGCCTGTATTCACTGGAATTTAGAGGAATATGGGGTGACCTAATAGAAACCTATTGAATAGTGAAGGGCTTTGATAGAGTGGATGTGGAAAGGATGTTTCCTATGGTGGGAAAATCAATGCTGAAGAATACTCAGAACTGAGGGTCATCCTTTTAAAACAGAGATGAAGAAAAATTTCCTTAGCCAGAGAGTGGTGAATCTGTGGAATTCATTGTCACAGGCCAAGTCTTTATGTATATGGAAGTCAGAGGTAGATAGATTCTTGATTGGTCAGGACATGAAGGGATACGGCGGGGGTGGCGGGGGGGAAGACAGGAGACTGGAGCTGAAAAGAAAAATGCATTGGCTATGATGAAATTACTTGATGAGCCAAATGGCCTAATTCTACTCCTATATTTTATGGTAGCAGAGATCACAGAGAGGGAGCAGTGAGAGAGGGTTTCACTGAACTCCTGTTGAAGAGAAGATTTAAACTTCTTCAGGGCAGGCATCCCTCGAAGAGACTTCGCACTGGGGCAGCAAAGTATAAAACAAGAGATTCTTCCGTACATTCTTTTTAAGTACACTTCATAGTGACATCAAATTCCCAGCGTCTGTTCACTTTCTCTAGCTCTGAGGTGTAGTCGGGGTAAGAAAATGTCACAATGACTCCAATTACAAGGTGAGAAACTGCAAGGATGTTAAGCTTAGGTCTTGATTCTTGGCATGGATGCAGGTAAATTTACTTAATCAATGAATGTGTTAGAATGAGGTCAGCCAGAAATCCCAATATCCCTTGAATCTCAAGAATCTCCTTGGAGGTGTTAACTCAATCACTGAATTATAAAAAATATGCAATGCTGAAGATGGCAATATGTCCATATTTGTTGAGAAATACCCTGCAGCCTAATCCCATTTTCCTGCTCTGTGGATTTTCACTCTCCCATTACACATTCATGCACCTTTAAACATATTGGGGAGTATTACATTTATAGACAGTGAATTCCAGGTCCCAAAAACACCTCTTAAAAGAACAATCCCATCGTCTCTACAATTACATGGAATTTCCTTTGCTTGATTTTCGACATTTTACCCTTTTACGGTAGTGCAGCTGAACACTGTAGTGGTGTAGCAGTTCGTGCGATGGTACAACAGCTCAGAATGTCAGAATAGAGAGTTCCATTCTGGCGTGAGAGATTGTCTGTTCTTCCTGTGGGTGCTCTGGTTTCCTCCCACAGTCCAAAGATTGGTTACTAGGTTAATTGGTCATTGTAAATTGTCCTGCAATTAGGCTATGGTTAACTTGCTGAACTGTTGAGCGATGTGGCTCTTTGGGCTAGAAGGGCCTGTTCTGTGCTGCATCTCCAAATATCTCAAAATATTTGGGAGTATTTAAGGCAGAGGCTGATAAGTTCTTGATTAGTCAGGGCATGAAGGGATATGAAGAGGAGGCAGGAGGTATAGGCTGAGAGGAAATGGAGCAGCCATTTTGAAATGGTGGAGCAGACTCGAAGGTCTAAATGACCTAATTCTGCTCCTATATCTTATGGTCTAAATGAATAAATAAATGGAGGAGACAATTGACCTCACTTTGTCTCAGAATAGCATAAACCATTGTATCTCGTTTAAATCTCCCTTTCTCCTCCTCTGCTCTGGAGAAATCACCTGTTATCTTACCTTGCTCCATTTGCCAGACCCAATAACATCCTCATACCTTTCCTCTTCACCCTCTCTCGTCCAATCCCATCCTTCCTGTAATGTGGTTCCCATTCTATACATGGCTCTCAAGCTGTGCTGATAGCTGGCATCATGTAAAACATGTTTTCACTGCTCTGACACTCTGCTCCTCGGCAAATAAATAATAACATTTAATATACCCGTTAATTTCCTTATTGAATTGTTCTATCTTTAAGTGGTCTCCGAACATACTCTTCAAGATCCCTCTGTGTCTTCAACATGTTACCATTTGATGCGACACTGGAAACTGAAAGGAGTCATTTTGAAAGGGGTACAAGTGCAGCAAGATCTAGGGGCATTTATTGAATGTGATGGGGCAGGTAGAGGAAGTAGTTAAAAATAAGGACAGTCTGTAGCTGGTTGAGCTGCTGCCTTATATAGAAGCAGAAATTAGGCCATTCAGCCCATCGAGTCATCTCCACCATTCTATCATGACTGATTTATTATTTCTCTCAATAGCATTCTCCTGCCTTCTCACCGTAACCTTTGATGCCCTGGCAAATCAAGAACCTATCAAACTTCACTTTAAATATTCCCAATGGCTCCACAGCCGTCTGGGGCAAAGAATACCACATATTCTAAACCCTCTTGCTGAAGAAATTCATCCTCATCTCTATTCTCAATGATTGTTCCTCTATTCTGAAGTTGTGCCTTCTGGTCCAAGGCCCTACCACTAGAGAAAAAAATCCTCTCCACATCCACTTTATGTTGGCATTTCAATATTTGGTAGGTTTTAATGAAATACCCCTTCATTCTTCTGAACTCCTACGAGCATGGGCCCGGAGGTATCAAACACTTCTCATATGCTAACTTTTTCATTCCCAAAATCATTCTCGTGTGCCTTCCCTGGACCGTCTCCAAAGCCAGCGTATCTTTCCTTCAATAATGGGCCTAAAACTGCTCACAATAATCCAAGTGTGGTCTGAGCAATGCCTCATAAAGCCCCAGCGTTGCTCCTTAATTTTACCTTAATCCTGACTTCCACTGCTATCTGTATGGAGTTGACATATTCTCCATGTGACCCCGTGGGTCCTCCAGTTTCCTTTCTTATGGCAAAAGAATGGAAGTCAGCAGATTAATATCATGTGTAGGCTGGTAGCTAGCTACCATTGTAAATTTTCCCTAGTGTAAATGAGTGGTTACCTTGATGGGAATCAGTACAGGGAAAATTAGTGTGGTATGAGTCATCTCTGTGAATTGGCTGTGGACTCTATGGGCATTTAGTGCAACGCTATTACAGATTGACACATCAGAGTTCGGAGTTCATGTCCGGTGCAGCCTGTAAGGAGTTTGTACGTCCTTTCCGGAGTGTGCTGGCTTCCTCTAGGTGCTCTGGTTTCCTCTCACTGTCCAAAGATAAGACAGTTAGGAGGTTAATTGGCCGTTATAAATTGTCCTGTCTTTTGGCTAGGATTAAACTTGGATTTGCTGGGCGGTGAGGTTCATTGGGGGGCAGAAGGGCCTGTTCCAAGCTGTAACTCTAAATCACTAATAAATGGCTTTCTGTGATGTAGTCGGTTAGTATAAACAGAATGAATTCACACTGAATCCAGGACATTACAAGTAGAGACTCTGAGAACAAGAGCAAGGAGGTCATCATGAAATTTTGTGGATTACTGACCTGGCCACAGCTGGAGTATTTTGCTGAGTGTTAGGCATCACAGTTTTGGAAACGTATAACGGATTTAGTGAGGGCATAGAAGAGATTTATTAGAGGGTGAGGATGCAAAAGTGGTTTGCCAGGATATTGCCTGGATTAAAGGGTATCTACTATAATGAGAAGTTGGACAAAACTTGTGTTATTTTCTCTGGAGTGTCAAAAGCTGAGGGGAGATCTGATGGAGGTTTATAAAGTTATGAGAGGCATAGATAGATCGTTTCTTTTTCCCAAGGTTGAAATGCCTAATAGCAGATGGCATGCTTTTAAGGTGAGATGAGGTAATTTTAAAGGAGATGTGAGGGTTATATTTTTTTTCAGACAGAGATTGGTGGGGACCCGGAATGCACTGACTGATGAAGGGTCTCAGCCTGAAACATCGACTGTGCTTCTTCCTATAGATGCTGTCTGGCCTGCTGCGTTCCACCAGCATTTTGTTTGTGTTGCTTGAATTTCCAGCATCTGCAGATTTCCTCATGTTTGTGTACATTGCCATTATGTGTAAAGCCCTCCCAACTATTGCGCACATTTACATGAAACACTGTCATAGGAAATCAGCATCTGACATCAGGATCCCCACCACACAGAACATTCTCTATTTGCAATGCTGCCATCAAGAAGAAGACGCAGGAGCCTCAGGGCTCACACCACAAGGTTCAGGAACAGTTACTATTCCCCCAGTCATCAGGCTCTTGAACCAAAAGCGCTAACTTCAGTCAGCTTCACTTGTCCATTATTGAAACGTTCCACAACCAATGAACTCACTTTCAAGGACTTGTCATCTCATGTTCCCGATATTTATTGCATATTTATTTATTATTATTGTTTCTTCTTTTTGTATTTACAGTTTGTTGTCTTCTACCCCAGTTGGATGCTCTTTCATTCATTCTGTTATAGTTATTATTCTATAGATTTGTTGAGTATGCCCTCAAGAAAATGAATCTCAGGGTTGTATATGCTGAGGGGAGACCTGACGCTGGCTGAAGATTTTCCAATTAGGATCGTCACAGATATGGTAGACAGAATCCTATTTCAGGACTGGAAATGTCAAGTACTAGAGGACATAGATTAAGGTTGCGAGGGGAAAAGCTGAAAGGAGATGTGCCGGGCAGTAGTTTTGCACAGAACGCTCAGGGCCTGGAGTGGACAAGCAGGAGTAATGGTGGAAACAGATACAGTAATGGTGTTTAGGAAGATTGTCGACACAGATGAAGGGAATGTCGGGATGTGGATTATGTGCAGGGAGAAAGGGTTTAGTTTAATTTGATGCTGTTTTCCATACAGATATTGTGAGCTGAAGGGCCTGGTTCTGTTCTATGATATCAACATTTAAATTTAATAGAGAATGTACAGCTTTCCTAAATGTAGCAAGTTTTTTATTGTCATCCTTTACTCTCTGTAGACTTGTTTGTGCTCGTAACCCTGCCCAGAATAAGCTCCTTAAATTGAAACCATCTGTCACTTTCTCAGCCTCTGGCTCGCCAGAGCTATTGACAGAAGCACTTTTAACTGATTCTATTGTGCTGAGGGAGGAGCACCCACAGAATTCTTGGACAGAATTATGAAGATAATTCAGGATTTGTGTGGTTCCTGCATTTAACATTGGATATCTCAATCTAACAAAATATATAAAAGGAGAATTTCAGAGTCACAGTCCTTTGATCCAGTATATTGATGCTTTGTCTATCTTTCCTAATCCCATTTGCTTGCATTAAGTAATATCCTTTTATAGAGTCAGAGAGTCATAAAACACTACAGGCACTTCAGCTCATCTAGACTGTACCTGCCAAACTGTTAATCTGTCTGGTCCCATTGACTGACGTGCAGACCACAGCCCTCCATATCCCTCCTATCCATGTACCTATCCAAATTTCCTTTAAATTTTGAAATTGACCCCACTTTCACCACTTCTGCTGGCAGCTTGTTCCCCACTCTCACCACCGTCTGAGTGAAGAAGTTTGCGCTCATGTTCTGCTTAAACATATCACCTTTCACCCATAACCTGTGACCTCTAGTTCTAGTCTCACTCAACCTCAGTGGAAAAAGCCTGCTTGCATGTAGTCTAATTATACCCTTCATAATTTTGTATAGTTCTAACAAAACACCTCTCATTAGTAATCTAATAGCCAACTAAACTAATCTCTTCTGCCTACACAATCCTTCCATCTTCCTCTCATTCATGTGTGCAACATGAGTGGGAACTTCTACACATTCAATCTAAACATCTCTTAAAAGTCTCTAATATATCTGCCTCTACCATCACCCCATATATTGCATTCCAGATGATTTAATGCAATTCGATAATTACAAAGGATTGCTGAATAGACACCATTGCTGAACACAAAAATAAATAAAATGCACCATTCGTGGAGCTTTAAATGTATAATGAATGAATTCAACTTTGATTTCAGTTTTCATATCTATCAGAATGGACAATGGATCTGTTATGGTTTTGTAATTCCAGAAATTTTTCAAAAGTAAAGCACAGGGCTGGGAGATACATGTCTACTCGGCGCAGCACATCACACAAACCAATCTTCCGTCCTTGGACTCACTTTACACCGCACGCTGTCAGAGTAGTGCTGCCAGGATAATCAAGGACACGACCCACCCAGCCAACACACTTTTTGTCCCTCTTCCCTCCAGGAGAAGGCTCAGGAGCTTGAAGACTCAGACGGCCAGATTTGGGAACAGCTTCTTTCCAACTGTGATAAGACTGCTGAACGGATCCTGACCCGGATCTGGGCCGTACCCTCCAAATATCCGGACCTGCCTCTCGTTTTTTTTGCACTACCTTACTTTCCATTTTTCTATTTTCTATTTATGATTTATAGTTTAAATTTTTAATACTTACTATCGATTTGTAATCCAGGGAGTGGGAAGCGCAGAATCAAATATCGCTGTGATGATTGTACGTTCTAGTATCAATTGTTTGGCGACAATAAAGTATAAAGTAAAGTACTCTTAGTTTGACATGGTAGTGTAATGATTCAGATACTTTTACACATAACCAGTAAAGAATTATATAAACAACAAAGAATGCTTAATCAAACAATATATTTATAATATTACTTAAATATTAAATACAGAATAGAAGCTATAAAGTAAATTTATTTGTTTTCATATCTGTAACGAGATCTTCAGACAAATGAACACAGAGATGGAGTAAACTCGAGACTCAAAGATAGAACGTAAAGACAAGGGTTTATCCTGAGAACATAAAAATGGACTCAGAGTGCACTAACTCGGAAGGGCTGGAGTACACAGAATGTTCATTCACGAGGAATCCAAATCCAGGACTCGGCGATGAATGCTAGTCATGTATGACTAAGCACAGCTTAAAGAGCTTTTATAAATGTGCAGATGACATTTGGTGACAAGGAAGCATACAGAAGTGAGTTCGATCAGCGGGTTGAGTGGTGTCACAATAACAACCTGGTACTCAATGTCAGCAGGACTAAGAAATTAATTGTGGACTGAAGGAAGGGGAGAACACACATCAGTCCTCATTGAGGGTTCAGTGGGGGAAAAGGGGAACAACTTTAATTTCCTGGGTGTCAACACTTCCAAGGATCTGTCCTGAGCCCAATGCATGGATAAAATCATGTGACCATAAAACCATAAGATATATTGGACCTGAATTAAGTCACTTGGCCAATCACGTCTCTTCCACCATTTTATCATTGCTGATCCAATTTTCCTTTCAGCCCCAATCATCTGCCTTCTCCCAACATCCCTTCATGCCTTGACCAATCAAGAATCTATCAACCTCTGCCTTAAGTATACATAAAGACTTTGCATCCACATGAGCTTCCTGTGGGAAAGAATTCCACAGATTCATCATCCTCCGGCTATAGAAATTTCTCCTCATCTCTGTTCTAAAAGGACACTGCACTATTCTGAGGCTGTGTCCTCTTGTCTTAGACTCTACCATCATAGGATCATCCTCTCCACATCCGCTCTACCAAGGCCTTTCACCCTTCGATAGGTTTCAATTTTTGGTGTCAGTGGTTGCATAACCAGAACTTGTGATCTGCACCAGCTGTTTATATGACCATCCACCACCTGCTCCCATGGCTTCACATGGCCATGATCAGGAGAGGCTGGGAGGCGGTGGCTAAGCAGGTGCTCCACCTAGTCCAAGGATGATGTGCAGACTAACAAAGGGAAGCAGTGACATACACCTGCCTTGCTGGAAACATATCTCCATCCTGCCACCTTCGATGGACATTAATGAATCAAAATTCTGCAGATGCCGGAATAAAATAGAAAATGTTGGATATACTCATCAAGTCAGGCAGCATCTGTGTAGGTAGAAATAGTTAACAGCTGAAGTCAAAGACCTAAATAAAGAACTAAAGAACCTATTAGATGTTTCTACCAAAATTAGTAAATGACACAACACACAAAAATGCTGGAGGAACTTAGCAGGTCAAGCAGCATCTATGGAGGGGAATAAAGAGGTGATGTTTCAGGCTAAGGCCATTCATCAGGACTGGAAAGAAAGGAGTGAGAAGCCAGAAAAGGGAATTGAGGGAGAAGAGTTCAAATTAGAAGGTGATAGGTGAAGCCAGTTGGGTCCAGGAGGTGAAATGAAGTAAGAACCTGGGAGGTGATAGGTTGGAAAGATAAAAGGCTGAAAAAGAAGGAATCTTATAGGAGAAGAGAGTGAACCATAGAAGAAAGGGAAGGAAGAGGGGATTGGGGGGAGGTGATAGGTAGTTGAGGAGAGGAGAAGAGAAAAAGTAAGAGGGGTCCAGAGTGGGGAATTGAAGAAGAGGCAAGAGAGACAGGAAAAATTACTAAAAGTTAGAGAAATTGATGTTCAATTCCTTTCCAATCCTGATGAAGAGTCTCGGCCCGAAACATTGATTGTATATGTATTTACATTGACGCTGCCTCACCTGCTGAGCTCCTCCAGCATTTTGTACAAGTTGCTCTGGATTTCCAGTATCGGCAGAATCCCTTGAGTAGATGACACAAGCTCTTTTATTCAATTTATTTGGTTAAAGAATTTTAATGCCACCATTACCCAAACACTTGCCTCAGGATCATTTGCCCAGCACCTGAATTATCAGACGAACTGCTCCACCAGCATGACATCAAATCTCAGAAAACGAGGAAATTGCAACAGCCCAGAATGGTGACAGAAAAAGCTGTAAGAAACATAATACGCTCCATTAGACAACAAGCAGCATTTTTATGAGGTGGTTAATGGGTTAAAATACACTCAGGAGAATAGTTTTGCAAATATCGGCCCGATTCAGCTGTTCTTTGTAATCAGCTAAGCTTGTCTAGAACCAGATAGGGCTTACAGATGAGACAAAGGAGTATTATGTACTTAATGTGATTCCTCATTTATCATTATAATCATCACAGACATTCTTTCACCTGTTTCGATTTTAATAAAAGCTTCCTTTAAATCTTTCACCACCTCTTTGAAAATACTATAAATCAGTTTTGTATATGGAGAGAAATATTTCAAGTATGTTGAGGGATAATATTACATCTTTACAATTGTTTCTTTAAACTTGAGAGAAGAAATGCAGTTGTGCTAGGATTAGCTAGATATGTTAATTGAAGTAATTTAAATCACTTGAAAATTATAATTTAGTAATTAAACAGTTTTCAAATGTTGCAATAAAATGCATCTCTCTTTCCTCTTCAAGGTTCTTTTGAAGACCCTGACCTGGCTTTGGTTCTTTGCGGGAATGGGACCCGTTCTCAGCGCTTCATGACTGGCTGCGTTTGATATCCCAAGGACGTGACCTGGAAGACTAGCCTGTCTTCAGGGTGTCGGATTTTCAAGGCTTTGGAGGCGGGCTGATTCAAGGCTGGTGCCCCTGACCCTGACTGAGGTGCGGCGGGAGAACACGGAACATCGGGAGCAGCGGGTTAGCTTCCGTGGGTTGTGTGTCCGGAGATCTGAGACTGGGGCCGACTCTCTGGGCGCAAAGCTCGGAAAAAGTGACGCAACAGACCTTTAACATCATCAGTCAGCGTGCTGTTTGTTATGTCTCCCCTCTCACTGTGAAATGGAGACATCTCTTTTTCCCTTATTAAGGAGAGAGAGAGAGCATGTAGTCAGTCGAATTACAAGGTGAATGAGTAGTCTTTGGGGTACTGCAAGTCTGTGTCTTTATTGATTCTTTGCCAGAGGCTTCAGTGCTCGATGGAGGGTGCTGATGCTTTGTACTGTTGGGGGAGGGAGAGGGTTGTTGCCTTGCTGCTGCTTGTGTGTGAGAGTGGAGAGCTGGGGTGGGTGTTTACAAAGATAAAAGAATTTCAGGATGTATATTGTGTACATTTCTCTGACATTAAATGTACCTATTGAAACCTATTGAAGTGACGACAAAACTGCAGAATGAGAGGGCGTGATTTAAGGATTGAAGGACGCCCTTTCAGAACAGAAATGCGAAGAAATTTTTTTAGTCAGAGGGTGGTGAATCTATGGAATTTGTTGCCACGGGCAGCAGTGGAGGCCAAGTCATTGGGTGTATTTAAGGCAGAGATTGATAGGTATCTGAGTAGCCAGGGCATCAAAGGTTATGGTGAGAAGGCAGGGGAGTGAGATTAAATAGGAGAAAATGGATCAGCTCATGATAAAATGGCGGAGCAGACTCGATGGGCCGAATGGCCTACTTCCGCTCCTTTGTCTTATGGTCTTATAGTCTAATATTGAAGAAGGCCAATATTTCATGTTTTTTTCACAACCAAATCTGAATCCAATCTCTCATTGACATGTTTGGGTTTCTTGTTGTCTTCATGCAATAGCAAGTTACACAGTGGGATAGTGGGCATAAACATTGAATTTCCACCCTTAAAAGTACTGTCCATATTCCAAGTAAAAACAAAATTTCAGGCCACACTGGCAGAAAAACATGTATTGGTCCTGGGTGATTTTTTTGTGTGTTTCTGTCACCAAAAAGCAAATTGTCCTTAATGTCTACTTTGCATTATAGGAAGTAAAAGGAAAGAAGTAATGGTGCTGGAGAGGGAGGGGAAATTTATCCAGATGTTGCCTAGGTTTGTGTACATTTGTCATTGCACAAGAGCGTGATGAGGATGTTGGGATTAGTGAGGATGGAGTGTTACCCGAAGGGTTGTGGGGAAGGTGGCAGGGAAGGAGTGCCAGGGGTGGGGGTTGGCATGGGTACAGACACACCGAGCCCTGAGACACCAGCCAAAGTCATCTGATTCCAAACAATTGGTTTATTGATCATTACAGAATATCTCTCTGGTGTATCCCACTCCCTCCCCTCTCCTCTTCCCTTTTTCCCAACCATGATTCCCTTCTCCTGCCCCTTTCCCACTCTCAGTCCACAATACTCATATTAAAATCGGGTTTATCATCACTCACATACATCAATAAACTTGCTTTTTTTGTGCAGCTGTACAGTGTAAAACATAAAATTACTACAGTACTGTGCAAAAGAATTAGTCACCCTAGCTATATATATGTGCCAACATTTTTGCACAGCACTGTAAATGTACTATATGTGCTGTGTGTGACTGTTGGTTCTGTGTTTTGCACCTCAGCCTCAGAAGGACACTTTTATTTGGCTGTATTTATTTGTACAGTTGATTGATAATTGAACTTAAACTTGAAACTTGTATTAGGAGGAGAATCTGGGGAATTTGGGTCCGTATCCCTGGAGCAGAAGAGGCTAAGATGGGTGATGAGGTGTATCGATAGGACAGACTGCAGGAAGCTTCTCCCCCAATGCAGAGAAACTTTACAGACATGTTGTCGGGACTTAAATATGTGAGTTATAGGAAAAAATTGAACAAGTTAGGACTTTATTCCTTGGAGCATAGAAGAATGAGGGGAGATTTGACAAAGGTGTACAAAATTTTGAGGGGTATAGATAGAGTAAATTCAAGCAAGCTTTTTCCACTGAGGTTCAGTGGGAATACAATAGTCATAGTCATAGTCATACTT
Source organism: Mobula birostris (assembly GCF_030028105.1). Classification (NCBI taxonomy): domain Eukaryota; kingdom Metazoa; phylum Chordata; class Chondrichthyes; order Myliobatiformes; family Myliobatidae; genus Mobula; species Mobula birostris. The sequence continues at coordinate 247,789,971 of NC_092370.1, read as the reverse complement.
TATTGATCCCGGGGGAAATTGGTTTTCGTTACAGTTGCACCATAAATAATTAAATAGTAATAAAACCATAAATAGTTAATTAGTAATATGTAAATTATGCCAGGAAATAAGTCCAGGACCAACCTATTGGCTCAGGGTTTCTGACCCTCCAAGGGAGGAGTTGTAAAGTTTGATGGCCACAGGCGAGACACAATGAGACATCTTGGGTTAAGAGTGAAAGGTGAAATATTTAAGAGGAACATAAAGGTGAACTTCTTCATGCAGAGGGATGGCGGGAGTGTGGAATGAGCTTCCAAGAGGTGGATGTGGGGTCAATTTCCACATTTAAGAGAAATTTGGATAGGTACGTGGATGGCTATGGTCCGGGTGTGGGTCAATGGGACTGGCAGGCTGAATGGTTCGGCACAGAGCCGATGGGCTGATGGCCCTGTTTCTGTGCTCTAGTGTAGATTTCTAGGACTCCTATCAGTGATAGACAACACAAGAGGACATAGATTTAGATTATGGAGTAAGTGCTTTAGAGGGTACTTGAGGATCTTTTTCACCCAGAGAATGCACTGCCTCAGAATGAAGTGGATACAATGTCACTGACATCACTTAAAGAGGTGTCCAGACACTTTGATTCTCCTTGGCATAGAGGGTTACGTGCCATGTGCTGGAAGATGGGATTAATATGAGTGAATGTCCACTGATTGATGTATTGTGGGTTGAGTAATCTGTCTCTATGCTACAAGACATAGGAGCTGAATAAGTCTATTCAGCCCATCAAGTCTGCTTTGCCATTTCATCATGGCTGATTTCAGAATCAGGTTTACTATCACCAACATGTGTCGCGAAATTTGTTAACTTAGCAGCAGCAGTACAATGTAATACCTGATAATATAGAAAGTAAAAATATAAGTACATCAATTGCAGTAAATATATATAAAATAGATGAAAAATAGTGCAAAAACAGAAATAATGTATATTTTTAAAAAAGTGAGGTAGTGTTCATGGGTTCAATGATCATTCAGGAATCGGATGGCAGAGGGGAAGAAGCTGTTCCTGAATCGTAGAGTGTATGCCTTCAGGCTTCTGTACCTCCTTCTTGATGGTAGCAGTGAGAAGAGGGCATGTCCTGGGTGGTGGGGGTTGTTAATGATGGATGCTGCCTCTGTGAGTCTCCGTTCATTGAAGATATCTTGGATACTATTGAAGCTAGTACCCAAGATGGAGATAACTAATTTTACATATTTCTGTAGCTCCTTTTGGTCCTATGCAGTACTGCGCCCTTCCCCCACCCCAATACCAGGCAGATGCAGCCAGTTAGAATGCTCTCCATGGTATATCTACAAAAGTTATCATGTATTTTAGGTGATAAACAAAATCCCTTCAAACTCCTAATGAAATATAGTTGCTGTCTTGCTTTTTTCACAACTACATCGATGTGTTGGGCCTAAGTTAGATCCTTAGAGATCTTGACACCCAGGAATTTGAAATTGATCACTCTCTCCACCTCTGATCCCTCTGAGGATTGGTATGCGTTCCCTTGTCTTCCCTTCCTGAAGACCACTATCAGCTCTTTTGTCTTACTGACGTTGAGTGCCAGGTTATTGCTGCGACACCACTCTACTAGTTAGCACATCTCGCTCCTGTATGCTCTCTCATCTCCATCTGAGATTCTACCAACAATGGTTGTAACATCTACAAATTTATAGATGCCATTTAAGCTATACCTAGCCACACAGTAATGGATGTAGAGAGAATAGAGCAGTGGGCTAAGCACACATCACTGAGATGCACCAGTGTTGATTATCAGTGAGGAGGAGCTGTTAACTTAGGAGCAGAATTAGGCCATTTGGCCCATCAAGTGTGCTCCAAAATTTTATCATGGTTGATCCATTTTTCCTCTCAGCCCAGTCTCCTGCCTTCTCCCCATATCTTTTCATGCCCTGACCAATTAGCAATCTATCAACCTCTGCCTTTTTGGATCTCCCCCTCCCCCTCCAACTTTCAAATCCCTTACTCACTCTTCCTTCAGTTAGTCCTGACGAAGGGTCTTGGCCTGAAACGTCGACTGCACCTCTTCCTACAGATGCTGCCTGGCCTGCTGCGTTCACCAGCAACTTTGATGTGTGTTGCTTGAATTTCCAGCATCTGCAGAATTCCTGTTGTTTGTGATTCTGATATTGTTTATTTTACCTTCTCTATGTACCGTTATTGACATATATACCAGAGATATTCTCCTCCTGTTTGTATACACACTTTTTTAAAAATCAATAAAAAGATTGAAAAAAGAAAGAAAGAAAGAAAAAGCCTGCTTGCATTTATCCTATCTATACCCCTCATGACTTTATATAGCATTATCAAATCACCTCTCAGTCTTCTACATTCTAAAGAATACAGTCCTAACCTACTCACTTTTTCCTCATAATTCAGGTCCTCCAGACGCAGCAACAACTTTGTAAGTTTTCTCTGCTCTCTTTCAAACTTGTTTACTTCTTTCCTATAGGTAGGTGACCAAAACTGCACACAATACTCTACTTTAGACCTCAGCAACATCTTATACATCTTCCAATATAACATTCCATCCTGTGTACTCAATACATTGATTTATGAAGGCCAATGTGCCAGAAGCTCTCTTTACAATGCTATGTTCTGGTGATACCATTTTTGTCTCTCTATACACAAATCCCTTTGTTCTACCGCACTCCTCAGTGCACTACTGTTCACCGTGTAAGACCTACCCTGGTTGTTCCCACCGAAGTGCAAAACCTTGTACTTGTCTGCAATAAATTAACAGGCCATGATTCTGCCTTTTATATTTTAACTGTGCAACCATGCTGACGTCACACTTTCATGTGACTGAAGAGGCAGAAGAAAAGAAAATTATAGGCGAGTTAGTCTGACCTCAGTGGTTGGGAAGATGTTGGAATTGATTGTTAAGGATGAGGTTTCAGGGTACTTGGAGGCACATTATAAAATAACCCATTGTCAGCATGGTTCACCAAAGGAAAATCTTACATGACAAATCTGTTGGAATTCTTTGAAAAAAGGACAAGCAGGATAGACAAAGGAGATCAGTTGATGTTGTGTACTTGGATTTTCAGAAGGCCTTTGACACAGTGCAATAAATTCTATCTGCTATTTTTCATATCATTTTTCCAGCTGATGCAGATCCCTCTGCAAGCCATGATAGCCTTCCACACTGTCCACTACACCCCAATCTTTCAGTCATCCACAAATTTGCTGATCCAGTTAACCACATTATCATCCTCATCATTGATACAGATGACAAACAACAAAGGACCCAGTACTGATCCCTGTAGCACACCACGTCACAGATCTCCAGTGAGAGAGGCAACCCTCTATTAACACCCTCTGGCTTCTCCCACAAAACCAATATCCAGTCCAATTTACCACCTCATCCTGAATGCCATCAACCAAACCTTCTTGACCAACTTCCCATGCGGGATTTTGTCAAAGGCCTTGCTAAAGTCCGTGTCGACAACACCCACTGCCTTGCTTTCATCCACTCTCCCGGTAACTTCCTCAAAAAACTCTATAAGATTGTTCAGACATGATCCACCATGCAGGAAGCCATGCTAACTATCCTTAATCAGTCCATATCTAACCAAATACTTATATATCCTGTCCCTTAGAATATTGTCCAGTAACTTTACCACAACTGATGTCAGACTCATCGGCCTATAATTTCCTGTTTTCTGTTTAAAGACATTTTAAAACAGTGGATAAACATTGTCTATCCTCTAATCCACTGGTACCTCTCCTTTCGCTAAGAATGTTTTAAGTATCTCTGCTCGGGCTCCAACAATTTCTGCACTTGCACTTGTCTGAGGGAATACCTTGTCAGGCCCTAGGAATTTATCCACCCTGCTTTGCCCTTTAACTTGGCACTTAACTCCCTAAGCTCCCTATGCAGAACCTTCTCATTCACCCTATCTATGTCATTGGTATCTACCTGTACCATGACCTCTGGCTGTTCACCTTCCCATTTCAGAATACTGAGAATTCAATCTGAGATATCTCAGACCCTGGTGCCTGGTAGGCAACATACCACCTGGGAATCTTGTTCACAGAACCTCCTGTCCGTTCCCCTAGCTAACGAATCACGAGAGCATGCCTCTTCTCCCCCTTCCCTTCTGAGTCACAGAGCCAGACTCAATGCCAGAGACCTGACCCCTGTGACTTTCCTCTACCAGGACATTCCCTCTCCCAACACTATCCAAAGTGATATACCTGTTGTTGAGGGGGATAGCCACAGAATTATTTTGCATTGGCTCCTTAACCTCTTTCCCCTTCCTGGCTGTCACCCACTTTCCTGTGTCCTTCACCTTGGAGGTAACTACCCCTCTAGATGTCATATCTCTCACCCATTCAGCCTCCAGAATGATCCGGAAGTCATCCAGCTCCAACTCCAATTCTTTAATGTGGTTTGTTGGAAGCTGCAGCTGGATGCACTTTTCCCAGTTGTGGCTGTCAAGAACACGCCTTCCCAAATCCCACATTCAGCTATTTTGCCTGGCAACTCTACTGTTCTAACTGAGCAGATATCAAAGGTTTCAAAGGTACATTTAATGTCAGAGAAATGTATACAATATACATCTTGAAATGTTTCTTCTTTGCAACCACCCACAAAAACAGATGAATGCTCCTAAAGAATGAATGACAGTTAAATGTTAGAACCCCAAAGTCCCCCCCAGCTCCCTCCTTCACATAAGCGGCAGCAAGCACAATCCCCCCCTCCCCCCACTGGCAATAAAAAAGCATTGGCACCCGCCACCGAGCACTCAAGCGTGAGCAAAGCAACAGCAAAGACATGGACTTGCAGTACCCCAAAGATTACTTGTTCACCCGGTATTTAACATACCACAGGCTCTCTCTCTCCCTAATAATGGAGAAAGGGATGTCTCTGTTTCACAGCGAGAGGGGAGATATAACAAACAACTTGCTGATTTATGATGTTAAAAGCCCATTGTGTCGTTTTTTCCGAGCTCTGCGCCCAAAAATCTCGGGTCTCTTGGCACACAGCCTTAGATCTTCCATCTCCCATGATACACTGATCTCCTGCCCAGACACCAACCTTTGATCCACTCGTCTCCAGAGTCACAACATCTCAGCCTCTGAAAGCGAGCTGAGCTCTTAGGCTGAGCCTTTGGCCTGCCAAATAACGGCCAGTCGTGAAACCTTGAGAACGCATCCAATTCCCACAAAGAACCGTAGTCAGCGTGTAACTTGAGGGTCAGAGTCTTCAAAAGAACCCTGAAAGGGAAAAATAGAGATAAAGATGGAAATAGAGCTGTTTCTGAAGATGCAAGCAAAGGAGTTGCTGTTAGGCACCATTAATCCTTCTAAACTCCTCAAACTTTTCAAACTTCTGATGTTCGGATTGGTCGCTGGTCAATGCTCAATTACACAGCCACAATCCACTGATACCTTTTTTCTCCTCAGCAGATATAAAGAGGGAAGTAAAACAAAACTTAACCTGCAGCTTTTCTTTGCTTTCTCTGACTGAAGCCGAGAAGAGCTAAAGCCTCAAGATCACCACTCTGACTCTGTCCACTCAGATGATGGCCACTGTGCTTGCCCCATCTTCCTTTATTTTGCTCTTGCTAATCAATCCCAAGCGTGGATTACTCAGTGGTCAAAGCTCAATTATGTTGCTGCGATTCGCTGCTTCTTTTTCCTACTCTAGCAGCGGACCTAAGTGAAATCGTGTCCTCTCAAACTTTTGAGGTCTGGATTGGTCGCTGGTCAATGTTCAATTACGCAGCCACAATCTACTGGTGCATTTGGCCAATCAGCAGTGGACCTGAGTGAAGTCCCCTTCTCTCAAACCTATGAAGTCCGGATTGGTCACTGGTCAAAGCTCTATTACAATGTCACCTAAAACTGTGACAAACCTCTTTAGGTGCACGGTTGAGAGGATACTGAATCCGGGCATCATGTTATGGTATGGAAACACCAATGCTCTTGAATGGAAAAGGCTACAAAAAGTAGCAGATGTGGCCCAGTCCGTCAAAGGTAATGGGCTCCCTACCATTGAGCACATCTACACAGAGTGCTGTTGCAGGAAAACAACATCCATCATCAAAAAGCCCCTCCCCCACCCCCACCACCATTCAGGCCATGCTTTCTTCTCACTGCTGCCATTAGGAAGAAGGTACAGGAGTCTCGGGACCCACATCACCAGACTGTGGAGCAGGAGACAGAAAAGGCATGTAAAAAAGTTAATGCTACGATCGTCATGGGGGATTTGAATATGGAGGTATATTTGGAAAATCAGGTTAGTGCTGGAGCCCAAGGGATAGAGTAAGTGTAATGCCTTTGAGATTACTTTTTAGAGCAGTTTGTGGTTGAACCCGCTCAGTGAAAGGCTACTCTAGACTGGTGTTACGTAATGAACCAGATTTGATTAGGGAGCTTAAGGTAAAGGAACCCTTGGGAGATAGTGATCAGAATATGATAGAATTCACCCTACAGTTTGAGAGGGACCCTAGATAAAGTCAGGTGTATCAATATTGTAGTGGAGTAAAGGGAATTATGAAGGCATGAGAGAGGAGCTGGCCAATGTTGATTGGAAGGAAACATTAGCAGGGATGTTGGCAGCACAGTAATGGCTGGAGTTTTGGGAGCATTTTTGAAGGTGCATGGTAGATACTTGTGATTAATGATAAATATTCAAACTTTCCACTTATGGATGAACTGAAATCATTCCAAAAATACTCTTTGTTTCAGTCAGAGTTAAAGCAAAGGATTCACAAGAGAGTATTATATAATTGGAGTGTCACGGTAGTGTGGCAATTAGCGTGATGTTATTACAGTTCAGGGCATTGGAGTTCGGAGTTCAATTCCAGTGTCCTCTGGAAGGAAGTTTGTACGTTCTTCCCTTGTGCATGTGGTTTTTCTCCTGGTGCTCTAGTTTCCTCCCACAGTCCGAAGATGTATGATTAGTGGATTAATTGGTAATTGTAAATTGTCCTCATTAGGTTAGGATTAAATAGGTGGGTTGCTGGGCAGTATGGCCATTTCCCAAAAGGGCCTGTTCCATGCTGTATCTCCAAATCAATAACAAATAAATAAATAAATAGCTTTCCTCTATCTCTAAATATAAATAAAATGAAAGTAGGGACAATTGTCTATAAAACGGATTTGTTAGTGTAATTACTGGCATAGACTGATTGGGCAGAATATCTTGTTTCTGTACGACACACACTATCTAATCCTGTGCAGGTAATCTTTATCATCATCGTGATTCATCTGTAATCAATTTAGAGAGGCCAGGTGAAACAAAAAAAAAGCCCTCACTTTATGCTTTGCAGACAATCTGCACTGATTATAATGTGTCGGTGAAATCTTTTTGCTGAAATGGCTTGGTACAACTGTTCAGAGTGGCATGGAGCTCACCCTGAATGACTGAAAATTATGTTGCAAAGGGAGACCATTTGTCTTACTTGCTTTTATTTTTTAAAATTTATTTTGAAATATAGCTCGGAATAGGCCCTTCTGGCCCAACCCACCTATTTAATCCTAACAGAGTCACAGGACAATTTAATATCCAATTAACCTACTAACTGGTATGCCTTTGGACTGTGAGAGGAAACCAGAGCATCGAGAGGAAATCTACGCACTCACATGAAGAATATACAAACTCCTTACAGATGGCACTGGAATTGAACTCCGAACTTTGAAGCCTTGACCTGTACTACGCTATTGTAGTGTCTAATATTGCATCAATACAAACTAAAAGAGACTAATCCCATCTCCCAGCATTAGATCTGCTGCACTGCACATCAGTTCTCCAAAAATGCATCTAAGCGCAGCTTAAATGAAAGCTCTACTGCAGCTGATATGATTTATCAAGATCTCTCTCAGTAAAATGTGACGTGCACTCTGTCTTAAGGAACCTCCAGTGCTACTAAAGAGAGTTCAGTTGCTGGAAACTGTTCACGGCTTTGTATGCTTATACAAAGAAGAGAAGAGCTCTCAGTTGTCTGCTTAAGTGTTCATAACTGTTTCAAGAATTTTCTGACTTATTTTTGATGCTCATAACCAAGATCATCCAATGGTCTTCCATCGGTCTCTTAAACTTAAACAATCTCCCTCAAAAGAGAATTGTCACATCAGCTTTTCTGAACTACGCCCCTAAACTATGGAGCTCAATACCTGAAACTGTAAGGGATGCAGACTCAGTTGACAATTTTAAACATCAGCTCAAAACCTATTTATTTAACCTTGCTTTTAACTAACATCATTTTGTCTTTTATTTTCATGTTTGCACTTTATCTCATTGTAAATCACTTTGAACTGCATCATCTGTATGAAAAGTGTTTTGTAAATAAGTTAAGGTAAGATAGCCGTGTGTTCCACTCGTGTGTTATGGAATTAGGAACTTCAAGGCTGGTTTCATAACATCAGCCAATGAATCAATAACACTGACAACAAATTTTTTCGTTAAGTGTTGCTTCCTCAGACTGCTTGAATATGAACACAAATATAATTTCACACTACTTGTATCCCGTAATAATTGGAAAAACAAGTGAACTCTTATGGAACATATAATGTGCTTAATTGCACAATAATGCTGACAAATTGCAATAGTTGAACTAAGCTAGATTTGTTGTTGATGACTTTCATTTGTACTCTGTGTCTGAGGCTTCTCGCTTAAGAGTCCAACAATGATCAGCCGGCATTGATGGATTCCAGTTTCTCCATGACTGCAATGTCCTGGTGAAACCTTTCACCATGCTCATCACTGACAGCACCAAGATTTGTGGGGAAGAAATCTAAATGGGAATGCAGAAAATGAATCTTTAGTGACATGTTGCACTTCATGACTTTGTATGCTTGAAACATGTTGTCAACCAGCTGCGTGTAGTTTGTTGCTCCGGAGTTGCCAAGAAAATTTTGCAGCAACATACTTGAATACTTTTCAAGTGATTTTTTTCTGGTTCCACTAGAAGTTTATCGCATTGCCTGTCATTGATAACCTGTTTGATTTGTGGACCAACAAAAATGCCTTCCTTAATCTTTGCATCAGTTATTCGGACTTGAGTTATGAATTGAAATAAAAAATATAGGTGATTTTAAAAAAATGGTGTGTGATACCGAAATTTCATGGTGAATTTCATGATCAGCAGCCCAAAATCCATAAGACTCACTCAAAAGTATTTTATTTTCTTCATAAAATTTTTCATATTCTAATATACGAATTAATCTAATCCATATGAATATAGAGTGAGGAATTTTGTTAATGTGATTCAATATACGGTATCTGGTATTATTATATTTTGTCTTTTGTTTTATAATATGTATTCTCTTGAACTGTGTATTCTCCTATATAGAAATCAATAAAAATATTGAAAAAGAAAAAGAAAAGTATACTGGAAGCAAAATCTTTGTTAGTCATAGTCATAGTCATAGCCATAGTCATACTTTACTATCCCGGGGGAAATTGGTTATCCAGCATTATCAGTTCATTCAATCATAAACACTGGCCATGATCAGTATGACCAGCATTTATTCAACATTTTTAATTGCTTTTGATATGAGTGATGTATTAGGCCAATTAAGAAACAACTAGTCGATATGCACTTGCAGGTTCCTGAAGCTTTGCGTTTGCTGAAGGTCATTATTGAATTTGATATATTTTACAACAAAAAAAAGCTACTAATGTTTGTTTATTTTATTCCAGAAGATATAATTATTAGAAACATAGAACCATAGAAAACCTACAGCACAATACAGGCCCTTCGGCCCACAAAGCTGTGCTGAACATGTCCTTACCTTAGAAATTACCCATAGCCCACTATTTCTCTGAGCTCTATGTACCTGTCCAGGAGTCTCTTAAAGACCCTAATGTACCCGACTCCACCACCATTGCCAGCAGCCCATTCCACGCACTCACCACTCTCTGCTTTTACCCCTGACATCTCCACTATATCTACTTCCAAGCACCTTAAAACTGTGCCCTCTCGTGTTAGCCATTTCAGCCCTGGGAAAAAGCCTCAGACTATCCACACGATCAATGCCTCTCATCATCTTATACACCTCTATCAGGTCACCTCTCATCCTCTGACGCTCTGAGGAGAAAAGGCCGACTTCACTCAACCTATTCTCATAAGGCATGCTCCCCAATCCAGGCAACATCCTTGTAAATCTCTTCTGCACCCTTTCTATGGTTTCCACATCCTTCCTATAGTGTTGCGACCAGAGCTGAGCACAGTACTATACTCCAAGTGGGATCTGACCAGGGTCCTATATAGTTGCAATGTTACCTCTCGGCTCCTAAACTCCATCCCACGATTGATGATGGCCCATGCACCATATGCTTTCTTAACCATAGAGTCAATCTGTGCAGCAGCTTTGAGTGTCCTATAGACTCGGACCCCAAGATCCCTCTGATCCGCCACACTGCCAAGAGTCTTACCATTAATGCTATATTCAGCCATCATATTTGACCTACCAAAATGAACCATTTCACACTTATCTGGGTTGAACTCCATCTGCCACTTCTCAGCCCAGTTTTGCATCTTATCAATGTCTCAATGTAACCTCTGACAGCCTTCCACACTATCCACAACACCCCCAACCTTTGTGTCATTAGCAAATTTACTAACCCATCCCTTCACTTCCTCATCCAGATCATTTACAAAAATCACGAAGAGTACAGGTCCCAGAACAGATCCCTGAGACATACCACTGGTCACTGACATCCATGCAGAATATGACCCATCTACAACCACTCTTTGCCTTCTGTGGGCAAGCCAGTTCTGGATCCACAAAGCAATGTCCCCTTGGATCCCATGCCTCCTTACTTTCTCAATAAGCCTTGCATAGGGTACCTTGTCAAATGCCTTGCTGAAATCCATATACACTACATCTACTGCTCTTCCTTCATCAATGTGTTTAGTCACATCCTCAAAAGATTCAATCAGGCTCGTAAGGCATGACCTGCCTTTGACAAAGCCATACTGACTATTCCTAATCATATTAGGCCTCTCTAAATATCCATAAATCCTACTTCTCAGGATCTTCTCCATCAATTTACCAACCACTGTGGTAAGACTCACTGTTCTATAATTTCCTGGGCTATCTCTACTCCCTTTCTTGAACAATGGAACAACATTCGCAACCCTCCAATCCTCCAGACCCTCTCCTGTTCCAATAAATGATGCAAAGATCATCGCCAGAGGCTCAGCAATCTCCTCCCTTGCCTCCCACAGTAGCCTGGGGTAAATCTCATCTGGTCCTGGTGATTTATCAAACTTGATGCTTTCCGAAAGCTCCAGAACATCTACTTTCTTAATATCTTCATGCTCAAGTTTTTCACTCTGCTGTAAGTCATCCCTACAATCGCCAAAACCTTTTCCGTAGTGAATACTGAAGCTAAGTACTTATTAATTACCTCTGTTATCTCCTCCGGTTCCATACATACTTTTCCACTGTCACACTTGATTGGTCCTATTCTGTCATGTCTTATCCTTTTGCTCTTCACATATTTGTAGAATGCCTTGGGGTTTTCCTTAATTCTCTCCGCCAAGGCCTTCTCATGGCCCCTTCTGGCTCTCCTAATTTCTTTCTTAAGCTACTTCCTGCTAGTTTTATAATCTTCTAGATCTCTATCATTACCTAGTTTTTTGAATCTTCCAGAAACTCTTCTTTTCTTCTTGACTAGATTTACAACAGCCTTTGTACACTATGGTTTCTGTACCCTACCATCCTTTCCATCTTATTGGAGCATACCTATACAGAACTCCACACAAATATCTCCTGAACATTTGCCACATTTCTTCTGTACATTTCCCTAACAACATCTGTTTCCAATTTATGCTTCCAAGTTCCTGCCTAATAGCCTCATATTTTCCCTTATTTCAATTAAACGCTTTTGTGAGATTTGAAATGTCCATTGATTATAAATCCACATCTCTACATTGTTTTATCAGTAATTTAATTGCGGCGCTTCTGAGGCGACCTACAATCTATGCTCAAATTTCTCATTATCTTATACTTTTGTGAAAATGCAGCAACTCGCTCAGAAATTCAGTGCTATAGCACAGTGGTCCCCAACCACCGGGCTGCGGACTGGTACCGAGCCACAAAGCATGTGCTACCGGGCTGCGAGGAAACGATATGAAACGATATGAGTCAGCTGCACCTTACCTCATTCCCTGTCATGCCTACTGTTGAACTTGAACGCACGTGAGGTCATCAGTGACCCGAGATGCAAATGACCCAAGACGTGCAAAGGATTGGATCTTTGACCCACTTGTGAATATTCCCGGTGAATCATCCATGTCAGTCCAGGAAAAAAGATCAACTCCTCGAGCCTGCAAATGATGGCCGGCTGAAAAGTATGTTTGATATAACATCTCTTCCGGCATTCTGGATCAAAGTCAAGGCTGAATATCCTGAGATAGCCGTGAAAGCACTGAAAATGTTGCTTCCATTTCCAACATATCTCTGCAACGAATGCAATGAAAACTAAATTGCAGAATAGACTGGACATAAGGAACCCCCTTCGAGTATCATTGTCTCCCATCACCCCTCGATGGGACCATCTTGTTGCAGGAAAACAAGCCCAGGGCTCCCACTGGTTCAGCGATATTGGTGTGTTGCAATGATTTTATATGTTCATACGAGGAAAATATGGGCTGTGTGCTTAATATCCAAACGTTACTTAAAATGTTATGATGCTATTGACTTTTAAGTGACTTATAATTCAGTGGTCTCCAACCTCCGTGCCGCAGACCGATACCGGGCCGCGAAGAATGCAGCTCGAAATAAACAAGCTAATTAATTAGGTGCCACCTCTGACCTGGGGTGACATTTACATGCCGGGTGGCACCTAATTAATTAGCTTGTTTATTTTGGCTTTTTTCTGAAAGGTGTGCTGGGTGCGTCCCGGCCACTGCTACATTCTTCGCGGCAATGTATCGGTCCATAGCCCGGAGGCTGAAGACCACTGTTATAATTGATTTATCACTATATTCATGCGAGGAAAATATGCACTGTGCGTTTAATATTAAATTCGTTAGACAAACCCTTTTAGAAATGAAATTGAGTGTATTAGCCACTTATAAGTGACTTATAGTTGACTTATCACCTAGATTCCGGTCGTAATAACATCCCCCCTCCCCCGGTCGGCCAGTCCGCAAGAATATTGTCAATATTAAACCGGTCCGCGGTGCAGAAAATGGTGGGACCCCTGCCATAGCAGATCAGGGCAGTAACTCAGGATACCGGGGCGTCAGAGTGGCATAGCAGTTAGCGTAACACTATTCCAGCTCAGGGCATTCTGGAGTTTGGAGTTCAATTCCCTCTGCTGTCTGTAAGGAGTTTGTACATTCTCCCCGTGACTGCACGGGTTTCCTCCAGATGCTCCAGTTTCCTCCTGAAAGCCAAAGACATACCAGTTAGTAGGTTCATTGGTTATTGTGAATTGCCCTGTGATTCGGTTAGGGTTAAATAAGTAGGTTTTTGGGTGGTGCAGCTCAGTGAAACGGAAGGGCCTGTTCTGTGTAATAAATAAATAAATATTTATGTACTGTACATACATACATTTAGGGTTTTTTATCAAGACAGATTCAGAGCCTATTGTTAGCTGCCAAATAGGTGAGGTTGAAAGTATTTATTTATTTACACAGCATGGAAAAGGGTGATTTAATCGTACACTAAACATCGGATGATTTACAATCACTAATTAATCTACCAACCAGTACGTCTTTGGACAGTGGGAGAAACCAGAGCACCTGGAGAAAACCCACGTGGGTACGGGAGGATGTACAAACTCCTTACAGGACAGTAGTGAGAATTGAACCTGGGTCACTGCATTGTGCTGCCCTAGTTCTTCTCTGCCTTGCTACACACAATTCTGGCCAAAGAATCCTACTTCCAATGATCATTGTTAGCGCAGCATGCAACCTCCCTGGTAGAATACCATGGTTCTATGTTTCAAACACCATTCTGAAAACTTTGATTGCATAGCATAAAACAAAATTAAAATCAGTCGGAAAGAATTCTGGAACTTCATTAATAATTTAGGTAGAGAAGAATAAAAAGGATACTATGTAGAATTCTTCATAGTTTTACAAGAATAAGATTAATGTAAAATCTTGTATAACTCACAGGGAGCCAACAAAAGACAGGGCATACAACAAAGCAAAAGTTAGTAGGAAGACAGAGGATTGGGAAGTTTTTAAAAACCTACAGAGAGCAACTAAAAGAATCATTAGAAGGGAAAAGAGAAAACATGAAAGCAAGCTAGCAAACAATATCAAAGTGGAAAGCAAAAGCTTTTTCAAGTATGTAAAAAGTAAATGAGAGATGAGGACTGCTAGAAAATAAAGCAGGAGAAATAATGGGGGACAAGGAGATGGCAGATGAACTAAATGAGTATTTTGCATCAGTCTTCACTGTGGAAGACACTAGCAATGTGCCAGATGTTGTAGTGTGTGAAGGAAGAGAGGTGGGTGCAGCTATTATTACAAGGGAGAAGGTGCTCAAAAAGCTAAGAGACCTAAAGGTACATAAGTCACCCAGACCAGATGAACTGTATCAAAGGGTTCTGAAAGAGATAGCATTATAAATTGTGGTGGCATTAGAAATGATCTTTCAGAAATCATTGGATTCTGGCATGGTGCCAGAGAACTGGAAAATTGCAAATGTCACTCCACTCTTTAAGTAAGGAGGAAGGCAGCAGAAAAGAAATTATAGACCAGTTAGCCTGAACTCAGTGGTTGGGAAGATGTTAGTCAATTGTTAAGGATGAGGTGATGGAGTACTTGGTGACAGAGGACAAAGTAGGACAAAGTCAGCATGGATTCCTTAAGGGAAAATCTTGTCTGATAAACCTGTCAGAATTCCTTGAGGAGATTACAAGTAGGATAGATAAAGGGGATGCAGTGGATGTTCTATATTTGGACTTTCAGAAGGCCTTTGACGAAGTGTTACACATGAGGCTGCTTACCAAGTTAAGAGACCATGGTATTACAGGAAAGTTACTACCATGGTTAGAGCTTTCACTGATTGGTAAGAGACAGTGAGCAGGAATAAAAGGATCCTTGTCTGGTTGGCTGCCAGTGACTAGTGGTGTTCCGCAGGGGTCAGTATTGGGACAACTTACTTTTATGCTGTTTATCAATGATTTGTGATGAAATAGATGACTTTGTTGCCAAGTTTGCAGATGATATGAAGATTGGCGGAGTGGCAGGTAGTGTTGAGGAAACAGGTAGGCTGCAGAAGGACTTAGACAAATTAGGAGAATGGGCAAGAAAGTGGCAAATGAAATATAATGTTGCAAGGTGCATGGTCATGCACTTTGATAGTGGAAATAAATATGCAAACTATTTTCTAAACGGGGAGAAAATCGAAAAATCTGAGATGCAAGGGGACTTGGGAGTCCTTGTGCTGAACACCCTAAAGGTTAACTTTCAGGTTGAGTCAGTGGTGAGGAAGGAATTGCAATGCTAGCATTCATCTTAAGAGGTCTAGAATACAAGAGCAGGATGTGATGCTGAGGCTTTGTAAAGCATTGGTGAGGCTTCACCTTGAGTATTTTGTACAGTTTTGGGCTCCTCATCTTAGAAGAGATGTGCTGGCATTGGTGAGGGCTCAGAGGAGGTTCACAGGGATGATTCCAGGAATGAAAGGGTTATCATAACGAGGAATGTTTGATGGCTCTTGGTCTGTACTCACTGGAATTTAGGAGGATGAGGGGGATCTCATTGAAACCTTTTGTATATTGAAAGGTCTAGACAGAGTAGATATGGAAAGGATGTTTCCTATCATAGGAGAGTCTAGGACAAGAAAACACAGCTTCAGGATAGAGGGGCATCCATTTAAAATAGAGATGCAGAGAACTTTCTTTAGCCATAGGGTGGTGAATTTGTGGAAGTTATTACCACAGGCAGCTGTGGAAGCCAGGTTGTTGGGTGGATTTAAGGCAGAGCTTGATAGGTTCTTGATTGGACACAGCATCAAAGGTTATGGGGAGAAGGCCGGTAAATGGGGTTGAGGAGGTGGAAACAAAAGGATCAGCCGTGATTGAATGGCAGAGCATACTAGATCGGCCAAGTGGCCTAATTCTGCTCCTACGTCTTATGGGCTTATGGTAATTTTTTCCTCCGACAGGTAATCTGCAGTATCGAGGGCAGCCTAGAAAACTCCATTGATATCATCGATTGTAGGGCTACTGAGAGCGTAGTAAACCATTTAGAGCGGTGATTTCTTGAAGCCTCGATTTCTGTAGAGCACCACTGAAGTGTGGAATGAAAAATGTACATTTTCTTTAAAGTAAAGAAAGCATTCATGTAACCATGAAAAAAAATCTTTTTGATAACTTTCCTTTGATCTGATCTGAAGTTCAATTGCTCCTCTATCCTTTCCCCTGTTATGGAATTATATGTGAATCCTCCAGCTAGTACCCAAACAAATTTAATATTTAATTCTTTTTCATTCATATGCCAGTGGAACCAATACTCTGAGATGTCATTTTTTCAGCCCTATTATATTTAAGCAAATAATTATTTTACTAGAAAAGTATGATTGACTAAAAATTCCATTTCCTTTCTCAAGAGAATATTTACTGTCAAAAAGGAATTAATGATAACAGTTATTGCTGCTCACTGGTTTTGATTCAGGAAGCTTCAGCTTTCATTTCAGTTTTGCAAAATGGCCATCATTGTTTTTGTTTTGTCCTCTTGTTGGTGAATCTTCCATTTGCACATGAAAACAAAACACTCACCCACTTACACCCGTCCTTATCTCCAACTTTTGCTCAAGTTTCAAGTTGAAGTTCAAGTTCACGTTTAATTGCCCTTCAGCAAGATTGGTACTTGTCCATCATGTCTGACGATGACAGGAACCCTGTGTGGGAGAGTTTTTAAAGTGGAGAGGCTGTTGCACTAGGGCAGTTCAGCTCTGTTGACCTCAGAAGTTTGGGTTGAGTGGTACAAACAAACGTCACAAGCGGGGTCTTCCTTAGTTGCAGTGGATGACCATGAAGTTTTCAGTACCTCGTCATGCCCTTCACTCTCCAGGCAGCATTGCAGAACCACTTTCTTGGTCGTTGGATTTCATTGTTGATCTCATCCACCCAGTCTCCTGGAGCTGACTTTACAAGCTAGGACAGGCATGTCCCTGTCTCACCAGGGGTGTGAGGCCACCAGCTATCTTCACGGGTTTGGCCCACCTGTTGAAGCGGTGTAGCAGGGTGCAGCTGCCGTCACTTGTAAACAGCTACTTGGAGCCACAGGTGAGAGCTGAGTGTCCAGTGGGGACCAAAGATGAGTGCTGCCCTGGAATGGACGTGACAAGCCCCTTCACCACAGGTTCTCCCCACCATGGACTCCCTGCTTCCATCAGTAGAGCTGGGCTACAGCCTAAGACTCAATTGTGCTCCGAGAGATCCATCATTGGAAGTTTAGCTATACAGCTAAATGAAACAGTGTTCCTCTGAGGTCAAGGTACAAAACACAATATAGACAGTCACACATAACATAATTATGACAGCACCTACAGACACAAAAAAGTATTAGCTCAAGTTTCTGAGTAACATGGCTTGTAGGTTGATGGTGCATAGAATGTTGTCCTGGAGCCATGTTTCTGCAAGAACAAGCACACAGCAGTTCCTCATCTCACACCAGGTCAGCCGCAGATAATCCAGCTTATCTTCCGGGAGTGAACGCAGAAGAGTGACACCAATGGGAGAGGGGTGGTCGGTTCCCAAACTAAAACAGATCCTGGTGTGTCTGCTATGCCTCCGTTCTTTCCCACATCACCTCTGGTGCCTCCTCCCCTGGGTGGCTGTGTAGTACAGATGGATTTAACTCTTGGAACTCTTGGAGTTTCACCAGAGGCCTATGGTAGTTCAAGAAGATGGCTCACCATCACTTTCTCTGGGGGAATGTGGAATGGACAATAACTGCCGGCCTTGCCAGGATCACCCAGATCCCTAAAAAAAAACAGGGAACTGGAGAGTGCAGAGAAAAGTTGCTAACGATTATAGTTATCTCAAGTGACTGAGACTGAGACTGCTTTCTTAGTAGCAAACCAGAACGAGGAGATCATAGAATCACAGGAGATGCATGACACAGAAAGAGGCCACTTTTCCCACTGTGTTTATGCAATCAGAAGAGGTACATCCCAGTTTTGGACAATGTCCCATGCACCAGCTCAGGAACTTGTGCTAGTATTTATTTTGTTACTTTAGGTGCTATCATAACTTTGTACTGTGCGCTGTGCGTGACTGTATGCAATGTGGTTTTGCACTTTGGCCATAGAGGAACACTGTTTTGTTTAGCTGTACACCTGTGTATAGTTGAATGACATTAAACTTGAACTAATATAATGCTCCAGCACTTTTATTTATTGAGATACAGTGTGGAATAGGCCCTTCTGTCCCTTTTCAGCCTTGCCACCCAGCAACCCCTTGATTTAATCCTAGCCTATTTCAAGCAGATGGAGCTCATCAGCTCTGTGTGGCAACTCATCTAGGAGAAGGAAATCTCTGATTTCAAACCTCTGCAGTCTTGCAGCTGTACGCACTCATGGGAGAAGCTTTAGGAGTAAACCCTGAGGAAAAAAAATCCAGAGCTGGAGTCCCTAAGGCAGTCCTACATTGAGTTCAATGCTGACTGGCAACTCCTGTAACACTGCTGGTACCAATCTGCATCGGTCTCTGCCGTTCCCTTGGGTTCATCAGATGGGTAGAGAGGAGGAGCTTTCTACATGGGCAACAGCTTGTTCTGCATATCAAACTAGCCAGGCTTGCATATCTAGACAAGCCAGGATGCAACATCCATGGTCGACCCTGACCGACAGATGCCTTACTAACTCAATCATAAGACAATTTACAATGACCTACCAACCGGTAGCTCATTGGACAGTGGGAGGGAACTGGAGCACCCAGAAGAAACCCACGCGGTCATGGGGAGAATATACAAACTCCTTACAGGCAGGAAATTGAACCCGGGTTGCTGGCACTGTAAGGCACGGTACTAACCACTGTGCTGACCCCCCCCCCCCATTCTAATTTCTGTAAATGTGTGACCCTCTGCTGATGGAAAATTGCCTTTGAATTTTTTTAGTCTAAGCCCCTTATAATTCCATGCATCTTTATGTCTGACCTCCTCCCCCTCAAAAAAAAAACACCAGTTTATCTAATTTTCTTTCTCACCAATAATTTTCAGGTTCTGACTACACCATAAATGTCCTGTGCAGCCACTCCAGTGTGAACACACCTTTTGTGTGCATGGTGACCAGAAGAGCACACATTGTTCGAGTTATAGGCTAATAAAGGTTCCAGCCTAACCTTTTTTGTCTGATTAACTGAAGGGAAGCCTTTACAATCACTCTATCTGCCTCAGTTGCTACCTTCAATGACCCAAAGTCACTCTGTTTATTCACACTCTCAATATTCTTCCACTTATCACACGCTGCCTTGCTTTGTTGTACATTACTTCACTTCTTTGAATTCAATTCTGTTGGCTACATTTCTGGCAAGCTGACCAAACCATTTAGAACAGGACTTCCTGACCTAGGGTCCATAGCCCCCTTGCTGAATGGCAGTGATCCATGGCATAAAAACAGTTGGGAACCCCCGGGTTAGGCAGTAACCCATTAATCAAAGGAGAGTCAAAGTGGAAGTATTAAGGAAAGATCACGTTTGAAAAAAAAGATTGATTTTTTTCAGAATTAATCAAAGGAAGATTGATGAAGATATACATTCGATGTAGTCTACATTGATTTCTGCAGGGCCTCTTACCAGGCCCCACGAGGCAATCTGGTCCAAAAAGGTCTATGGAACTCAAAGGGAAAGAGCTAATTGGATTTTAAATTGTCTTAATGGTCGGAATCAAAGGGAAATAATTGAAGGGTGTTTTGTGACAGGAAAAGTATAAAAGGTTCAGCAAGGCTCAATATTTCATTCCTTGCTTTTGATTTCTACTTGCATGCAAGGGTCATGATATTTCAAATAAAACAGAAATATACCTCGCAGTCATCAAAGTTCAAGTTTAATTGTTATTCAACCATACACATGAATATAACCAAATGAAACAGTGGTCCTCTGGGGCCAAGGTGCAATAGTCACCCACAGCACATACAGTACATATGATTATAAAAGCAGAAAAAACATAATTACAAAAAAAATAAAAATAACAATATAGCCCAAGTTCCTGAATGTCATGGCCTGGAGATTGGTGGTGCATGGATGTTGTCTTGAAGCCACGTTTCTGCAGGACCAAGCCTGCAGCAGTTCTTCATACTGTGCAGTGCAGCTGCAGATGAACACGATACGGCTTGTCTTCCACTGAGCGAACACTGGAGGGTAGCACTGACGGGAGGGCCCAGCACAGAATCCAGCAGCACACAGCCAGCTGTGCTGTCTCCTTCCTCAGTGGCTGCAATAGGCATGAATAGTAGTCTGGTCCACGTTACAACTGAGGTCATGCAGCTCCCCCGCCATCGGTCTCGCCAACAAACTAGTGAATCTGACCCGCAGTATTGCACATTACCAATGTGCAACAGGGTCTTGTAATCTTAACAAAAAACACAGAAGACAATCTCCCGCACCACCCGTTCGATCATGCAATGCCTTTGCACACTGTCACTGGTGAATTCTTCCCTGGACGCACCATGGTGCACAACAAGCCCAACTCCATCGCTATCCAACAATTTGCCAGTGGGGTAGACCTGCAGCATCGATGGTCCTGATGACCAGCAGCACCTTACAACTGTGAAAAAGATGAAAAGGATGAACAATTACATACTTGGTTGAATGCAGAAAGGCCACTGCCTGGGAGCACACCCCCATCTTACCAGAAGTTGAAAGAAGAGGAATGATTGTTCCTCAGGAGCAGCTGATATGTGTTAAATTATGGGAGTTTTAGATAGAGGATAACAGGAGGAAACAACAGGAATTCTGCAGATGCTGGAATTTCAAGCAACACACATCAAAGTTGCTGGTGAACGCAGCAGGCCAGGCAGCATCTGTAGGAAGAGGTGCAGTCGACGTTTCAGGCCGAGACCCTTCGTCAGGACTAACTGAAGGAAGAGTGAGTAAGGGATTTGAAAGTTGGAGGGGGAGGGGGAGATCCAAAATGATAGGAGAAGACAGGAGGGGGAGGGATGGAGCCAAGAGCTGGACAGGTGATTGGCAAAAGGGGATACGAGAGGATCATGGGACAGGAGGTCCGGGAATAAAGACAAGGAGGTGGGGGGGGGGACCCAGAGGATGGGCAAGGGGTATATTCAGAGGGACAGAGGGAGAAAAAGGAGAGTGAGAGAAAGAATGTGTGTATAAAAATAAGTAACAGATGGGGTACGAGGGGGAGGTGGGGCATTAGCGGAAGTTAGAGAAGTCGATGTTCATGCCATCAGGTTGGAGGCTACCCAGACGGAATATAAGGTTTTGTTCCTCCAACCTGAGTGTGGCTTCATCTTTACAGTAGAGGAAGCCATGGATAGACATGTCAGAATGGGAATGGGATGTGGAATTAAAATGTGTGGCCCCGGGAGATCCTGCTTTTTCTGGCGGACAGAGCGCAGATGTTCAGCAAAGCGGTCTCCCAGTCTGCGTCGGGTCTCGCCAGTATATAAAAGGCCACATCGGGAGCACCGGACGCAGTATATCACCCCAGTCGACTCACAGGTGAAGTGTTGCCTCACCTGGAAGGACTGTTTGGGGCCCTGAATGGTGGTAAGGGAGGAAGTGTAAGGGCATGTGTAGCACTTGTTCCGCTTACACGGATAAGTGCCAGGAGGGAGATCAGTGGGAAGGGATGGGGGGGGACGAATGGACAAGGGAGTTGCGTAGAGAGCGAACCCTGCGGAATGCAGAGAGAGGGAGAGAGGGAAAGATGTGCTTAGTGGTGGGAGCCCGTTGGAGGTGGCGGAAGTTACGGAGAATAATATGTTGGACCTGGAGGCTAGTGGGGTGGTAGGTGAGGACCAGGGGAACCCTATTCCTAGTGGGGTGGTGGGAGGATGGAGTGAGAGCAGATGTACGTGAAATGGGGGAGATGCGTTTAAGAGCAGAGTTGATAGTGGAGGAAGGGAAGCCCCTTTCTTTAAAAAAAGAAGACATCTCCCTCGTCCTAGAATGAAAAGCCTCATCCTGAGAGCAGATGCGACGGAGACAGAAGAATTGCGAGAAGGGGATGGCGTTTTTGCAAGAGACAGGGTGAGAAGAGGAATAGTCCAGATAGCTGTGAGAGTCAGTAGGCTTATAGTAGACATCAGTGGATAAGCTGTCTCCAGAGACAGAGGCAGAAAGATCTAGAAAGGGGAGGGAGGTGTCGGAAATGGACCAGGTAAACTTGAGGGCAGGGTGAAAGTTGGAGGCAAAGTTAATAAAGTCAACGAGCTCAGCATGCGTGCAGGAAGCAGCGCCAATGCAGTCGTCGATGTAGTGAAGGAAAAGTGGGGGACAGATACCAGAATAGGCACGGAACATAGATTGTTTCACAAAGCCAACAAAGAGGCAGGCATAGCTAGGACCCATACGGGTGCCCATTGCTACACCTTTAGTTTGGAGGAAATGGGACGAGCCAAAGGAGAAATTATTAAGAGTAAGGACTAATTCCGCTAAACGGAGCAGAGTGGTGGTAGAGGGGAGCTGATTAGGTCTGGAATCCAAAAAGAAGCATAGAGCTTTTAGACCTTCCTGATGGGGGATGGAAGTATATAGGGACTGGACATCCATGGTGAAAATAAAGCGGTGGGGGCCAGGGAACTTAAAATCATTGAAAAGTTTAAGAGCGTGAGAAGTGTCACGAACATAGGTCGGAAGGGATTGAACAAGGGGGGATAAAACCGTGTCGAGGTATGCAGAAACGATTTCGGTGGGGCAGGATCAAACTGAGACAATAGGTCGGCCAGGACAGGCAGGTTTGTGGATCTTGGGTAGGAGGTAGAAACGGGAAGTGCGAGGTATGGGAACTATAAGGTTGGTAGCAGTGGATGGGAGATCCCCTGAGCAGATAAAGTCGGTGATGGTGTGGGAGACAATGGCCTGGTGCTCCTTAGTGGGGTCACGATCGAGGGGTAAATAAGAGGAGGTATCTGCGAGTTTTAATTCCACATTTTAATTCCACATCCCATTCCCATTCTGACATGTCTATCCACGGCCTCCTCTACTGTAAAGATGAAGCCACACTGAGGTTGGAGGAACAACACCTTATATTCCGTCTGGGTAGCCTCCAACCTGATAGCATGAACATCGACTTCTCTAACTTCCGCTAATGCCCCACCTCCCCCTCGTACCCCATCTGTTACTTATTTTTATACACACATTCTTTCTCTCACTCTCCTTTTTCTCCCTCTGTCCCTCTGAATATACCCCTTGCCCATCCTCTGGGTGCCCCCCCCCCCCGTCTTTCTTCCCGGACCTCCTGTCCCATGATCCTCTTGTATCCCCTTTTGCCAATCACCTGTCCAGCTCTTGGCTCCATCCCTCCCCCTCTTGTCTTCTCCTATCATTTTGGATCTCCCCTCCCCCTCCAACTTTCAAATCCCTTACTCACTCTTCCTTCAGTTAGTCCTGACGAAGGGTCTCGGCCCGAAACGTCGACTGTACCTCTTCCTACAGATGCTGCCTGGCCTGCTGTGTTCACCAGCAACTTTTATAACAGGAGGAATTTATTTTTCATAGCAGACAGATCTATAACCAGGAGGCACAGATTTAATTGGTTGGGGGATTCAAGGGAGTAATATAAGGAAATATATCTTTACTCATCGAGGAGTCAGCGGTGGAAAGGATGAGAAATTTCAAGTACCTGGGCGCCAACATCTCAGTGGATCTATCCTGGGCCCAACACACTGACGCAATAATGAAGAGGCTAGACTTCATTGAGAGTTTGAGGAGATTTGGTATGTCACCAAAGATGCTTGCAGATTTCTACAGGTTTACCCTGGAGAGAATTCTAACTTCTGCATCACTGTCTGGTATGGCAGAGACAATGCACAGGATCGAGAAAAGCAGCAAAGTGTTGTGGACTCATAGAGGATATCATCAAAGGGCCATGGGTTAAGAGGGTGGAAAGAAGGACCCTTACCGTCCAGGACTTGCCTCTCATTGCTACAATCGGGAATGTGGTACAGGGGATTTGCCCGACGATGCACAGTCGACACTTCAGCAACAGCTTCTTCATCTCTGTCAGACTTCTGAACGGTCTATGAACTTATGAACACTGCCTCACTATTTTACATTCTTTATGCACTTTTTATTTATTCACATATTTTTGGTATTGTAACATAGTATTTTTTAAATATCTTACTTGTACTACTGCCACAAATGAATAAATTTCATGGCATATGTCAGTGATAATGAACACGATTTTGATTCTGAATCACTGACTAATGTTGATCTGAAACTCACTACCTTCAAAACTGATAGAATTGAAGGGACAAATTTAGAAAAGTACCCAGGTAATCACTTTAAGAACTTTAATTTACATGTTTACTGTTTCCCTGTGCTGCGCACTGCATGCACATTGAATTATATTTTTTTTTAGTTTATTTGAGATAATATTTTGTTTTCTGTACTGTGTGTGATGAATGCCTTGTGGGTGCACTGTAGTCTGGAGGAACATAGTGTAGTTTGGTTGTATATATGTACAGGCAGATGACAATAAATTGAAATTGAACTTGAACTTAAGTTCTGCTGCCATCTGTAAGGAGTTTGTATGTTCTCCCTGTGACTGCACGGGTTTCCTCCGGGTGCTTCAGTTTCCTCCCACATTCCAAGGACACACTGGTTATAGGTTAATTGGTCATTGGGTTAAAAATGTGGGTTGCTGGATGGCACAGTTTATTGGGCCAGAAGGGCCTGTACTGCGCTGTATCTTTAAATAAATTCACATAGACAAATTGAACTTGAACAAAGCTTTGGGCCATGAATAGGGTAACAAGTTAGCACGGAAAAACATGATCTCTTTGTGTGCTGTAAATTTCGATGATTTTAAGGACTGAATGCATCTTCCTCTGTTTGCATGAATCATTACGTGTTGTAATTCAATCCGACTGATGATAGAAACACAAACAACAGAGGCCAATATAAAAGTGGCAAGAGGTACAGCCCTACATTTGTCTGCCATTAAGGGCAACATAGATTTATTATGAATGACTCAACTTCTCTTTGCTCGGCCTTTACACCTCACCTTTTGTGAAAGTGCAATTACTCATGAAGGGTGTCTGATCTGAAACATTGATTGTGTTTCTCTTCTACTGACCTGACCTACTACGTGCTTCCAGAGTTTTCTGTTTTTGTTTGAGAATGATGTTTGTTTCTTCTATATTATTTTTCACTCCCTAACCATATCTCTGTCTTCCTTATATCTCTCTCCCAGCTTGCCACCATCGTCACTGCCAAGCCTGTTCTCAGGATGTGGGAGTGCACATCTCACACAATATCTCATGAGCCCACAATACATTCTAAACAATCAGGAAAGCTCAGCAACATTTCTGCTTTCTGAAGAGGCTGAAGAGAGCTCAAATATGCACCTCCATATTTGCATCAATATATAGAGGCCATCCACCCAAGCTGCGTCACTGCATGGTATGGAAACTGAACTGTGACAGACAAAGAGGCTCTACAACAAGTAGCCTAAACTGCCCGAAGCATCGCAAGCATCAGCCTACTCACCATCAAGGACGTATATACAGAAAGGTACCGGAAAAGGGCCAGTAACATCATGAAGGATCCCACCCACCCTGCTCATGGACTGTTTGTTCCACTCCCATCAAGGAAAGGGATGCATAGCATCCGCACCAGGACCACCAGACTTAAAAACAGCTACTTTCCCAAGCTGTATGGCCGATCAACACCTCCACCACTAACACACCCCACAACCACTACTTTATCATGTCCTTTCACCTTATACATAGACACTCCTGTGTGTAAAGGCATCCGTTAGTCTTGCGAGACCATGGATCTGGGCCTGGAAAGTCTTCACTCTCCAGGGCACAGGCCTGGGCAAAGTTGTATGGAAGACTAGCAGTTGCCCATGCTGCAAGTCTCCCCTCTCCACGACACCAATGTTGTCCGAGGGAAGGGCATTAGGACCCATACAGCAGTGTTGTCGCAGAGCAATGTGTGATAAAGTGCCTTGCTCAAGGACACAACACGTTCCCTCGGCTGGGGCTCGAACTCACGACCTTCAGATCGCTAGTCCAATGCCTTAACCATTTGGCCACGTGCCCACACACTCCTGCGTGTAGCATGACTTTATTGACATTTAATCAATCTGTGTATATAAGCTATCTTATGTATTTATAATTATTGTGTTTTTTGTATTTTTATTGTGTCCTTTATCTTATTGTGTTTCTTTGTGTTGCATCAGATCTGGAGTAACATTAATTTCATTCTCCTTTACACTTGTGAACCAGTCACTTCATTAATCAATCTTGATCTCTGTCCCTGCTAATCTCATTACATTTCTCTCTAACCTCGCTACGATCTTCACTGCCAAACATGTTCTCATTTCTAACTAGGAAGTAAGGCGAGCAGATGGATAATTTAATCACTGGTGAAGAGTATTGGCCTGAAACATTGACTTACTTATTTCCATAGATGTTGCCTAGCCTGCTGAGTTCCTCCAGCATTTTGTGTGTGTTGCTCTGGATTTCCAGCATCTGCAGAATATCTTGTGTTTGTAATTAATCAGTTCCTTCTCACTTCAGTTTGTGTGTCCTTAACCCAGTCAATAGCAGGTCCACAAGTTAAAGGCTGGATGACAGAGGTAAGTTAAAATCTGATCATGTTAGTTAGAAATTTAAACTTAAAGAATTCTGAAGTTTTAACCCCTAAACATTTTGATCTCTGAATGTTTCCTATAGTGAAGGAGTCCAGGAGAAGGATGTTCATTTAGAACAGAGATGAGGAGGAATCTCTTCAACCTCAGGGTGGTTTATCTGTGGAATTCATTGCTACATACATCTGCAGAGTCCAAGTCACTGAGTATATTTAAAGCAGAAGTTGATAGGTTCTTGATTAGTAAGGATGTCAAAGGTTATGGAGAGAAGGCAGGATAATGCAGTTGAGAGGGATAATAAATCAGCCATGATGAAATGACAGAGCAGATTCCATGAGAAAATGGGCTGATTATATCCTATGTCTTATGGTCTTATCAAGCAACACACACAAAATGCTGGTGAAAGCAGCAGGCTAGGCAGCATCGATAGGAAGAGGTACAGTCGACGTATCGGGCCGAGACCCTTCGTCAGTCCTGTGTTCCACCAGCAGTTTGTGTGTGTTGCTTGAATTTCCAGCATCTGCAGATTTCCTCGTGTCTTATGGTCTTAGGTCCTTTCAGAAGGAAATTTTGCAACCTTCACTTGATCAAAGTATGTGTGTCTTCATGTCTTGTACAACACAGTTAATTCTTAAGTAGCCCACCAAAGTTCAGGGCCTAATACAGGAAAAAGGCTTACAAACATACTTTATCTAGAAATGTCAAAAACTGTTTTGAGATTTTCTTTGTGCCTCTTTGCCATAAGATATAGAAGCAGAATTAGGTCACTTGGCCCAGCACGTCTGCTCCACCGTTATTCCAAGATTCCTCTCAGCCGCAATCACCTGCCTTATCCCCATATCTCTTCATGCCCTGACCAATCTAGAATCTGTCAACCTCTGTCTTAAATATACATAAAGATTTGGCCTCTACGGCTGCCTGAGGAAAAAAATATTCCACAGATTCACTACATTCTTGCTGAAAAAATTCCTCCTCATCTCTGTTCTCAAAGGACACCACTCTATTCTGAGGCTGTGTCGTCTGGTCTTAGAAACATTTTCATCATAGGAAACATCCTCTCCCCTTCCACTCTATCAAGGTCATTCACTATTCAATAGGTTTCAATGAGGTCTCCTCTGATTCTTCTGAATTATAGTGAATACAGGCCCAGAGCCATCAAAAGCTCTTCACATGACAAGCCATTCAATCCTGAAATCATTTTTGTGAACCTCCTTTGAATCCTCTTCAGTTTCACAAAGTCTTTGCTAAAAACTGTTCACAATAATCCAAGTGAGTTCTCACCAGTGCTTTATAAAGTCTCAACATTACATCCTAGCTTTTATACTCTAGTCCTCATGAAATGAATGCTAACAATACATCTGCCTTTCTCAACACAGACTCAAGCTGCAAATTAACCTTTATGGAGTCCTGCACAAGGACTCCCAAATCCCTTTGCATGTCAGTTTTTTTGTATTATTTCTCTACTCAGAAAATAGTCAACACTTTCATTTCTTCTACCAAAGTTCATGACCGTACACTTCCCAACACTATATGCCATCTGCCGTGTCTTTGCCCTTTCACCTAATCCTTCTGTAGCCTCATTATTTTGTCAAAACTACCTGTCCCTCAACCTACCTTCACACTTAAAAAGAACTGGTCCCAACACAGACCCCTGTGTGACACCACTAGTCACCTACAGCCAGCCAGAAAAAGGCTCCTTTGGTTACCACTCTTTGCCTCCTGCTAATCAGCCTGCTTTATCCATGCTGGAATCATTTCTGTAATACCATGGGCTCGTAGCTTTTAAGCTGCCTCATGTGTGGCATCTTGTCAAAGACCTTCCAAAAATCTGAGTACGCAACATCAACTGATTCTTCTTTGTCTATCCTGCTTGTCGTTTTTTCAAAGAATTCCAACAGATTCTCATGTAAGATTTTTTTTTGAGGAAACCATGCTGACTATGGTCAGATTGTTGTTGGGGTTGGGAATTTGAGGCCAGGGCCAGCGGCATGTTACAAAAGAACTCCCGGAGGCAGCTGAACAAAACAGCCACTGGTTATGGATGGAGAGGAGTGACTGTAGCTGGGCCCTAAGATGACCCATGGGTGGCCAGATGTGAATGGGGTGCATGTAAGATGCTGGGTTGCACTGTTATGCCCTCTGGAGATTCTGTGGGCTTAAAATAAATGAAATATCTAAGAAGAGAGGGGGCCCACCTGATGACACTTGGGAAGCATCTGTCACCCACAAAGCCCCACCTCAAGATCTCTATGCTATGACATGAGTTGGGATCTGCTTATCAAAGGGATTGAAATATCCTATCCTATGGGCTCAAGCTGTAAATCTGATTCATCAGTGATTGCTGTGAAAGAGCAGCTGACAACCAGGGAAAGTCCTGATATCTTGGAAAGACAGATGACAGGAGGGAAAGACCCCATTGGAGTTGCCATGGGCTTGCTACCCATGGCAGCAGACTCCTCTTGCCCAAGTAACATATTGGGGTCAACCACCGATGGCTACAAGAACTACAACGAGAAATATCCCCAGGGTCAGCGAGAGCTGGGGCGCAAGATGACTCAAGGATGGATATTCTGGTAACAGAACATGGCATGACCTTGACTACGAGAAACATAGACAGTGTAGTACTCGAGTCAGTGACATCAGCAGGAAGCACACTCCAGAGATGCATCTGTGGTTGCTCTAAAGTAACATCAGCTAGGAGCTTGAAGGTACGCCAGGGCAGGATGAAGTGCTTGAAGGAGACAAGACTGGGACCTTGCATCAACTAGTATTTCTTGAGGGAAAGGATGAGTAAGTCAAATGAAGTTCAGTTGGAACCGAAAGCCCGCAGAGCATCTGTAACCCTGGCGCAGCCCCAGAAGCTCACGTCAGCACTGAAGACAATTGCTTACAGGAAAGAAAAGGCCAGTCAGCAGAAAAGATGTTGCAGGTGAAAAAGCCATGTGCGAAATGGCCGAAAACCTGCAACAAGAAAGGGTAACGGTCGACGAGGTTCTATGCAGTCTTCTCAGTAGTCTAGAGAGCACAGTTGAGAAGAGAATTGATAGAATGGGTTACCTCATATACAACTACAGAGCAGAAAGATTTGGAGTGGGGAAATAATTAAGACAAAGATGGCAGCATGGCTCAAGTCAAGAAGACAAAAGGAAATAGAGGACCTCATTAAGGAAAGATGGCAACTGAAGGAACAGTGGAGAAAATCAACCATGGAGGAAAGAGAAGGAATCAACATCCTGCAAGCAGAACTAAAGGCATGACTGTCGGCTCTAAGGAGGGCAGCAAACCTCAGGCTTCAAAGAAAGAAGAAAGAACACACTCAGACACAATTCCATAAGGACCTCTACAAGTTCATGAAAAGCATTTTCACAAAGCAGAAGGATGGAACTGCAAAGATGTCAAAGGAAGAGTTGGAAGATCATCTGAAGCTGACATAGTCAGACAGTCTGAGAGCTGAACATATCTCAGTACCTTCAGATATGCCACCCTCCACGTCAGCAGTTTGACATCAGTCCCCCCAGATATCTCTGGCTATCCATCCCATAGGGTGATGATGGTTCCTTTCAGTCAGTTAGTGGGGTGGTAGGGGTACCCCACTCCTCAGAAAGCAACAGCGTGTGCGTGAATGGATTTTAGGTGAGTAGGGGGTTGCACAGGTCCAGACCCACCCTCTCGACATCCCCTCCCGGACCCAGTGGTATGGTGGGGTCCAAGACGGCTGGGGGAAGTTCTGTTGCAGTGAATGACCAGACCAAGCTTCGATGCAAGGGATGCCCTTTCTGCGCTTCACGGCACGTGTTTGCTAGATGGCCATTGACCCTACGAAAGCGTTCATCTGCCCTTTAACAGGTCTTGTCTTTCGTCCTGCAGGGTGTCTAGTCACCCTCCTCACCAGGCAAGCCTGGTTGGGGAGCCCATTTAGTCGCCGACTACCCTATCATGCGACAGGTAGTACTGGGTTACATGGTACCAGTAGCACTCAGATGTGTGACCTGACCAGAAACAGATGAAGGGGATCTGGAAGAATAAATTTATTCCTAGAGCATGGCGGTGGGCAGGAGGAATTCTAATTCCTAAAGAAAAGGATTCCTCAGAAATTTAACAGTTTCAGCAAATAAACCTGTCAAATGTTGAAGGGAAAATATTTTTTAGTGTCATTGTGCAAAGGTTGTCTACTTACCTGGAGAAAAACAACTTCATCATCACACATGTGCAGAAGGCAGCGATGCTGGGTTTCTCTGCCTGTTTGGAGCATACAAGTATAACTTGGGATCAAGTACACACTGCTAAAAGGGAATGTAGAGACCTCCATGTCCTAGCCAACGCCTTTAGGTCAGTCTCACGTAACCTCCTGTGGTCTTCAATTGAGTTCTTCTGTGGACCAGAATGTGTTACAACCCTGGTCAGAGCCTACTTTCGAGATCTCCAGTTCTCATTGATAACTGCAGAGTAGAGCACTGCCTGGCAGCCTGTGGAGGTGGGCACAATGGCAGGTTGCACCATCTCTCCGCTGGCCTTTACCATGGCAATGGAAGTAATCATTAGAATGAGCTCATTTCTCTGGTCAAGCCGAGGAGTGGTAGTGGGGACAAACTCCCACTACCTAAAAGTGCTCCTCACAGCATGTGCCTCAAATAGCCTCTGACAACTAAGCCCAACTCCTGGCCTTCTCATGTGGCTTAGCCTCTAAGCCCAGCGGAACTGTTTCCACTGACAGGAGAAAGGGCGAAGGTGGGTCCTGGCGCCTTAAAACCAGTGCTTCGGGTAGATGGAGCTCGTCAGCCTGAGAAGACAGTCCATCTAAGAGAGGGAATACTCTGATTTCAAACCTCCTTTGCCTTGCGGCCATACCCACTCATAGGAAAGGCTTCAGGAGTAAACCCTGAGGACAAATCCAGAACTGGAGTCCCTAAGGCAGTCCGATGTTGCCTTCAACCTCATTCTGGCAACTCCTGCGACGACACTGGTGCCAAGCCCTTGCTCTTCCCTTTGTCAACATTGGTGTTGTGGAGCGGGGAGACTTGCAGTATGGGCAACTGCCAGTCTTCCTTACAACCTTGCTGACTATAGCCAGATAAAATATTATCATGAGCCTCCAAGTACCTAGAGATTTCCTTCTTAATAAACGGTTCCAACATCTTCGCAACCACTGACGTTAGATTAACTAGTCTATAGTTTCATTTATTCTGACTCTCTCCCTTCTTGAAGAGTGTAATGATATTTTCAATTTTCCACTAATCCAGAACTATTCCAGAACCTAATGATTCTTGAAAGATCATTACTAATGCATCCACGATCTCTTCAGCCACCTCTTTCAGAACCCTGGAGTGCACACCATCTGGTCCAGCTAACTTATCTCCCTTCATATCTTTCACTTGCCCAAGAACCTTCTCTCTAGTAATGGTAACTTCACACATTTCATGACTCCTGACACATGGTACATCTACCATACTGCTAGTATCTTCCACAGTGAAGACTGATGCAAAATACTTATTCAGTTCGTCCACCATTTCCTTGTCCCCCATTATTACCTCTCCAGCATTGTTTTCCATCCATCCAATATATACTCTCACATCTCCTTTACATTTTATGTACCTGAAGAAAATTTTGGTATCTTTAATATTATCGTCTACCTTACTTTCATATTCCATCTTTACTATCTTAATGACAACTTTTTTGTTGCCTTCTGTTTGTTTTTAAAAGCTTACCAGTCCTCCAACTTCCCATTAATTTTTGCTTTATTATATTCCTTGTCTTTGGCTTTTATGGATGTCATGGTCCGCTCCGTGAAGTCTGCATTCCCGTTTGCAGTCCAGTTCGTGGACTCAGGACTCTGGGTCTTCCAGCTGTCCCTTGTTTGAGTTAATCATAGGCACCTGATTCCCTTCTTTGGACTTGCAATATAAGTAGCCTTGGGATTGAGTATGGGCTGCTGGTTTGTCTTGTCAGTCCTCCTTAGAGCAACCTGCTGATGGAAGGCTAATGAAACCATTTGTGATCTCTAGGCCTGGTTGGAGGACAACTGCTTCATGGAGCCTTGTTGCCACTTGTTGGGGTGGTCTTTGTGGTATGGATTTGGCTGTTTCCTGGGCCATCTGAGTGGCTGCCAGACACCCTGAGCTAGGTACGGATCTGGCTGATTCTGTAGCCAGCTGGATTAAACTGAGACTCGGAGCTACCCTGGAGCAGAGATGGAACTGTCTTGTTCTTTGGTGTTTGTCTTTTCTTGTCCTTGCCTCTGTGGGATAAGCCAGGCTGTTTTGCTGTGCTCTGTGGGGGGATCTGTCTTGTCTTGTCCTTGTCTCTGTTGGGTAAGTCCGGCTGTTCTGCTGTTACCTGATGGAGAGACCTGTCCCACCTTGGTGTGGAGATGAAGTTGAGTCCTGGCTTGTCGAAGGCTAAGTCCTGGCTCTGTGTTGATGTTCAGTTCCCAGTCTGTCTCTCAGCTCCAGTCTCTGAGTTATCAGCCTCTGCATTTCAAAATAAAGATCCTGCAGCCGAGCTCCAGGAACCCTAGCCTCGGCGATCCCGCAGCCAAGCTCCAGACCCAGGAACCCCAGCCTCAAGCCATGTCATGTCCTTGCCTGGCTCTGGGGTCCAAGCCCGAGGCAAGACCCAGGTTCTGGGTCCTTGTCCAGTCTCAGGCTCAGAATCCAAGCCTTGTCTTTGTCTCCAGGCTCAGGTCTCTAAACCCCAGCCACATCCTCTCCTGAAGCCATGACATGTCCTTGCCTGGTTCTGGGGTCTGAGCCCGAGGCAAGACCCAGGTTCTGGGTCCTTGTCCAGTCTTGGGATCTTAGTCAAAGCCTTGCCTCCTAGTCCATGGATCCTAGTCCTGGTCCTGCTTTCCCTAGCCCAAGCCTGCATTCTTGTCCCTGCTCCTAGTCTGAATCCTGTCATGTCCCTTCTCTAGTCAAGTCCTGGTCCTTGTACTTTAGTGTCTGTGTCTTGCATTTGGGTCTGTTCCCAGCACCCCATTGTGACAATGGAAGCTTTGACTTCTCCTGTTTGCCACAGTTGGGTTATTATTCCTTTAGAATACTACTTCCTCTTTGGGATGTATATATCCTGTGCCTTCTGAATTGCTTCCAGAAATTCCAGCCATTGCTGCTCTGTCATCATTCCTGCTGGTGTTCTTTTCCAATCAATTCTGGCCAACTCCTTCCTCATGGCTCTGTAATTCCATTTACTCCACTGTAAATGTGACACATCTGACTTTAGCTTCTCATGTCAACAATGAAACATAGCCTGCAAACACCTTACTACACTATATGTAAGTGTAAGCTCTGCATGTGTTTCTAAGTGTTAATGATTAAACTGTATCTAATGGAACAACTAGTTTACAGTCCTTAAAGACTCCTCTACTCAGTTGGCCTCTATTGCACAAATCATCCCCTCTTAATTTAATTGAATGCATTCATTAGAGTGGATACGATTAGCAAATTAATTACTAATTGACCTTTGTGGTTTTGGATTCTAACTGCACTATTTGATTTCTACTTTCCTGTCAATAACTTTGCACCTGATACTTAATTGCAGGCTCCAATTTAGTCTCACGAGAATACTTGTCAAGTAGCTTGCTGATGTCAGCCAACTAAATACTCTGAAATCAGAGACTGGTAGTACAAGAAACCAGGCATCACCTCACAGGTCTTGAGGAAGCAATAGATTCACGATAAATGAATCCCAATAATTTTTCCCTTTCAATATTTTATTAGTTTCTACATGGAAGAATACATTGTACAAGAAAGTATATATAAAGGTTAAAAAAAACTACCAATTACATTATATCTATTCATAATAACACTCTCATTACCCTGTATTCATGTAGATTAGTCAAAGTTATATTGAAATATACTAATTTATTACAAAAGATGAGTCAAACCCCTACCAAGACTGAAGCTGTTTATTAAGAAGAAAAAAAGGTAAAACCGCTTCTCATATAATAAAAATTAATAATATCCAATATCTAAATTTAAGGTTTTGAAAGTTTTGAAAATAATTCAGAAAGGGTCCTCACAATGTTTGAAAGTCTTGAGGAGATTCAGAAATTGAGCAGTGAATCTTCTCTAAATCTAAGCATGAGTCTCTATTTCTTGAGGAGACTGAGGGCCTTTAACATCTGCCAGATGATGCTAAGGATGTTCTACGAGTCCGTGGTGGCCAGTGCTATCATGTTTGCTGTTGTGTGCTGGCGCAGCAGGTTGAGGGTAGCAGACACCAACAGAATCAACAAACTTATTCGTAAGGCCAGTGATGTTGTGGGGATGGAACTGGACTCACTCACGGTGGTGTCTGAAAAGAGGTTGCTGTCCAAGTTGCATGCCATCTTGGACAATGTCTCCCATCCACTACATAATGTACTGGGTGGGCACAGGAGTACATTCAGCCAGAGACTCATTCCACCGAGATGCAACACAGAGCGTCATAGGAAGTCATTCCTGCCTGTGGCCATCAAACTTTACAACTCCTCCCTTGGAGTGTCAGACACCCTGTGCCAATAGGCAGGTCCTGGACTTATTTCATAATTTACTGGCATAATTTACATATTACTATTTAACTATTTATGGTTTTATTACTATTTATTATCTATGGTGCAACTGTAACGAAAACCGATTTCCCCCGGGATCAATAAAGTATGACTATGACATAACATAATGTTGCATAACCATTGAGCATGAGTAGGAGGAGAAACATCTTCCATTTAAACAAAAGCACCCTCCTAGGAATAAGAGAGCTAAAGTCCAAAATACGTAAATCAGATATCTTCAGCTTGATATCTTGTCCTGCACAATACCGAATAGGGCCATCGGAGGATTAGGCTTAAAATTGACTTTGAAAAGTAAAGAAAAAGTTTGAAAAACTTCCAATATTTTTCACGACATGGACTAGTCCAAAACATATGAATTGATGAAGCTTCTCCATTATTACGTCTGTCACAGTAGGGAGATATATCCAAATAAAAATGAGATAGCTTATCCTTAGTCATATGAACTCTATGTACCACCTTAAATTGTATGAGGGAAAGGCGAGCACATAGCGATGAAGTATTAACCAGTTTAAAAATTTCATTCCAATTTTCCTCAGATATTGATGTCTGTAAATCTTGTTCCCAGAGATTCTTAATTTTGTCTAAAGGAACATTCCTCGTCTCCAGTAATATACCATAAATATTAGATATTGAACCATTATGAAAAGATGTCAAATTAAAAATTGTGCCTAGAAAGCTCTTATCTGAGCTTAAAGAAAATGTGCATAATTAAGATCTTAGAAAGTCTCTGATTTGTAAATATCAAAAAAAGTGAGTTTTGGGTAGGCTATACTTAGCTGAAAATTTCTCAGATGAGAAAAGATTTCCTCCAACAAATAGATCCCAAAAACATTTAATACCCAACCTGTCCCATTCTTTAAAAACTAAATCAGTCATAGAGGGTTTAAAAAATATTAGAATAAATGGGACTAGAAAGGGAAAATCTCAATAAACCAAAATGTTTTCTAAATTGTATCCAGATCCTCAGAGCATGTTTAACTATTAAATTATGTTAGTTTATTTATAAATAAAGGAAGTGAGGATCCAATAAGAGAAATAATAGGACATTTATTAACAAAGTTAACTTCTGAAGAAACCCATACCGGACAGTCTACACAATTAATATACTATAGTCAAAACGTAAAGATATCGTATATTAACTGCCCAGTAATAAAACCTAAAATTAGGTAAGGCTAAACCTCCAGACCTTTTAAAGTTTTTGAAGATGAACTTTATTTAAACGAGGATGTTTATTTTTCCACATATAGGAGGATAAAATACATTCAAGAGAGTCAAAAAAGGATTTAGGAATAAAAATGGGAAAAGCCTGAAAAAGATATATAAATTTAGGTAGAATATTCATTTTAATAGAATTTTCGTCCAATCAACAATATTGAAAGAGGTGACCAATTTAGTAATATCTTTTTTACATGGTTCAATAAAGTAAGAAAGTTTTCTTTAAATGGATGTTTGTAATTCTTAGTGATTGTTGCACCCAAATAAGTAAGTTGATTCCTTACAATTTTAAAAGGGAGATTAGTATTAATTGATACCAAATTATTTAAAGGAAATAATTCACTCTTATGTAGGTTCAATTGATATCTTGAAAAGTGGCTAAAACAGGAGAGTAAAGAAAGTACGCAAGATAACGAGGTCTCAACATTAGAGATAAAAAGCAATATATCATCAGTGTAAAGCGAGATTTCGTGGGTGATACCTCTCCTTAAAATACCACAGATATCATTAGATTCTCGAAAAGCAATAACAAGGGGTTCTAAAGCTAAATCAAAAAGCAAAGGACTCAACAGACAGCCTTGTCTAGTTCCGTGATGAATTTTAAATGATTTGTAATTTTGAAAATTACTAAGAACTCAAGCATAAGGAGATAAATAAAGTAATTTAATCCATTGAATAAAATCCAGTCCAAAATTAAATTTTTCTAAGGTTTTAAATAAATAATTCCATTCAACCCCATCGAAGGCCTTCTCAGCATCTAAGGATATCACACATTCCGATATCTCCTGAGAAGGAGAGTAAGTAACATTTAATACACGGCGTATATTAAAATGGGAATGTCGACTTTTAATAAATCCAGTCTGGTCATCAGAAATAATAGAAGGTAAAATATTTTTAATCTTACGAGCCAGAACTTTAGAAAGAATTTTAGTATCTACATGAAGTAATGAAATTGGCCTATATGAATAGCATTCAGTCGGATCCTTGTTCTTTTTTAGGATAAGCGAGATAGAAGCTTCATAAAAAGATTGAGGCAAACTACCCAATTTGAAAGAATCCAAAAAGACTAAGTGTAACTGCGGTGTAATTAATGAAGAAAAAGCCTCATAAAATTCTCCAGAAAATCCGTCTGGAACCAGAGCCTTTCCCAAGTGTAATGAACGTATAGCCTCAGTGATTTCCTCATAAGAAATGGGTTGATCCACCTGTTTACTGTTGTCTGCAGAAAGTGCAGGGATATTTAATTGAGCTAGAAAATTATTCATTACAGTATTATCTTTAGGGGAATCAGAACTATAAAGTTTAGAATAGAATTCTCTAAAAGTATCATTTATTTCAGAGTAATCAGTTGTCCTATCATCATTAGTTTTGCAAATTCCTTTAATTTGTTGTTTAACTACAGAAGTTTTTAATTGGTTGGCCAATACTTTGCCTAATTTATCTCCATGAATGTAAAATTGAGTTTTATCTTTCAGAAGTTGAGTTTCAATTGGATATTTTGTCACATGATCAGCAACAATGAATATATAATTGTCAAGTTTTATAAACAAACGTAAACATTTATTAAACTCTGCTCAGCAATAGCAAAAAGTATTCAAACGACTAACTTAACCGGAAGTTAACTGCTATACGGCAACTCTGGAACAGTTCTTAAAGTGGTAAATTTGAACACAGTTCTTAAAGTGGCAAATTCAAACACAGTTCTTAAAATGGTAAATTCGACAGTCCAAGTGATTTACACAGTCACTAAGGAGAGACTTCTCTGGAAACGGATTTCTTCAAAGACGTGACGTTACTGCTGATTCTCCAAAGCATTCACGATGAAGGAAATAAAACGGCTTCAAGGAACTGACCTTTTCCTGGCGAATGAACACTGCAAAAAAACCTTCCTGATCTTACATGGGTTACCTCAGATGGAGGTCATTATTTCTGAAAGAAGATTCAATAAGGTCGTTCCTGTATTAAACTGTTGAACGACAACAACTCTACTCGATTGGGTTCCCGTACTTCAGTAAGGTCTTCACTCTCCAATACTAGACTTACAATAGAAAGTAAAACTCCACTTTAAAACAAAACTGCGTCATGAGACGAACACTTTATGTTGGACAAAAGGAAGTGTATTATCTATAAGAATCAAAACTCCTCTAGATTTGGCCTATAAAGAAGAGTGAAAATAAAGTTCATTCCAGAGGCTGAAAAAACATAGATTATCACATTTGCATATGTGAGTTTCTTGTAAAAAAAAATAGGGACCTTAAATTTCTTAATATAAGCAAAAATCTTATTACATTTAACAGGGTGATTTAACCCTTTAACAATAATTTTTAAGACATACAATGTGGAACAGGCCCTTCCAGCTCAATGAATCGCTCAGCCCAACAGCCCACTGATTTCATTCCTTCATTATGTGCCCAGTTGATCATGGTCTTGCCATGACTATGATTGTTCATGACAAATTTTTCTACAGAAGTGGTTTGCCATTGTCTTCTTCTGGGTAGTGTCTTCAGAAGACGAGTGATCCCAGCTATTAGCAATACTCTTTTACCATTCGCAGATTGTATGCCTGGTGTCAGTGGTCGCATAACCAGGACTTGTGATATGCACCAGCTGCTCATACAACCATCCACCACTTGCTCCCATGGCTTCAGATGAACCTGATTTGGGGAGGGGAAGGGACAAGGTCTAAGCAGGTGCTACACCAAGCCCAAGGGCGACCTATAGTCTAGCAGAGGGAAGGGGATCCTTACACTTCCTTTGGTAGAGTTGTATCTCTACTACCTTCCATCTATTTAACCATAGCCTAATCACAGGATGTTATAATGCCCAATTAACCTATTAACCAGTAAAGTCTTTGGACTGTGATAGGAAACCGGAGCACCTGAAAGAAAACACGCATGCTCTCAGGAAAGACATACAAACTTCTTCCAAATGGTGCCAGAATCGAACTCCGAACTCCAAAGCCCCAAACAGTAATTTGCGTCGTGCAAACCACTACGCTGCCATGGCGCCCCTATCCTGATCACGGTCATACAGCTTGCAAACTAACGTTTCCACTCAATGCAGAAACAGCTCATGTCTTATCTCTCAACCAAGAAATTCTTCAAGAGCACAGCAATGGTAGGTTTTCAGCCCGGGGCTACCTATTGAGGAATATATAAAGAAGGGGCTGAGAAGAGCGAGAAGGGGGCATGAGAAGGCCTTGGCGAGTAGGGTAAAGGAAAACCCCAAGACATTCTTCAATTATGTGAAGAACAAAAGGATGACAGGAGGGAAGGTAGGACCAATTAGAGATAAAGGTGGGAAGATGTGCCTGGAGGCTGTGGAAGTGAGCGAGGTCCTCAATGAATACTCCTCTTCGGTATTCACCAATGAGACAGAACTGGATGATGGTGAGAACAATATGAGTGAGGTTGATGTTCTGGAGCATGTTGATATTAAGGGAAAGGAGGTGTTAGAGTTGCTAAAATACATTAGGATGGATAAATCCCCGGGGCCTGACGGAATATTCCCTAGACTGCTCCACGAGGCGAGGGAGAGATTGCTGAGCCTCTGGCTAGGATCTTTGTCCTCGTTGTCTACGGGAATGGTACCGGAGGATTGGAGGGAGGTGAATGTTGTCCCCTTGTTCAAAAAAGGTAGTAGGGATAGTCCGGGTAATTATAGACCAGTGAGCCTTATGTGTGTGGTGGGAAAGCTGTTGGAAAAGATTCTTAGAGATAGGATCTATGGTCATTTAGAGAATTATGGTCTGATCAGGGACATCCAGCATGGCTTTGTGAAGGGCAGATTGTGTCTAACAAGCCTGATAGAGTTCTTTGAGGAGGTGACCAGGCATATAGATGAGAGTAGTGCAGTGGATGTGATCTGTATGGATTTTAGTAAGGCATTTGACAAGGTTCCACACAGTAGGCTTATTCAGAAAGTCAGAAGGCATGGGATCCAGGGATGTTTGGCCAGGTGGATTCAGAATTGGCTTGCCTGTAGAAGGCAGAGGGTCATGGTGGAGGGAGTACATTTGGATTGGAGGATTGTGACCAGTGGTGTCCCACAAGGATCTGTTCTGGGACCTCTACTTTTCGTGATTTTTATTAACGACCTGGATGTGGGGGTACAAGGGTAGGTTGGCAAGTTTGCAGACAACACAAAGGTTGGTGGTATTGTAGATAGTGTAGAGGATTGTCGAAGATTGCAGAGAGACATTAATAGGTTGCAGAAGTGGGCTGAGAAGTGGCAGATGGAGTTCAACCCAGAGAAGTGTGACGTAGTACACTTTGGAAGGACAAACTCCAAGGCAGAGTACAAAGTAAATGGCAGAATACTTGGTAGTGTGGAGGAGCAGAGGGATCTCGGGGTACATGTCCACAGATCCCTGAAAGTTGTCTCACAGGTAGATAGGGTAGTTAAGAAAGTTTATGGGGTGTTAGCTTTCATAAGTCGAGGGATAGAGTTTAAGAGTTGCGGGGTAATGATGCAGCTCTATAAAACTCTGGTTAGGCCACACTGGGAGTACTGTGTCCAGTTCTGGTCGCCTCACTATAGGAAGGATGTGGAAGCATTGGAAAGGGTACAGAGGAGATTTACCAGGATGCTGCCTGGTTTAGAAAGTATGCATTATGATCAGAGATTAAGGGAGCTAGGGCTTTACTCTTTGGAGAGAAGGAGGATGACAGGAGACATGATAGAGGTATACAGAATATTAAGAGGAATAGATAGAGTGGATAGCCAGCGCCTCTTTCCCAGGGCACCACTGCTCAATACAAGGGGACTTGGCTTTAAGATAAGGGGTAGCAAGTTCAAGGGGGATATTAGAGGAAGGTTTTTTACTCAGAGAGTAGTTGGTGCGTGTAATACACTGCCAGAGTCAGTGGTGGAGGCAGATACACTAGTGTAATTTAAGAGACTACTAGACAGGTATATGGAGGAATTTAAGCTGGGGTTTATTTGGGAGGCAGGGTTTAAGGGTCAGCACAACAATATGGGCCAAAGGGCCTGTACTGTGCTGTACTATTTTATGTTCTATGTTCTATGTAAACATTCAGAACCCAGGGTTTAATTTTCAACATTGATAGCAAACCATTTAGTTTAGAATTTCACCAGCCAGAGGGTGGTGAATCTGTGGAATTAATTACCACAGATGACTGTGGAGGTTCAGTCATTGGGTATCTTACAGTGGAGGTTGATAGGTAAAGATGTCAAAGATTACACTGTGCAACAAAGATTTTGCTTTCCAAATACTTTTGGGCATATCATGGATTTGGGGCAGCTGATCATGAAAAATCACCATGAAATTTCCCTATCACACCTGTATTTGTTAGTTCAATTCATAATTTAAGTCAGAATAACTGATGCCAAGATTAAGGAAGTCATGTCTGTTGGTCCACAAATTGAACAAGTCATCAATGCCACACGATTCAAAGGACTTCTCTTGGGACCCGGGGAAAATTGCATGAAGGGCCTTCAAGGATGTTGTTGAAAGTTTTCTTGGCAACTACTGGGCACCAAACTGCATGTAGTTGATTGACAACAGGTTTCAAGTTGACAAAATCATGAAATACAGCATGTCACTAAAGATTCATTTTCCGCATTCACACAAAATGCTGGAATAATTCAGCAGATATGAAGGGGAATATATAGCTGAACTTTCTTCAAGACTGGAAAGGAAGGGAGAAGAAGCGGGAATCGGAGGAGGGAGCAGAGAAAGGAGGACACGCTGGAAGGTGATAAAGCCAGGAGGGTGTGGGAGTGGAGATGAAGTAAGAAGCTGGGAGGTGATAGGCGGAAAGGCAAAGGGATGCAGGAGAAAGAATCTAATAGGAAAGGAGAGTGGACCATGGAAGAAAGGAAAGGAGAAGAAGCACCAAGAAGAAGTTATAAGCAAGTGAGGAGAAGAGGTAAGAGGCCAGAGTAGGGAGTAGAAGTGAGGGATATTCCCGTCAATGCTTCTTTCATTATGAAATCTCTTTATAGGCTGGTAGAATGGCACTTTCTGAATGATACAATAATATTGTGATGTTACCTGCCAGCAATTTTTAACACTGAATTCCTGGAGCACGTGAATTCCTTTGTTTACACATTGCAGACAGGCAATTGCCCTGGTAGGTTGATATCTCTGGGAGCTGCCTGCTTTGAAGTATACAATATTCAGTTATTATATTTGGTTTCTTTCAGTTATCAACAGAGCTGATGTAAGAAATGCCATGCTAGCTTCATAAATAGCCAGCAGCCCTTTATTTACTCTAATATAATTCCTATCAAGCTTTTCCTCCAGTTTATTGCTATTAAAATGGAGCATAAGCAAAAACAGTGTGGGAAGCAGCACTCGTACATTCAATCTGGTCCTTCACTCCGTCCTGACAATTAGCAAGAACTAATACAATAAGAACGTAGTACATAGGAACAGTATTAGGCCATTTGGCCTGTCGAGTCTGCTCCACCATTCTATCATGTCTGATTATTTATCTCTCTCAGCCCCGTTCTCCTGCTTTCTCCCTGTAATCTTTGACACCCTGACTAATCAAGAACCTAGGAACCTCTGCTTTAAGTATACTCAATGACTTGGCCTCCGCAGCCATGCATGGCAATGAATTCCACAGATTCAACACGCCTGGTTAAAAAAAATCCTTCCCATCTCTGTTCTAAAGTCTGTCTCTCTAAGCTGAGGTTGAGCTTTCTAGCCCCAGACTGCATTTAAAGATGTCTAAAGGAGCCCTTGAATTGGCTAGGCACTGTCCCTGGGCCAGATGCTGCTAGAAGGTGGGTTTTGCTTGGCAGTGATACGATGCTTCACATGACCTGTTCTCATCCTGTGTAACCCTATGACTTTTTAGGATTAAAATGTACAATTGTTATTTTCTTTCTGCTGCACAGATTGACTCCGTGGTTAAGAAGGCCTACAGTGCATTGTCCCTCAACAATCATGGCATTGAGTTTAGGAACCGGGAGGTAATGTTGCAGCTATATAGGACCCTGGTCAGACCGCACTTGGAGTACTGTGCTCAATTCTGTTCGCCTCACTACAGGAAGGATGTGGAAACCTTAGAAACGGTGCAGAGGAGATTTACAAGGATATTGCCTGGATTGGGGAGCATGCCTTATAGGTTGAGTGAACTCGGCCTTTTCTCCTTGGAGCAACGGAGGATGAGAGGTGACCTGATAGAGGTGTATAAGATGATGAGAGGCATTGATCGTGTCGATAGTCAGAGGCCTTTTCCCAGGACTGAAATGGCTAGCATGAGAGAGCACAGTTTTAAGGTGGTTGGAGGTAGGTACAGAGGAGATGTCAGGAGTAAGTTTTTTAAGCAGAGAGTGGTGAGTGTGTGGAATAGGCTGCTGGCGACGGTGGTGGAAGCAGATGCGATGTCGTCTTTAAAGGGACTCCTGGATAGGTACATGGAGCTCAGAAAAATAGAGGGCTGTGGGTAACCTTAGGTAATTTCTAAGGTAAGGACATGTTCAGCACAGCTTGTGGGCTAAAGGGCTTGTATTATGTTGTAGGTTTTCCATGTTTCTATGTTTCTCTAACTTTTATGCTTGCTTGTATTTTAAATAACTATTTATAGTATATACATGTAACTGCTTAGCAGGTTTCCTAATGGTTGCACTTCTTTGCATGATTCTGGAAGCTTCTCTGATGTCATATTATTTGAATAAGGGCTGTCTGCTTGGTTAACTTATCAACAAATTTGAATGGAATGTTTCCTGTCTATGGGGTATATAAAAACTGAACACGTTGCCCTGCCATCTTTTGTCTTTTCTGTTTGTTGTTCTTAGCTACAACATTTTTGCAACTTTGTGTTCCAGATTCTCTTTGTTCTGCTGTCTGTGTGGAAGACAAATCTCAGCATTGTATACTG
Organism: Mobula birostris; assembly: GCF_030028105.1. NCBI lineage: Eukaryota > Metazoa > Chordata > Chondrichthyes > Myliobatiformes > Myliobatidae > Mobula > Mobula birostris. The sequence continues at coordinate 247,745,602 of NC_092370.1, read as the reverse complement.
CATACATACTTCGATAATAAATGTACTTTGAACTTTGAAAACTTATTCTACATTATCCAGCTGTCATACCCAACTCTGATAGTCAGGATCAGAATCAGGTTTATGATCACTGGTGTATGTCAGGAAATTTGTTGTTTGAGGGGAAGAAGCTGTTGCTGATTCGCTGAGTGTGGGCCTTCAGGCTTCTGTACCTCCTTCCTGATGGTAGCAATGAGAAGAGGACTGTGGTACCTGACCATTATGATGAAGATTGTTAGGATGGGAAACAGCTTCTTTTCCCAGGCCGTGAGACTACTCAACTCCCTATCAGCACGTAGGTCTCATCATGCATGAAACGCCAGTAGTGTTATACTGTTGACTTTTTAACTTGTGTTGTAATTCATCTTATTATGTGTTAATTATTTGTAGCAATATCACTTTTTGTGTTGTGTGTATGAGAGATTCTGTACTGTGCAAAGCTTCAGGCACAAATATATAGCTAGTATGCCTAAGAATTCTGCGCCGTACTGTAGTAATTGTATGTCCTATGAGCAAGCAGTGTGCATGTGGCAAAATCCGCACAAACGAGCGTGGCTTGAAGATCCACCAAGCGAGGATGAAGTGTCTAGCGGGAACAGGAGCAGCACCACGCGCAGGTGTACAACCTGGTGAGACGAAGGAGGGGCCAGGTCCGGAGTCACCCCATAGTGCCCGGAACCTCCAAGTGTTGCAAAGCTAATCTCTCTAACATCAAGTCTAACAGGAGGCGGATCAAGTGGCCTGCAGCTGTTTGACGAAGATGTCAACCAAATTCTGGAGGCAACAGCGAAGGGGGAGGTCGATAGGAAGCTGCAAGCCATGACAACAATCATTGTCAGCATCGCAGCTGAATGGTTCGGAGAAGGGGAGAAGGAAGGCTCCCAAACACCTTACTCGAAGAACCAAAGATCATTAAGGATCCACAACATCAGGCAGGAGATGAAAGCGCCGAAGTCCCAATACAAGGAGGTAGGAGAAGAGGAGCGCATTGGCTTGGCTCAGCTGATGTGCATACTACGAAAGAAGATCAGGGTCCTCCGCCGGGCAGAGTGGCATCGGAGGTGGCGTCGTGAAAGGGCCCAAAAACATGCTGCCTTTATTGCCAACCCCTTAAAGTTCACCAAGGAGTTACTGGGGCAGAAGCACAGTGGGATACTGGCCTGTTCGCAGAAAGATATAGACCAACATCTGAAGAAGATGTATAATGATCCTGAAAGAGAGCAGGAGTTGAAAGAATGTAACATTTTAATAGACCCCCCCTGAACCAGATGTGCAGTTCGACATGGCAGAGCTACAGTTATAGAAAGTCAAAGAGTTCGTCCACAAAGCAAGATCCAGGACTAAGCAACATGTCGTACAAAGTGTACAAGAACTGCCCCAAACTCCTGCTGCATCTGTGAAAGATCCTGAGAATCTTCTGGAGAAGGGGAAAGATCCCAGAACAGTGGAGAGTGGCTGAAGGGGTGTGGATCCTGAAGGAAGAAAACGCCACCCAGATAGACCAGTTCTGCATCATCTCTCTGCTGTGTGTCGAGGTGAAGATCTTCTTCGGTGCCATTTCCAATCGGCTGTGCACCTACCTAGCAAAGAACACCTACAGTTGAAGTCAGACATTTACATACACCTTAGCCAAGTACTTTTAAATTCAATTTTTCACAATTCCTGAAATTTAATCCTAGAAAACATTCCCTGTCTTAAGTCAGTTAGGATCACTACTTTATTTTAAGAATGTGAAGTGTCAGAATAATAGTAGAGAGAATGATTTATTTCAGCTCTTATTTCCTTCCTCACTTTCTCAGTGGGTCAGAAGTCTACATACACCTTGTTAGTATTTGGTAGCATTGCCTTTAAATTGTTTAACTTGGGTCAAACGTTTTGGGTAGAAACACTTTGGGTAGCCTTCCACAAGCTTCTCACAGTAAATTGCTGGAATTTTGTTCCATTCCTCCAGACAAAACCGGTGGAACTGAGTAACTGGTGTAACAGGTTTGTAGGCCTCCTTGCTCGCACACGCTTTTTCAGTTCTGCCCACAAATTTTCTATCAGATTGAGGTCAGGGCTGTGTGATGGCCACTCCAATACCTTGACTTTGTTGTCCTTAAGCAATTTTACCACAACTTTGGAGGTATCCTTGGGGTCATTGTCCATTTGGAAGACCCATTTGCGACCGACTTTTAACTTCCTGGTTGATGTATTGAGATGTTGCTTCAATATATCCACATAATTTTCCTTCCTTGTGATGCCATCTATTTTGTGAAGTGCACCAGTCCATCCTGCAGCAAAGCACCCCCACAACATGATGCTGCCACCCCCATGCTTCACGGTTGGGATGGTGTTCTTCAGCTTGCAAGCCTCACCCTTTTTCCTCCAAACATAACGATAGTCATTATGGCCAAACAGTTCAATTTTTGTTTCATCACACCTGAGGACATTTCTCCAAAAAGTAAGATCTTTGTCCCCATATGCACGTGCAAACTGTAGTCTGGCTTTTTTATGGTGGCTTTGGAGCAGTGGCTTCTTCCTTGCTGAGCAGCCTTTCAGGTTATGTCGATATAGGACTCGTTTTACTGTGGATCTAGATACTTGCCTACTTGTTTCCTCCAGCATCTTCACAAGATTCTTTGTGTTGTTCTGGGATTGACTTGCACTTTTCGTGCCAAAGTACGTTCATCTCTAGGAGACAGAATGCGTCTCCTTCCTGAGCGGTATGACGGCTGCGTGGTCCCATGGTGTTTATACTTGCGTACTATTGTTTGTACAGATGAACGTGGTACCCTCAGGCATTTGGAAATTGCTCCCAAGGATGAACCAGACTTGACATCATTTTCTGACCTCAATCCGATAGAAAATTTGTGGGCAGAACTGAAAAAGTGTGTGTGAGCAAGGAAACCTACAAACCTGACAGTTACACCAGTTCTGTCTGGAGGAATGGAACAAAATTCCAGCAACTTACTGTGAGAAGTTTGTGGAAGGCTACCCAAAACGTTTGACCCAAGTTAAACAATTTAAAGGTAATGCTGCCAAATACTAACAAAGTGTATGTAAACTTCTAACCCACTGGGAAAGTGATGAAAGAAATAAAAGCTGAATTAAATCATTCTCTCTACTATTATTCTGACATTTTGCATTCTTAAACTAAAGTAGTGATCCTAACTGACCTAAGACAGGGAATGTTTTCCAGGATTAAATGTCAGGAATTGTGAAAAACTGAGTTTAAATGTATTTGGCTAGGGTGTATGTAAACTTCTGACTTCAACTATATATTGATACATCAGTCCAGAAGACTGGCATTTCAGGGATGCCAGGCTGTCTGGAGCATACTGGTGTGGTGACACAGCTCATCAGGGAGGCCAGAAAGAACAAGGGCAACCTGTCAGTGGCTTGACCTGGCAAATGCATATGGCTCCATTCTGCACACACTGGTGCAGCTCACACTGACCAAACATCACATCCCTAGCAGAATCAGAGACCTTATCGCTGATTATTACAGCAACTTCAGAATGAGGGTCTCTTCAGGAGCAATTACATCAACCTAGCTTGTTGGAGATCGGCATCATCACAGGGTGCACTATCTCAGTGACACTGTTCTCCCTAGCCATGAACACGCTCACTAAGTCTGCTGAACCAGAGTGCAGAGGGCCCAGAATGAATTCTGCTCAACGGAAACCACCTATCAGGGCATTCATGGATGACCTCACAGTAACCACAGGATCACTCCCAGGCTGCTGGTAGATTCTGCAAGGGCTTGAAAAGCTGGTGGAGTGGGCCCGGATGTGTTTCAAACCAGCCAAATCAAGATCGATGGTGTTGAGGAAAGGGAAGGTGGAGAACAAGTTCCAGTTCAGCATCGCAGGCACAGCCATCCCAACCATCACAGAAAAGCCAGTCAAGAGCTTAGGCAAAGTTTCTGACAGCTCTTTAAGGGACACAACATCCATTCAGGCGATCTGCATTGAGTTGGATGGCTGGCTGAAATCTGTGGACAAGTCTGGCCTACCTGGGAAGTTTAAAGCCTGGGTGTATCAGCATGGCATTCTTCCCAGAATCCTGTGGCCCCTCCTCGTCTATGCAGTTCCGATCTCGACAGTTGAAACCTTAGAGAGGAGGGTTAGCAGCCACCTCAGGAGATGGCTGGGGCTGCCAAAGAACCTGAGCAGCATCGCACTCTATGGACACCACAACAAACTGCAACTGCCCTTCAAATCCTTGGAGGAAGAATTCAAGGTAACAAGAGCCAGAGAAGTGCTACAGTATAGGGACTCAAGTGACCCGAAGGTGGCTAGAGCAGGGATCCAAGTGAGGACTGGCAGGAAGTGGAGGGCAGAGGAAGCTGTTCAGGAAGCAGAGGCAAGGCTGCATCACAGGAGGCTGGTGGGAGTGGTCACACGAGGCCGAGCTGGGCTAGGATCCTTTCCAACTCCCCAAATGGACACCAGAGGGAAGGAAAGGCGTCGTCTAGTTCAGGAGGAGGTGAGAGCAGTAGTGGAGGAGACGAGAGCCTGCAAGGTGGTGGGAATGAAGCAACAGGGAGCTTGGACAAGATGGGAGAATGCGGTTGAGAGGAAAGTGACCTGGGCTGATCTTTGGAAAGCTGAACCACGCCACATCCAATTTCTCATCCAGGCAGTGTACGATGTACTTCCAAGCCCATCAAACCTGCACACATGGGGCAAGGCAGAGTCATCTGCGTGCCCACTGTGCTCCAAGCGAGGAACCCTGGAGCACATCCTCAGTGGCTGTGCAAGGGCACTTGGTGAGGGACGGTACAGGTGGAAGCATGATCAGGTCCTGGAGACCATCGCTGAAGCCATCAGCGCAGGAGTTAAGTGGGCGAAGCAGTCCCGACCCTCCAAGCAGACCATTGCCTTTGTCAGAGCTGGGGAGCAGCCAATATCTGCCAAAAGAACATCTGCAGGCATTCTGACCTCTGCAAGGGACTGGCAGCTGTTGGTGGATCTCGAAGGGCAGCTGAAGTTCCCCAACCATATCGCAGCCACCACCCTGCGACCAGACATTGTCCTAGTGTCTGAGTCTACTAAGCAAGTGGTGCTGCTGGAGTTGACAGTCCCATGGGAAGATAGCTTGGAGGAGGCCTTTGAAAGGAAGCTCTCCAAGTATGCAGGACTGGTCAGCAACTGTCAGCAGGCTAGATGGAGAGCGAGGTGTCTCCCAGTGGAGGGTGGTTGTAGGGGATTCGCAGCCCGTTCCTTAGTTAGAGCCTTCAGCATTTTGGGCATCGAGGGAGAGAGGAAGAGGAGAGCCATCCGCAGTACCACTGATGCGGCAGAGAGGGCCTCAAGATGGCTGTGGCTCAAAAGAGGGGAGCCATGGAGTCATAAGTAGCTAGCCATCTGGACACAAGCTGGGGTCTGATCAGCCCCGGCTGGGTCACCTGGAGGAGGATGTATGATGTTGAAAGACCCGAAACACCCGATGATTCGAGGAACATCGCTGAAGATGTGTCCAGAGGAATCAGTAGATTGCACTGTTCTGCTACCAGACAAAAAAAAAACAAATTTCATGACATACCTGAGTGATGACAAACCTGATTTTTGATACAGGTCTCTATTGTAAACTGAGGGTGGAAAGGAGGCAGGGAGAGGGGAGGGAGCAGGAAGCACCAGAGAGGCATTCTGCAATGATCAATAAACCAATTGCTTGGAATCAAATGACTTTGCCTGGTGTCTCATGGCTGGGTGTATCTGCACACAAACTACCCCCGCCCCACCCTGACACTCCTTCTCTGCCATCTGTCCTCCACTAGCACTATTCCCAACATTCTTTGTTTTTGTCAGATTTACAAACTCGCACTCCACTTCACATTGACAAATACAGTACTATGCAAATGTCTTAGGCACCCTAGCTGTATATATGTGTGCTGAGTCTTTAGCACAGTATTGTATATGTATTTGTTCTGGAGGAACATTATTTTGTTTGGCAGGATAGATGTATACAGTGAATGACAATAAACTTGAGCTTGATCTTGATACAGCAGCTGTTGTGTGTTTTCCTTGATACAGCAACATTGGAAGCATCTCCAACTTCCCACATTGCACAGGAAGATCGCTCTACAGGTCCAAGCTCGCCTGTTCTGAATTACTCTTAATTTAAGCTGCCTAGTTACTCACCTTCGTTCTTCTCTTCTTAAGCCTATTTCTCCCATTGGCCATTGGCAGAGTCCTCTGTCCTGTGTCAGTCTTTCGAATTGTCCCTAGGTGTCGCCCATCTTCTAGATCCTAGGGATGAGGTTCTTGGAGCTTCTATAGCACTGGGTTTTTACTGCATGGGGCTGGCAGCTCTGCCCCTTTCTCCTTTCATAGCCGGGCTTTGGACCATTCTTAACTAAAGAACACTAATCCTGGAACTTCCCACTTACGGTGCTATATTGCCTACCTTCATGGCATTTAGGAACCTCCCGCAGAGGATTATTAAGAAGGCAGCTTACTGTGATTTCTTCAAGGATAATGGAGATTGAGTATAAATGCATGGCTTTGCCCACCTGTAGGCCAGTTTGCCTCATTCCGCATGGCATATTGGCTGCCAGATTTACAGCGTTGTTTTAATTTCAACAGTGAGCTCAATGGGGTGTTCTGTACACAGACTAGTTCAAGACTGGATGTAAGTGTTTCTGAAGACCTATTGTGGGCCCAACATATTGATGCAATTATAGTGAAGACACGATAATGGTTATATTTCATTAGGAGTTTGGGGAGACTTGATATGTCACCAAAGGCTCTTGCAAATTTCTACAGATATACCATGGAGAGCATTCTAACTGGTTGCATCACTGTCTGGTTTCGAGGGGCCAGTACACAGGATCGTAAACAGCTGCAGAAACTGAGAAACTCAGCCTGCTCCATCAGGGGCATAAGGCTCCCGGCATTGAGGATGTCTTCAAAATGCGATGCTTCGAAAAGGTTGCATCCATCAGTGAGTACACGATCACTCTCTTTTCATTGATACCATCAAGGAGGAGGTATAGGAGCCTGAAGACACACATTCAGCATGTTGGAAACAGCCTCTTCCCCTCTGCCATGAGTCTTCTGAATGGACAATGAACCCATATACCTCACTACTACCTCACTATATTTTTCTTTCGTTTTCCAATACTTAATTACATTATGTGCAATATTTGACTTCCAGTCAAGATGGCGTACAACGCCCCTTCAGTGGACAGCTTCTGAATAGATCGTGAAACCATAAATTTCACTTCTCTTGTGTCCTTTACATTTGTTTTCCATCTTGAATGTAACTCTGGAACTGTTGGAGCCTGTGGTTTGCAGTTCGGAGATCATTTGTGTGTTCCAGCACTCCGCTGTCTCAGAGAGGATTGTGGGAGGCAGAGACAGGGTGCACGAACTTCACGGCGCGAAGACTGCAGGATGGGCTGTGAGCCAATGTTCGACTCCATTTCACTGATTAATGAAAAGAGGAGATAGAAACATCGTAGCGAATGCGGGAAGCGAGCTTTGGCTGCCTGGCTTTTGATCGCTGGTGGGATTGCTCTGCTGCAGAGAGGGGAGACTACCTTTTGATTGCTGGAGGGATCACTTTGCTACCGGAGACGGAAAAGCCTGCCGCTGTACCCGGAGAATGTTTCGCACATTTTCTGCATTTTGAATATGGATTTGGACTATGGACTTCTTTTCACTCATAATTTTTTATTATATTCTGCATTTTTGCCTAATCTATCTTGTTTTTTTGTGTGGGGGGGAGGGGGATTTGGGAGTTGATGTGCTTGTTCTGTTTTGGTTCATTTTTTTGTGTGGGGAAGAGGGATTTGGGGGTTGAAGACCATGATAACATTTTATTTGCTTTCTTGGTTTCGTAGCTATCTGGAGAAGAATTTCAGAGTTGTATACTTTGTTCATAAATGAACCTTTGAAACTTTGAAGTATATATATATATCTATTGTAATTTTTTTTATTATGAATTGCACCATACTGCTGCCACAACAAAACAAATTTTGGGACGTACACCTGCGATATTAAACCTGATTTTGGTTCTGACTGCACCCCAGCAATGATACTTCCCTTGTAGGAAGCTAGTGGGCATCAACTCATTGCAATGTTCTGCAGAAACTTTTAGGGATTGCGGACAGGCAGTGTAATTTTCCGTAGGTTCCGCTGAGCCAGTTAATTTGGAGTCTGCTAGAAAATGCCTGGGTCTAAATTTCAAATTATGTCACTGAGTAAATACATATATCTGAAGCTTTTCCTACTTTCAAAATCACTGATATGCTGTCCCTTCAAATCTCTTGCTTATTATCTACATTTACTGAAATAGCAGGTTATGAAGAAACTATTCCATCTGCTCAATCTTGTTGCTCGATGATTGTAAATGGTCTGATGAACAGAGGTTCTTGCTTGCTGTGGTGATTTCAGCAATCACAGTCCTACAGCTCTGAAGACTAATTAGAAACCCAAAGCGATGGAAGGCAATAATCGATCAGCCCTTAAATCAACAGCATATGAGAAATTCATCGCTCTTCACGGTCGCATTACAAATACAAAATGTCAAAATGGATAAAGTTTGAGTCATCAGTGATTGGATAGGCAATTCTGCTGAATAGCCTAACTGTGCAACAATCATACAAATTCACAAATCTTGTTCAAACCTTTGCAATTTATGTTTTGCTAAGAAGGAAACAATCCCTACCAAATAACTTGTTTCTAGTCTGCTTCAAATTCTATAAGCACTATATTATTGAAAGATATAGGACTACACAATGCTGAGATGTGCTGGGATGCATCGCTAGTGATTTAACCCGGGGTCATCAGGTGTTTTGGGTCTTTCAACATCAGACACTCTTGGCCAGGCAACCCAGCCTGTGTTGATCAGGCCCCAGTTTATGTGTCAGCAGCTTTGGTCCACGGCTCACACCTCTTGATCCATAGCCCAGCTCACCATAGCTCGCTCAGCAGCCTCTGTAATGACACTTCTCTTTGAAGCCCCCATAATGCCAAGGAGAGAGTAGGTTCTATATTATTGAATGATGTAAGACTAACCATGGAGTATTACCATAATTCATAAATAGACTTCAAATGCCTTTGCCAAAACAGAAGTATGGTAATACTGAAAGACACCTGGGTCATTATTTAATAGTAGATTCTACATCTGACAAGCTGCCAGAGAGTTAAAAATCATTGCTCTGGGGCACTGGGAGCCCCACAAAAAATTGTACTGCGTTCAGCATAAATCTGGTTTTACCTTAAATATACCCAATGATTTGGCCTCCACAGCTGCCTGCAGTGACAAAATTCCACAGATTCACCACTCTCGGGCTAAATGAATACACAATTGACGTTTCAGGCCAGGAACCTTCTTCAAGACTGTTTTAACAATGTGTGCATCTGCTTATGCACGTATGTATTTGTAAAAGGACCATTAAAACACAAAGGAAGGGAAATCCAGCTACCAGCGTATTTTCAAGTTGCCATTCGCCTAATTTTAGAACGCTGACTGCTTGTCAGAGGTGGTAAAGTTCAGCCTCATGAATTAACCCTTTCTATCATCCACTGGTTAGCTGTCTTCCATTTGATTACAGAATTGGGGGCTTATTGTTGAATTCTGGTCTGACTCTGTGGCTTTAATAGAGAATATTTTCGAGGCAATGACAGGAGCCCAACCCATGATCAGAGATATGTACTTTATTTCAGAAATTTCATTTCATTTTGTTAATTTATTTGTGATAATATTACTTTATGTGTTGTGTGTGAGTATATCAGAGTTCGACATTCAAAGTAAATTTATTATCAAACTGCATATACTTCACCATATAAAACCCTGAGATTCATTTTCTTGTGGGCATTCACAGTAACACAATAGAATCAGTGAAAAACTGCACATAACAAGATGGCCAAATAACCAATGTTCAAAAAACAACAAACTGTGTAAATACAAAAAGAACAGAAAAAGTAATAGTAAATAAACAAGCAATAAAAATTGAGAATAGAGTCCTTAAAAGTGAGTCCATTGGTTGTGTGATCGGTTCTGTGTTGCATTTGGATAGGTTATCCCGTCTGGTTCAAGAGCTGGTGGATGAAAGGTAATAACTGTTCCTGAACTTGCTGTTGTGAGCCCCAAGGCTCCTATACCTTCTTCTTGATGGCAGCAATGAGAAGAGATCAGGGCCTGAATGGTAGGGGACCTTGATGATGGAGGCTGCTTTCCTGTGACATTGCTCTGTGTAGATGTGCTCAGTGACAGAGAGGACTTTATCCGTGATGGACTGCTCCATATCCATTAACTTATTTTTTTTTCTGTTCAAGGGCATTGGTGTTCCTATATCAGGCCATGATACCAGCTCTCCCTGGTCACTTTACACTTATCACTGTGTGGCTAAGCACAGCTCAAGTGCCATATTTAAGTTTGCTGCTGACACTGTTGTGGTGACAAATCAGCATATAGGAGTGAGATTGAAAACCTGGCTGAGTGGTGCCTCTTATTCAATATCAGCAACACCAAGGAGTTGATCAATGACTTCAGCAGGTGGAAAAGAGTGGTCCATGGACCAGTCCTTGTGGGAGGATCAGAGGTGGAGGGGGCCTGCAACTTTAAACTCCTTGTTGATATTATTTTGGAGGATCTGTCCCAGGTCCAGCATGAAAGTACAATTACAAAGAAAGGACAGCAGTACCTTGGCTTCCTTAGGAGTTTGCAAATATTCAGCATGATATCTAAAACTTGGACTTCTATAAATGTGTGGTGGAGAGTATATTGAGTGGCTGCAGCACAGCCTGATATAGAAACACTAACGCCCTTGATTGGAAAACCCTACAAAACGTAATGGATTTGGCCTGATCCATCACCAAAGTCCCTCCCCATCTAGGTCATGCTCTTTTCTCGTTGCTGCCATCGGGAAGAAGCTACAGGAGCCTCAGGACTCACACCCACTAGGTTCAGGAATAGTTTATACCCCTCAACCATTAGGCTCTTGAACCAAAGGAGATAGCTTCATTCAACTTCACCTCATCATTGAAATATTCTCTGATACAATGGTTCTCTCAGGTGATGTTACGTCTTCATTCGGAGAAAATCAGAAGTTGAACTTTTGATCCTCGATTTGAATTTGAGAAAAGCTGGGGTTCTTTTGCCCGCTACTATCATTTGATTTGAGTTAATTAAGATGGTCCCCTTCTGATTCTTGTTTAAATGGATTTGAGTTGGTGGATCGATGTTTTTCTTTTATGGAAGCTTGTATGGTGTATAGCTCCGGGGTTGTGCTCCCAATGGGTTTTTTTTTCCATTTTTTTTTCTGTTAGTACGTTTTTATTTATTTTAGTTAGTAGGCATTCGTTTTTCCTTCTTTCTTTTTTCCAAAAAAAATAGTTTTAACATTTTATTTTTTCTTATTATTATTGATATATTGTTTAGCTTTGTTAATCAGTTATTTGATAATTTAATTCTTATTGTACATATTGACATGTTGACTTGATTACTATAATGTATATTTTTGTTGATTTTCAATAATAATTAATAAAAAAAGATTTAAAAATGAAAATGAAAATCAAATATTCTCAGAACCTATGAACTCACTTTCAAGGACTCTTCACCTCATATTCTTGATATTTATTCCTTTATTATTTATTATTATTATTATTTCTTTTTTTTATTTTCACATTTTTTAAAATTTTGTCTTTTGCACACTAGTCAAACACCCAATTTGGTTATTATTCTATTGTGGCGACCCACTTTCTGGCACACACGAACCGGCTCACAACAGCGCGCACAAGCAGAGGGCCGGCCCCAAAAAGGGCGCCAGGCCATCTTCACCAGCAGGGGGAAAATCCCGCACGCGGAAAGGGTCTGGGAATATGCATTCCCCACAGCAGTCTCGCCCCAGGGAGGGCGGGAACGGGAAGGCTTTAAAGCAGGCCGCGAAGTCTGAATAAACCTTTTTCATCGCCATTCTAGCTCACTGACTACGTGTGGTTATTTTAGCGCTGTGTGTAGCACACCGCTACACTATTATGGATTTATTGAGTATGCCTGCATGATAAATGAATCTCAGGATTGTATATGGTGACATAGAGCATATGTACTTTGATAAGCGTAAATTTACTTTGAACTTTGATGCAGTAAGTATGCTCTCCACCACATATCGATGGAGGTTTGACTTAGTTTTAGATGACATACCAAAATTGTGTAAACATCCAAGAAAGCAGAGACATTGCCATGCCTTGTGCAGCTTGCTCCAGATGACCATTGTTCCATGGTCGGTATACAGTATGTAGCCCCCCGGCCAGCCTCAGGGTGGCTCAACTCGCTGTCGTCCAGGGGAAACAGCCCTCGGCCCCGCCAAACTGGGTAACTTAGTTTGTGTGGGTGCTGTGTGATGCACCCCACCCCGCCAAATACACCAGATACGATTAAATGAATTACAGTTTATAGATATTACTGGAACTATATAATTAATATAGATAAGATATAAAAGGAAAATAAAAGGCAGCACACCTATCAAAGACAGTAGGAGCTCTAGTAACGATCCTCTCTTCACCATTCGATCCCCTCAGACCACCTCGACCTGCCGCCTTGGACCACCCACGGTGGTCAACCAGAGGCTCCACACGAGCCTGTCTCTGTCTCCGTCTCCTCTCCTCACCGAGGACCCTGGACCTCGGACTCCTGTTAACCAGCATCACAGCACCTTGTCCATTCTCTCTCTCTCCATTGTGCCTTCTGCTCAAAAACCCGTGCATGACGATAACTTACAGACACATTAGAAAGAATAACATCTATCCCAATTGGTTCGTTTGTCCTCTTATCAATAATGTAACCCAAACAAGCTGCTAGCGAGAGAACATTCTCAGCAGATATCATAACAAAGAAGCCATTTTAATTAGCCTATGCCGTAACATAAAAGAAGAAACCCCTTACAAGTATATATGTTTGAACGACAATAAATTTGAACTTGTGTTTTATTTTTAACATTGACAAGCTGAGATTGTCAAGTTTTCATAAAACCTGGGGGGTTGAAACGGGTGAAAATCTGGTAAGTGTTTTAGTGGACTGCATTTGAGCCAAAAGAAACAGGAGCATTTATTTATTTGAAGATACACTGTGAAACAGGCCCTTCCTGCCCACTGAGCCACACTGCCCAGCAACCCACTGTTTCAATCCTAGCCCAATCACAGGATGATTTGCAATCACCAGTTAACCTACTAATCAGTACGTCTTTAGAACATGGGAGGAAGCAGTGCACCCAGAGTAATCACACACAGTCATGGGGAGGAACGTTCCAACTCCATACAGATGGTGCCAGAATTTTACTTCAATCCACCCCCGAAACCTAATGCCAGCATGTGTACCTACTTGCATCAATTTTTGGCCTCAAAGTAGGTGTTTCTCAGCCATGCCATGTAAATCCCAAAGATCCAAATCACTCTCCATTGCTATAAATGCACGAACGTGACAGAAAGGTGCAAGGAAAGAGGGTGTAACATCATGAAGGATCACACCCAGCTTGATCACAGACTGTTTGTCCCGCTCCCATCAGGGAGGAGGCTACATATCATCAACACCAGGACCACCAGGACTATCAGACTCAAAAACAATTACTTTCCCAAGCTGACCAGCACCTCTTACCCTCCTCTCGACACACCCAACCACCACTACTTTATCATTCCTGTTAGCACCACCTTACCGCAGACACTCCCGTGTCTAGTGTCAATTTATGGACATAAAATCAGTCTATGAAAATAAGCTATCTTATGCATTTATATTTATTGTTTTTTAATTATTATTGTATTCTTCATTTTATTGTGTTTTTGTACTGTATCTGATCCAGTGTAAAAATAATTTCATTCTCTTTTGTGCTTGTGTAAAGGAATTGAAATTAAACAATTTTGAATCTTGATAACCCTTGGCTGACAGTCTGGTTGGCAGTTTTTGCAGAACTCTTGTTAGAGAATTTTCTTTCTGACCCTCCCGCTAAGTATAGCATGTCCTGTGGGAATGCTCCATTGTCATCTTTTATGAGATGAGTTTGCTTGTAGTATCAACTCCTAAAGCAACAGAACATAGATCAATACTTTTCTTGATTAATATTGTCATATATTTGACTTCCTCTAATTTAGTCCCCAATTTAAAAAAACAAATTACATGCAGTCTGTACGCATTCTTTTTCTTTGCCAGTCTCTTGGGGTTGAAAATGACTTGTTTTCAACTCTAGTCATGTGGCTTAGAAGATCGCTGATAAATCCCAAGTGGGATCTGCCGCATCAACCACAAGTGTGACAGGAGGTACTTGATGGGGTTGTTGTGGTGTAACCTGGAGATATGGAATATAGAAAATATTAATTTCAACAGCAACCAGTCTTCAGATCAGAATTTGATTGTAGATTGAATTTAAAATGCAGCTCCAAACAATGGTCTTCCAGGAGCTGCATTTTAAAGTAAATTGCAGACCAAGAAACACCCAACTGATCTGATATGTCTGTATTTGAAAGAATGCAATCAACACCCTATTGCATGAATACGACTCGGAGACCATAGTAATTAACATTCACTTTGTGTGTTTTGGTAGGAAGATCCAGAAGTTTGAAAAATTTCATGCAATTTAAAAGAAGTATTACAAGGGCATCGTAACTATAGAATTTGTTCTGTTACCTTTGTTCTTAAAATGTGCTGTAATGTTGGGTCGAGGAGTCTCTCTCTCTCTCTCTCTCTCTCTCTCTCTCTCTCTCTCTCTTCCTCTCTCTCTCTCTCTCTCTCTCTCTTCCTCTCTCTCTCTCTCTCTCTTTCTCACACTCTCACTCTATCTCTCAAGTGACTCCAAAGGCTGTCAGCTTGCGTGTGTCTCAAATAAAGGCTTGTATACCTACCTGATGTGTCTCTCCGCTTATTTCATTCACAGTCACGACATTTGGGGGCTCGCCCAGGATACATTGATCATGTGGCCAGCTATCTCAGCAGAGTAAGCAGGTGAGTGTTATTAAGATTAGTACTCACACTTGGATCTATTTGGGTCAGTGATCACAGGATCATGAAATATTGCAAACGTGGCAGAGAGCTGAACTGGTGGATATAATGTGGTGTGTGTGCGGGCATGTGTGTTTATGTAAGAGACTAGATGTTTCTGTGTAATTTGGTGAGACGGCCACCAGTGGTGAACGGTAGTTACTGACTGTTCAGGGCGCTGGTGGGCTGCATGTATGCTTGTTCGGGGAAACTGTATATTAGCAGACTCATTTGAGAATGTATTTACGTGTCTTAAGAATAAGCCTGTAACCTTGATGTAACAGTTTTCAAATGCAAAGAAATGCAACAGCATTATGAGTTCAGATGCACAAAGTGGCAGATTGTAGAGTACATACTCTGTGGTTTTAAGTAAGTACTGTTTAATTTTTATCCATTGTTTATATTTTACGTAATGTGGAAATTAGTGTGAAGATATTTGAAGGAGAGGTTATACTCAGATATATCTGTTGCAATGGCACCAATTGGGGTTAGGCAGCATCAGGTCAAGACACACACGACCCCTTGATCTTGATTTCCACCATCCATAACTCCTTCACCACTGGTAGAAGCAGAGCATATTGTCAGAGCTGCCCTCATTTAAAGTTGCCTTTGCAAATGCAGAATACTGGCAGAAGCTCGAGGAAATGATTGAACTTCTCCAGATGCACCCTGAAATATATATGTGTTGGTAGAAGGAAGTGCCAGAGGAACATAGGAGACAGTATGGCCCAGAGGTGCAGGCTAGTACATGAGCAACTACAGGGTCACCAGCGATGAAGAGGGATAGCGCTTCTTTAATAGGGAAGTGAGGTAGTGACTGGAGAGAGTTGAGAGTTACTGGGAAATGACAATGTCAGTTGTTCAGAGAGCTGAGGAGCCGGCCTTTCATTATGCAAAACATAAATATTGCACGTACGAGGAGTATTCAGGGTTGGATAATCCAAGGAGGAATGACCCAGTCTTTCTGAAAATGCTGAAGGGATGCCTGAGTTCAGCCTATTATGAAGTTTTAGATAGCAGTGGGATTGACCTACCCTGTGATAGTATCATGGGCTAGTGAGATAGACTGGAGGAGGGAGAAGAGAAGATGTAAAGTACTGCTGTGATGTCAGAGAGGACTTGCTTTGTGTGCCAGTAACCATGGCAGCTAGCAAGGAACTGCTGAAATAGACAGGGGAGGGTAAAAGAGGTGATCTGTTGTAGCTGTGGCTTCTTAGGCCATGATTGGAGGTGGTGTCCTGAAAAGAGAGCAGAGTGTGAGAATCACTCACCAAAGCAAGCAGAATCCACAGCAGTGCCCTCTCTTCCTGATTTGACTGCTGACCAGATTATAGAGCTAGTGAGGTCAGACAAACGACCGATGGCAGCCTCTATTGTAAATGTTGATCAACTAAGGATGTACACAAGAGGTTTATTAGGGGGCCAGCAATGGGAAATGTTAGTGGACATAGGGTGATTGGTATCGATAACTGATCTACCCATGCTGATGACTGGAAAGGTGATTTACGCTACCTGTGCAGGAGGTGAAACAATGAGGGTGAAGAGAAGTCAGATACAGGCACTTGATATTGAGAGAGTGCAACATCCTGTAGGTTTTTGAGTGTGCCCAAACAATGAAGGTACTGTCTTGGGGATAGACACACTAAGGCAGGTACTATCTCAGGAGAAGGAGAAATATCATTAGCATGACAGGAACAATGAACATGTGTGACCCACAGAGCAGCTAACATGGCCCACAGAGAGACAGAAGCCCCAAGCAGAGAGGGGAGACAGGGTAAGGTGTGGGAATGATGTCAGGAAGTCCTAAGGGTAGAGGCCTAGTGCAGCCAGGAGCTGTTAGAGCCATGCAGCTGCCTAAGGAGGTAGCAGTGATTGAGGTAAACACTCATCAGAAAGGGGAGAGTAAGGAGCAGAAAGGGAACTTCCCCCGGGATCAATAAAGTATGACTATGACTATGACTATGGGAATGAGTGGGCAGCCATCAGTGTGAGGAAGGCAGCCGAAGAACAAGAAGCAACAGAAATTACAAGATTACAGGCAGAAACTACAAATGCCAAGTTAGCAAGATTAAATGGAGATGTGAAAGACCACTGTTAACCAGGGTAACACACTGGGGGATCGAGCAAAAAAGCAGCAACATATTGCTGATCAGAGAGAGCCGGGGAGAAAAGATAGTCCTCCCACAGCCAGGAGACCAAGTCATGGTAATGGAGCAGGCTGAAAAGACAGGTTTCGCCCGCAGCTGGATAGAACTACAGGTGGTGCTTTGGACAAATAACACCTGTATTGGTGTACAGTCCTGGTGATGCAGCCAGTGAGAACATTACACTCAGGCTAAACCGTATGCCTCACCTTCCTGTTGCCCACACAGACAGAGCAAGAGATCAAGTGTACCTGGTAACAGTGTCAATACAGAAAACCCAAGTGATGGACAGCAGCCGACTGCATCAAGACTCACAACAAACACAAATGCAGAACACACCAAGAGAGTGTGACCACAAGCTAGGAACAGCACGTTAAAGTACAATGGTAACTGTACTCCGGAATGAAAGCTGTTTACTAAAGGTAGATATAGCTCAGAGCAGAAAAAGTATTGAGGAAAATAGATGGGAAGGGATTCGAGTTACAGCAGAGAACCAACTCCAAGTTACAGCAGAGACGAGTTCCACAACTTCGATGGCATGGCACACTGAGAGAGAGAAAAATTACACACAACATCTGAAGGTAGTCACCCCAATCAGAATGGGGAGTGAATACAAATGAGCTGGATCCTAATGAAGGGCCTCGGCCCAAAATGTCAACTCTCTACTCTTTTCCATAGATGCTGACTGACTTGCTGAGTTCCTCCAGCATTTTGTATGTGTTACTTTGTGATATACACCAGCTGCTGATACGCCCATCCACCACCTGCTCCCATGGCTTCACGTGAGGGGGCTAAGCAGATGCTACACCTTGTCACATGGTGAACTGCAGGCTAGCGGAGGGAACGAGCGCCTCAAACCTGCTTTGCTGGAGATGTATCTCCACCCTGCCAACTGGCTGCATTCACACATTATCAATAATTCCTTCACTTAGTAGCTAAATGTTCTGCGTACTTGCTTGAAACTGAATTCCCTCCGTAACTTCAGTTAGTCTATCCAATTGTTTGAACTGTGTGAAGACAGCTGTTTTGTACTCAAAAGGAGAGAATTCAAAATTAGTGAGAAGATTTCTTCCCTCATTGGGAAAAGAGATCATGGGCAGCTTGGGCTCAAAAGATAAGGCAATGGAATAATTTATAAAGTGAGGGTGAGGGCCAAGGGAGCACTAGTGTGAGGAAAACAAAATGAGTGTTAGTCAAAGCTGGGGCAGCTGAAAGCTTGCAGCTCTTGAAGTTCGATGAGCTCCCAGTGGAAGTCAAGAGAAGACGAGGCTGGGAAGAAGAATGACATTGAAATGCGTAAGCTAGAAAGGAGAATCAACTGGAAGCAGTGAGTCATGGTGAGAAAAGGAATCATGTAAAGTGCACTGGCGGGAATTTACACCTTGCAAACAATTTGTTCCCAGGCTTACCACTGTTCAAGAGAGTAATTCTTGACAGCACTGGATATATTTTCTTTGGTTGTTAATGCAGGCAACAAAGTTTGTCTAAAAGCAAATTGATCATCCTTATTGTCCTTTCAACAGTTGGATGCATGGGATTGGATTCTCTTCTCTTTGGGGATATGAGCCAACCTGCAAAAAGGCTATTTGTTTTCAAAGTAATTGTGTCAAATCTGCCAGAAAATGTGATGCAATCAGTTCCCATCTAAAAGAATTGCTGAATTCTTCCACACTTCACGTCAAGACTCCATTGCCATGTCCCATCCCAAGTACTTATCCATCACAACAAGATATTTTTAGAGAAGATTTTTAAAGGTAAGGAGGGTAATGGTGAAATTCCC
Organism: Mobula birostris; assembly: GCF_030028105.1. NCBI lineage: Eukaryota > Metazoa > Chordata > Chondrichthyes > Myliobatiformes > Myliobatidae > Mobula > Mobula birostris. The sequence goes on along the minus strand of NC_092370.1, from coordinate 247,726,699 downwards.
CACAATACCGCCCCCATTCTAACAACGTTCTACAGGAGCACCGTCGAGACGTCCTGTCTGGCTGCATCACTGTGTGGTGTGGAAACTGCAAGGTATCGGACCACAAGACCCCACAGAGGATAGTGAAAACTGATGAGAGGACCGCCAGGATCTCCACCTCTCCCCCATCCCCACTTGCGACATTTACCAGAAGTGTCATATACAAAGGTTCCAAAGCATTGTGAAGGATCCTGACCACCTACCCCACAATCTCTTTCACACACTACCCTCGGGAAGGAAGTACATGAGCATGAGGAACAGGACTGCTAGATCAGGTCACAGCCTTTTCCCTCAGGCTGTGAGAATAATGAATACCCTGCCGCCATCAAGGTCTCATCACTAGGACAGGAAGCTGTTTACTGTTTACCTGTGTGACACACAACATGAATTTTGAATTATATTTTATAAACATTTTTGTTCAATATCTTGTTTTATGTGCCGAGTGTGATTTATGATTTGTGGGTACACTGTGGTCTGGAAGAACATCGTTTCATTTGGGTTGTATATATGCACAGTCAGATGATAATAAACTTAGATTATGAGAACACTCAGTCCTCTTTTATTGTCATTTTGAAATGCTTACATGCATTAAGAAATGAAACAATGTTTCTCTGGAGTGATATCACAGAAAACAGGACAAATCTGACAGAGCCACATAATTATAACATATAGTTACAGCAGTGTAAAACAATACCATAGCTTGATGAAGAACAAACCATGGGCATGGTTAAAAAAAGTCTCAAAAGTCCCTGAGTCGATCGACTCCCAATACTCCGATAGCAGACGGCAAAAGGGAGAAACTCCCTGCCATAAACCTCCACCGTCAACTTGCCGATGCCTTGGAAGCAGCCGACCACAGCCGACACTGAGTCCATCCATCCGAAAACTTCGGGCCTCTGACCAGCCCCTCAAATACAGCCTCCCGAGCGCCATCCTCTGCCGAGCACCTTCGACTTCGCCCCGGCCGCTGAGACAAGCAAAGCCGAGGATTTCGGGGCCTTCTGCTCTGGAGATTCCGGTTACCACACAGTAGCAGCGGCAGCAAAGTGGGCATTTCAGAACTTAACCTTGAACCTGAATTTTCAGATTTAGAATTCCAGAATGTGCAGGGCACATAGCCTTGGATTCTTCCAAGAATTGTCAGCTAAATCATAGACCATAGAACCATTGAGCATAGACCAGTACAGCATTGTAAACAGCCCTTCAGTCCTGGAAGCCAGTGGCAGTATGCAGGGAATTTAAGATCGTCAGGGAGCAGAGGTGAATATAGTTACTCAAGGTCAAAGTTCAAAGTACATTTATAGAAATTGACATTTGTCTTCTTGGAGGCAGCCACAAAACAAAGAAATACGATTGAACCCATTTAAAAAACCCTACACAACAAAGACCATCAAACTCCCAATTGGTGAAAAAATAATAAATTGTGGCAAACAATAAAAAAGTAATCAAAATACACACAGAACATGAACCTCATAGCCGCATAAGTGAGGCCACAGACGTAAGCCAATTCAGTATTGCAGCTGGTCCTGGAACCCAATGGTTGCAGGCCACAGCCACGGAGCCAGTTCAGTGCTGAGGCAAGTGAAGCTGGTCCTGGAGCCCAATTGTTGCAGGCTACCGCAATGGAGGCAGTTCAGCACGAAGTCAAGTGCTTATGCTTGCAGGCCACAGCTGAATAGTCAGTTCAGCATGAGGTCAGTAAACCTCACAGAGTAGTCCTTCACCAGTTTGTTCTTCACCCACTGACTTGGCACCTTGTTCTTTTTAAGCTGGCTTGGCGCTTAAATCGGCCAGACATCACTCTTCACTCTTGTGCCAAGGGCCCACTGCTTTAATCCAGCCCGAAATCCTCTCCAGAAATGGCCACCACGGCCGTCCCTGCATTCCCAAGAGTTCAGTTTGCTGAATCCTTTAGGATACCACGAAAATGCCAGGATGTACAGACAGTTCAAAAACACAAATCCCAAAGGGAAATTACAGGCTACAGACTGCAGTGATAGTAGTCCAGAAAAAGTGTAATTTATCGAATAGTTAGCAGTTTTGTCTCCTGCCTGTGAAGTGTCACTGTGTTTTGCCAGCGCCATCTTTACTTTACCAAGAAGAGGGTGCCTGCGAAATTGAAAGGTCTGAAGGTAGATAAGTCACCTGCACCAGATGAATCACACCTCAGGAAACTCAAAGAGGCATTAGTAATGATCTTTCAAAAATCGCCAGATTCAGGCATGGTTCCAGAGGTGTGAAAATTTGCAAATGTCACTCCACTCTTCAAGCAGGGAAGAAGGCAAAAAAAAACCCCCAGAAATTATAGGCCAGTTAGCCTGACTTCAGTGGTTGGAAAAATGCTGGAATCCATTATTAAGGATGAGCTTTTGGGGCATTTGGAGGTATATGATGAAATAAGCCGAAGTCAGTTTGGTTTCCGAAAGGGGAAATCTTACTTGACAAATCTGTTAGAAGTTTCCGAGAAAATAACAAGCAGGATAGACAAAGGGGAGTCAGTAGATATTGATTACTTGGATTTTCAGAATGCTTTTGTTATGGTGCCACACATGAGGCTGCTTAACAAGTTAAGAACCCATGGTATTACAGGAAAGATACTAATATGGATAGAAGACTGACTGTCTGGTAGAGGCAAAGAGTGAGAAAAAAGGGAGCCTTTCTGTTTGGCTGCCGGTGACTAGTGGCGTTACGCAGGGATTGATGTTGGGTTCACTTCTTTTCACACTATATGTCAATGATTCATCACCAGCAGCATCTTGTGCCATCCTCTGCCAGAGCCTTGGCGACCACTTTCTTCCACTGCGATCTGTCAGCAGTCAAACCTCTTGCATCTCTGGCGGTGAGGCTAGTCCACTTCTTGATGTTGTCGATCCAGGTTGTCCTCTGTCTGCCTCGGGAGTGGCTTCCTTCTACTCTGCCTTCAAGCACAGTGCGTTCCAGTGTGTCATCAGTTCTTGAGATATGTCCAAATTAGCGGAGTTTCCTTTGGATAACGGTTTCCAGAAGTATTGGTTTCATGCCAATCCTTTCTAGGATGAAATTGTTCGATTTCCTTTCAATGTATGATACCCTGAGGATCGGCCTGTATGTCCACATCTCAAATGCTGTCAATGATTAGATGGTGGAATTGATGTCTTTGTGGGCTAGTTTGGGTATGATACAACGAAAGGTGCAGGGGGAAGTAGTGCTGAAAAAGCAGGGAGTCTGCAGAAGGACTTAGACAGATTAGGAGAATGCCTAAGAAGTGATAGATGGAATGCAACGTAGGGAGGTGTCTGGTCATGCACTTCAGTAGAAAGAATAAGGGAGTGGACTATTTTCTGAACAGGAAAAAAAATCAGAAATCAGAGGTGCAAACAGACTTATTGTCCTCATGCAGGATTCCCTAAATGTAAACTATCAGGTTGAGTTTATGTTAAGGAATGCAAATGTAATGTCAGCATTAATTTTGAGAGCAAGGATATAATGCTGAGGTTTTCTAAGGCATTGGTCAGACCACACTTGGAGGATTGTGAGAAGTTTTAGTCACTTTACCTAAGAGAGGATGCACTTGAATTAGACAAGGTCCAGAGGAGGTTCACATGAACGATCCTGGGAATGAAAGGCATAATATATAAGGAACATTTGGTAGCTCTGGGCCTGTACTTACTGGAGCTTAGATGAATGAGGGGGGAATGCATTGATACCTATCAAATATTGAAAAGCCTAGATAGAGTGGACATGGAGAGGATATTTCCCCTTTTGGGGAGTCTAGGACCAGAGGACACAGCCTCAGAACAGAAGGATGTCTCATTAGTAAAGAGATAAGAAGGAATACCTTTAGCTAGAAAGTGGTAAATCTGTGGAATTCATTACCACAGGTGGCTGTGGAAGCCATGTCATTGGGTATATTAAAAGCAGTAGGTGAAAGATTCTTCGTCAGTCTGAGTGTCAAAGGTTACAAGAAAAGGCAGGAGAATGGGGTTGAGAGGGAAAATAAATCTGCTATGTTGGAATGGCTGAGCTGACTTGATGGGCCAAATGGTGTAATTCTACTCCTAATTCTTAAGGTCTTCAGCATGTTGTTCTTTAATGCCTGTTCAACTTTGTTTGATAAATGTACATGCATGTACTGCATTCAATACTGCAGTCTAAGGAAAGATATAGTTAGTAGCACCTCTTGACATCAAGATATCATGAAGTGCAGTGCAAAACAACATGGCATTGATGTGACACAAGAGTATTCACTTTTGTAATATTGGAAATGTGGAGACACATTTCACCTTAATGCCCCACCCCTTTCTTCTATTCACCACTTTGGGCTCTTAGCTCTTCTCCTCACCTATCACCTCCCCATGGTACCCCTCTTTCTTCCCTTTTTCCCATAGCCCAATCCCCTTTCCTATCAGATCCCGTCCTCTCCAGCCTTTTACCTTTCCCACCCACCTGGATTCACCTATCACCTTCTAGCTTGCCCTCCTCCTCTTCTCCCACCTGCTTATTCTGCCATCTTTCCCTGTCCTTTCCAGTTCTGAAGAAGGGTTTCAGCCTGAAACGTTGACTGTTTTTTCATTTGTGTAGATGATGCCTGGCCTACTGAGTTCCTCCAGTATTTTGAGTACGTGGCTCAGTAATTGCAAAACTGCTCCTTGAATCTTTAAACCACACCCACAATATAAAGATAGATTATTATTGTCTTTACTGCCAAATGAAGCACCAAATATCTCCATGATGGGGAATATGTTAAAGGATTATATTTATCTAGAGATACAGCAATGAACAGGTCTAACGGCCCAATGAGCACCCAGAATAAATCTACGCCCTCTTGGGAAGAATGTACAAACTTTCTTACAGACTGCGCCGGAACTGAACTCTGAACTTTAATGTCTTGATCTGTAATAGTGTCGCACTAACCGCTTAGCTCCATGGCACCTATCACGGCTAGAATGTGCCCCTTTGAAAAGGTGCTGTACCTGATGGCTTTTCAGAAAAAGAATTACCATGGTAGGCAAGAGAAAATTTTAGAAGGTCGTCACCCACATGGGTGCATACTCTTGAAAAGGTTCTTCATACCTGGTTACATGTCGTAGGGTACAATGGTAGCTTCGTGGTGAGAGCAACACTGTTACAGCTTGGAGCATTGGAGTTCAGCATCATGTGTAAGAAGTTTGTATATCCTTCCCGTGAGCACTTGGGTTTGATCTGAGTGCTCCAGTATCCTCTAACAGTCCAATGATGAACCGGTTTCTAGGTTAATTGGTCATTGTAAACTGTCCCGTGATTAGGCTAGGGTTAAATCAGTGGGTTGCTGGGCAGTGTGGCTCAGTGGGCTGGAGGAGCTTGTTTCACACTGTATCATTAAATAAATATTAGATAGATAGGTAAAAACAAAATAATCTGCAGATGCTGGGGTCAAAACAACACTCACAACACGCTGGAGGAAATCAGCAGGTCGGGCAGCATCCATGGAAACGATCAGTCGACGTTTCGGGCTGGAACCCTTCGTCAGGACTCAGGAACCCTTCCTCAGTCCTGACGAAGGGTTCTGGCACGAAACGTCGACTGATCGTTTCCATGGATGCTGCCCGACCTGCTGAGTTCCTCTAGCGTGTTGTGAGATAGATAAGTAGTTGGTTCTTTGGCTGTGCATCACATAATGGGAATTAAATCCATGGCCTTTTTAACTCAGGGGCAAAATATCCATATAGTTATGATTAACATACTGTGACATCCTCTCTTTGTAAAGCAGGTGTGGTGCCAACCATCCCTTGGGTCAATTGAGACCAAAGAGCCCGGAATCCACTCTACTTGCTGAAAACAACATTTGATGCAGTGCGAGGGAACAATTTTAATCCATTTCCATTGGTCAAGACTGTACTTGTTATGTATTAATTCTTATTCTGAGAGGGAACTTGATGTGGGCAGATTTTAAATAAAAACAGTCTCAGTGGTTTATATTCTGAAAGTTAAGTTAAAGCATATTTTTGGGGCAAAATAACAGATCCTTTGTTCTCCCTCTTGCACTTAGATTCCATCAAAAAGAATCTCATTTTCTAGAGTACCATCTCTCATCTTAATACGTACTTATAGTATAAAATGTATTATGAAGATATTTTGTGGATTTTTAAAATATTTGAATGCCAGCACTATAATATGTTTTCTAGAATTGGAGATATTAACAAGCAAGTCAATGGGAAGGGCATTTTTCTTAACATCAGAAAAATAAACTTTATAATGCCTGCCCCCAGGTAATTATAATATGTACATAATATAACTTATCCTCTATGGTCAGTTTTGATCGACGATTTGTTTGCAAAGCTTATTCTTTGTAAAGAGATTATAATGATTTCCATTCCATGTCATTGCCTTTGAAAATAAATCCCTCTTAATTATGTTGGTCGATCTCTAAAATACCACAGAGGCTTTAACCACATACCAATGGAAGAAGTAAAAGTAACAACAGAACAGTTCCAAAAGGGAGTGTTCTGGTATTAAGTGAACATGCCTTACTGATTCAAGCAAGAAATGGTCTTCAGTTTTTATTGTACAGTAAACCTTAGGCATACACTGTATATATAGCTGGGGTGCATAAGCACTTTGAACAGCACTACGTTTGTCAATGTGGAGTGGACAGAGAGTTTGTAATTCTGGTGGGAGCAAAAGATGTTGAGAATGGCAAAGGAGGAGCGTTGCTGGAGGGGAATGGGACAGGTGGCAGAGAAGGAGGGCCAGGGGAGGAGTTGTGAAGCGAGTGCAGACACACCCAGCCCTGGGACACCAGGCAAGGTCATTTGATTCCAATCAATTGATTTATTGATCATTACAGAATGTCTCTCTGTTGTTCTCCATTCCTCCTCTCCCCCTTCTCCTTTTCCCAACCATGATTCCCATCTCCTTGTCCCCTTCCCACTCTCAGTCCTCAAGAGAGACCTATATCAGAATCAGGTTCGTCATCACTCACATATGTCATGATTTTTTTTGTAGCAGTACAGTGCAGTATTTACTACAATATTGTGCAAAAGTCTTAGACACCTAGCTATACATATTGTGGCACAGCAGGGGACATGGTCAATAGCCTGCCCCAGCATTCCTAGTGGCGAGTGCTATTTACTATTCTTGTTTTAAAATGTTTTCATGGAATTATGATAAGATGTTCAAGTTTATTAATTGTTACATTTTAGCTTGGGTTATACTGTTGTTAACTTGTGTGCTTGTAGGTCACCTTGACTGGAACCAGGGTGTGTAACTGTCACTACCCCCATCTGTATGTGACTGAATAGCTTCTCTCCCTGGGTCATAGTGCCTGGTCCATTTTTGTGTTTGTCACAAAAGGATGCCAGCTGAGGGGAACAAGCTTTGATCATCTGTCATCATGGACTAACTGCTCACCACATTGGTGGGATTGCAAATTGACGGCGAGACTGAAGACCTACAACGTCAGATGGAGTCTCTTAAGACCCGGGGAGTAAGTTAAGGGGCCGGGCAGTATGCCCCCCTCCGCACCCCCCCCCGGAGACGCCCCCAAAGATGGGACACCGATCCAGAAGCAGAACATGGGAACTGAGCATCATGCCTTCCTGGGGAACCCCAACAGGGTGAGTGTATCCAGGCCTCCCCCATCCCAGGGGACATGGCAGGGTGCACCACCTACCTCCCTCGTGGGCTGCGCTGGGGAATCCAAGATGCCACAGCCATGGGAGGATGGGCCACATGGCAGGCACCACCAAAACCACCAGAGAAAGAGGAAGTCCAATGGGTCCCGGCGATTAACACCACAAGGTCCACCTGAAGCTACTGGTATCAGCCACCTGGAGGCTTACCTGGCGCATGTCAAACTTGCCGCATGGCACAACGGGTGGAGCCCCAACGAGATGGAGGTGCACCTTGCCCTGGTGCTGGAGGGCGTTGCCCTGCCGGCCCTCCTCGACCTGAAGTCAGCTGAACAGTGTGATTACAGGGCCCCCGTAGCCGCACTGGAGCAGTGTTTCAAGCAGAGGCCAGCGGAAAAAGCAATGAGGGAAGAACCAGGCAGCGGACGGTGCCGGGTGAGAGAAATTCCGTGGGTATGCAGGTATCTGCCACTGTGCCCAGCATGTCACATGGTGTCAAACTTTGTCACATGGTGTGAGCAGAATTATCTGCAGCTTAATGTGAAAAAGACTAAGGAGCTGGTGGTAGACCTGAGGAGAGCTAAGGCACCGGTGACCCCTGTTTCCATCCAGGGGGTCAGTGTGGATGTGGTGGAGGATTACAGATACCTGGGGATATGAATTTACAATAAACTGGACTGGTCAAAGAACACTGAGGCTGTCTACAAGAAGGGTCAGAGCAATCTCTATTTCCTGAGGAGACTGAGGTCCTTTAACATCTGCCAGACGATGCTGAGGATGTTCTATGAGTCTGGACTCTCTGGCGACGGTATCTGAAAAGAGGATGCTGTCCAAGTTGCATGCCATCTTGGACAATGTCTCCCATCCACTACATAATGTACTGGTTGGGCACAGGAGTACATTCAGCCAGAGACTCATTCCACCGAGATGCAACACAGAGCATCATAGGAAGTCATTCTTGCCTGTGGCCATCAAACTTTGCAGCTCCTCCCTTGGAGGATCAGACACCCTGAGCCAATAGGCTGGTCCTGGACTGATTTCCTGGCATAATTTACATATTACTATTTAACTATTTATGGTGCAACTGTAACAATAACCAATTTCCCCCAGGATCAATAAAGTATGACTATGACTCTGACTATGGCTATATCTACCTTTGGTTCCCTCCCGTGGCCCAGGAAGAGGTTGTCCTTCACACCTTTGTAAAGGCGCTGACACTGAAGCACCATTGGCAGCACTTTCACCTAACATCACCATCATCGCTGGCCGAGGCGGAAAGAGCAGAAGCAATATTAGCACCCCCCCCCCCCCCCCAAGGTGTTCCAGCATCGCCCGAGACCGGCAGCAAAGTCCGTCAGTTGTCGCCTTTCTGAGTGGTCGGTTTGGGCGAAGAGCAAGACTTATACGCAGACTGCGTGGTGGAGGGTATCAGATGCTGTGCGTTGGTGGACATGGAGTCAACCATCACCATCGCTCATCCACATGGACCACCATCCCCGGCTGGGTGGACATCGGCGGCCATCCAGCTGGCTCCTGTCACTGGCAACTGTGTGGCGATAAGAGGGAAGAGGAGGCAGTGGGGGAAAACACAATGAGGCACGAGGGAGCTCGCTGACATCCGGGAGTCCCTCATCACTGGCCTGGACTTGCTGTCCTGCTGGCGGGCCCATGAGGATTTGCCAGGGGCAACTCTCTGCCTCGGCCCTGAAGCCCTGCCTCTCCGGCAGGGCAACAGCAGGCAGGCATGACAACAACCACCACCAGTCACCCCAGCGCTGCTCACCGTGCTCCTGTCATCGGTAACGATATTGGCACAGCGCGGCGACATTGGCAGCGGATGCCGTGACCCAGAAGGACTTCTACCCACTGCCCAGAGTTAATGATGCCCTGGACTGTGTTACGGGCTCAACCTGGTTCATCTCTCTTGATCTCCGCAGTGGTTACTGGCAGGTCGAACTGGCCCTGGAGGCCTTGGCCCAAGACTGCCTTCACCATTGGACCAGGGCTGTGGCACTTCCGGGTAATGCCGTTTGGCTTCTGTAATGCCCCGACCACATTCAAATTCGAGAGACTGATGGGGAGGGTGCTAGCTCACACTGTGTCATCTATTTGAATGATCTCCTGGTGCACGCAGCCATTTTTGGTGATGCTTGCTGTCCTCATTAGCCAGCACCAGTGTGACTAGGATCGCCACCTACCCCTAGTTTTGTGGGCATACTGAGCAGCTGTTCAGGAGAGCACCAGGTGTACACAGCTGTGCTCATGTTCGGGCAGAGCTGGCACACCGGTGGATCTGGTGTTTGACCCCATCCCGAGCCGGAGGCTCCTAGGGAGGCCAGGTCGGTAAACCTGCAGCACCTCAGGGGCGCCTGCGGGCTGTTCATGATGCGGCTCGGCAGAACCAAAGCGCAGCCAGCAGCCGCCAAAAACAAGCTTACGGTGCCCACAGCCAAGGACAGGATTTTACTGGGGGGAGAGTGTGGGTCTACTGCCCCTCCCAGAAGAAGGGACTATTCCCCAAGCTGGAAAGCCACTGGAAGGGTCTGCAAGAGGTGACCATCCGTATCTCCTTTGTGGTATGCTGGGTGCGGTTGCCTGTGCAGTGGTAGCCCAGGATTGGCTGGCACTGTATCAGTCCTTGGCCACCACTGACCCAGTGAGGCTGAGGAAACAAGCCAGGTGCCTTGCTTCAATATGTATGTGTGTACTCTGCCCTGAAAAGTGGTACATTTTAGCTTGGAATATGCAGTTACTCACTTGTATGTTTGTGGGTCTGGGTGTGTGATAATCACCTTCCCTGTCTGTATGTGACTGAGTGGGTTCTCTCTCTGTTTGTAGGTTAGGACAGATTTAGGGTTGGAAAATCAGTGTGATGCTCGGACGCTCTTTGCTTCAACATAAATCTGTTTTCCCGAACTGACAAAGGAAACATTCTTGAGATGGACACCATGCTATGGAGCAGTTAGCGTGACTCCACTACAGCTTGGGGAGTCACAGCTCGAAGGTCAATTCCTGCATCCTCTGTATGAAAACGTATACATTTTTTTTCCATGAGAGTGTGGGTTTCAGGTCAAAGATGTACTGATTCATTGCTTTATTGATCATTGTAAATTGTCCTGTGATTAGGTTAGGGTTAAGTTGGTGGGGTGTTGGGCAGTTTGTCTCGTTGGACTGGAAGGGCTTGTTGTATGCTGTATCTCTAAACAAAATAAAATAAATGAAAACCTGGGGACAACATGTAAGTCTGGACCAGGGCAGAGGACTCGGGTGATCGGCTGCTCCAGTGGGATCATCGGCTTAAGTAAGCTAATATCCAGACATAGACGGACTACAGGAGAGCTCCCAGAAGGGACAGTGTCAAAAGTAGGCAGATCTTTCGTATGTTCACTATGACATATCATTCAGAATCTGTTGGGCACACCGAATTCCTGAAGTAAAAGATTAAGGATACACTATTTAACTTCTCTCCAACCCACTCTCCCTTGCTCCCACTAGGCCAGTCATCACCTTCAAAGTTAGGGTGTACGTAATGCACTGCTGCCACGCAACGAATTTCATCATGTCAGTGATATTACACCTGATTCTGATCCTCAACAGAGGGTGTGATCAATAATTTGCACTGAAGTGCCTGTTACACGCTGCATCTTTAAATAACTAAAAATAAGTAAGTTAAATCGGATTTGGAAAGTAATTTAATTATCACTGTGCTCCATTGGTTCATTAGCCTGTGGCTGCCATCCAGCTCAAGTACAGAGACAAATGGGATTCCATTCACGAAACTAGTCATCCTCTTCAATCCTGGCTGTTGAAGAACAGCCCAGGAATCTTCCTCTTGTCATAAATTCTTCATGTTACCAGTCAATACAAATAATATTCATTATAATTTCTTCTCTATTTGTTGATGCCCATTTGTCAGTGAAACTGGCTCCTAATCTCTGTACTTTGCTAAAAGTATCTAAAGAAACAGCAGTGAAAGAGTTAAATTGAGGGAAATCCACTTTCTCCTAATACCTTCAAAAACTTATTCAAGATGAGTTTGTTCGGTTAGATGAGGCAATTGATTCTGTTTGCTTTCGTTTTAAACAGATAGTGTGCTGTTTCATTCGAAAGACCCGACTTTAATATGAACTTACACTATCTGTACTCTGTGATGCTTTATTAAACTGTGTGCAATTTCTCTTCAAGTACAATACATAAATATAATTTATTTCCAAATCTCATCCGAGAAGAAAAAGGATGAAACTTGCTGCCACAGGTCACTGCATATCCAGTAAATTAAATTCAGCTGAATAGATTTAAATCACTGTAGCTTTGCACTGTTCTATTCTTGTCTGTTTCGTTGTTATCCAACATAAACTTCTAAATTCTAAAGCACTTCCCACTTTAAGTGTTTAGAAACTCGTTTTCAGTTGCACATTCTAAACACATAAAGTAGGAGCAGCTATTGCACTGCACACAGTGTGCTGGAGGAGCTCAGCAGGACAGGCAGCATTTATGGATGGAAATTAAACAGTTGACGTTTCGGGCCAACACCCTTCATCAGGACTGGAAGAGGAGAAGTCAGAATAAGAAGGTGGGGGAGTGGTAGATGATAGGTGAAACCGGAGGGGGGGGGGTGTAAAGTAAAGAGCTGAGAAGTTGATTGGTGAAAGAGATAAAGGGCTGGAGAAGGGGGAGTCTGATAGGAGAGGCAGAAGACGATGCAAAAACGATAAGGGAAAGGAACACCAGAAGGAAGTAATAGGCAGTAAGAAAAGATGGTGTGAGAGGAAAACAAGAATGAGGAATGTTGAAAGAGGGGTGTGGGTGTTTAATTGCCAGAAGCTTGAGAAACCGATGCTCATGCCATCAGGTTGGAGGCCACCTAAATGGTATATGGGGTGTTGCACCTACAGTCTATCAGGTTTAATATCACTGGTATATGAAGTGAAATTTGTTTTTTGCTGCAGCAGTACACTACAATACATAATAATGAAAATATAAATTACAAGAAGAAATATATTTTTAGATTCAATTAAATAAATACAAAAATGTGCTACCATATAATATCAAAGAAGTAGTACCCTATACAATAAACGCCAGGGTTGTATATGGTGACATATATGTACTTTGATAATATAATTTACTTTGAACTTCAGTACAAAAAGAGCTAAAAAAATTAAAAATAGAGAAGTACTGTATATGGGTTCATAGTCCATTCAGAAATCTGATGGCAGAAGGGAAGGAAGTTTTGCTAAAGTGTTGACTGTGTGTCTTCAGGCTCCTGTACCACCTTCTTGATGATAGCAATGTCAAGAGGTCGTGTTCTGGGTGATGGGGGTCCTTAATGATGGATGCTGCCTTTTTGAGGCATCACCTTTTGAAAATGTCCTTGATGCTGTGAAGACTACTGCCCATGATGGACCAGGCTGAATTTCTAATTTTCTGCAGCTTTTTCCGGTCTTGTGCAGTGGTGCCTTCATACCAGTTGGTGAGTTTGTCTGTCTTCAGGCTCCTGTATATCCTTCTTGATTTATTTCATCCTACTGCCTCATTAATTCACCCAGCCCTATGGATTTCTATGGAAGCAAAATCTTAATCTGATATAATGCATGCTAGATGCTTGCTAAACTAATATTTTTGCATATCAGATAGAAATTCAACAGCACACAGCTTGTTGTTAAAGTACTACAACTTAAACAACTCCATTAATTTGATTGTGAATCACGACTGGTATCTGACTGCTAGCCTTGTGGAAGTGAAAGATTCAATTGTGCATTCGTATGTGAACCACATGCACACATCGGAAAATGTGAAGCATGTAGAGGGATTCCATCAACTGATACTTCGTCCGTGAAATTACTTAGAGCAAATGCACTGAATGCGCAATACAGATCTTGGACAGGAAATTGGGTCTGAATAGACTAGCACCTGTACTATTTAAAGTAATCTCTGAGTGGCTGCAGATTTGTTAGCTACTTGGATACGTATCCTATTGAAGGAAGAATTTTGGAAGTGAAAGGATTTGTGAAAATTCTGCATTCTCTTGTTTTATTTGTTTGCAATACAATAGGTGCACTGATCGTTCTTTTATAGGTTGTAAGTAGGTCTGCAAACGCATTACATATGTTAACTGCATAAAACAGTTTGGCTCATCGAGTCTTTTTTCACGGCTGATCCATTCTTCCTCTCCGTCCCAATCTCCTGTCTCCTCCCCTTATCCTTTCGTGCCCTGACTAATCAAGAAGCTATCAACCTCTGTCTTAAATATACCCAATGACTTGGCCTCCACAGCAATGAATTCCGCAGATTCACCACTCACTGTGTAAATAAATTCCTCTTCTTCTCCATTCCAAATAGGCATCCCTCCATTCTGAGGCTGTATTCTCTGGTCCTTGACTCCCTCTCCATAGGAAACATCCTCTCCACATCCACTCTATCAAGGCCTGTCAACATTTGATAGGTTTCAATGAGGTCACCCTCATTCTTCTGAAATAGATTAGATTAGATTATGAGGACACGCAGCCCTCTTTTATTGTCATTTAGTAATGCATGCGTTAAGAAATGATACAATTTGTTCCTCTAGAATGATATCACAGAAACCCAAGACAAACCAAGACTAAAAAAACTGACAAAAACCACATAATGATAACATATAGTTACAACAGTGCAAGCAATACCGTAATTTGATACAAGAACAGACCATGGGCACTGTAAAAAGTCTCAACGTCTCTCGAAAGTCCCATCATCTTATGCAGATGGTTGAAGGAAGAAAACTCTTCCTGCCATGAGCTTCCAGTGCCTCAAACTTGCTGATGCAGCACCTTGGAATCACCCAACCACAGTCTGACTCCGAGTCTGTCCGAAAACTTTGAGCCTCCGACCAGCTCTCCGACACCGAGCACCGAGCACCATCTCTGCCGAGTGCTTCAACCCCGGCCCTGGCAACAGGCAATAGGCAAAGCTGAGGATTTGGGCCTTCCCCTCCGGAGATTCTCGATCACACAGTAGCAGCGGCAGCGAAGCAGGCATTTCAGAAGTTTCTCCAGCTGTTCCTCCGTGCTTCTTACGGCTGTCTCCATCAAATCAGGATTGTGCACGGCATCCTAGTTCACAAATATATCAATTCGGAGTGGCCGCACTCGCTGCGTCGCATCACCATCTTCTCCTCCCCCTCCAGTGAGTACAGGGTCACAGCCATCAAACACTCTTCATATGACAAGCCAATCAATCCCGGAATCATTTTTGTGAACCTCCTTTGAATCCTCTCCAATGTCAGCACACTTTTTCTTAGATAAGGGGCCCAAAACTGCTCATAATACTCCAAGTGAGGCTTCACTTGTGCTCTATAAAGCCTTAACATTACATCCTTGCTTTTACGTTCTAGTCACAGTAAATACATGATCAAGTAATTATCAGGTGGAGAATAATTTTGTGATAATGTGAGGTTAAGCATCTTGTTGTGAAAAATAAAAACAAAAGCAGAATATTGTTTAAAAGGACAGAGATGACAATGCAGGGGTCCAGAGGGATCTGCGTACCTTCAGACATGAGACAGTAAAGGGGTTAT
This sequence comes from Mobula birostris, assembly GCF_030028105.1. NCBI lineage: Eukaryota > Metazoa > Chordata > Chondrichthyes > Myliobatiformes > Myliobatidae > Mobula > Mobula birostris. The sequence goes on along the minus strand of NC_092370.1, from coordinate 247,711,522 downwards.
AGGAAGGTGCAGTAAGCAATTAGCAAGGGAAATTTAGACCCTTATTGAAGTGGGATGGAGTATAAAATGAAAGGTACCTTGTTACAGCGTAACAGTGTCTCGTGGTGAGGACACAAGATGTAATGCATTCAGTTTTGGTGGTTCTAGCCGGGCAAATTACAACCAGGGGAAGGAGTGGGAGAAATAGAGCTTCAAAGCAAGAGATCATCTATTAAACTGGAGATGAGGCAAACTTTTCTCAGTCCATTGTAACACTTCTATCATTCAGAGAGATTTTCAATTTAGATTTTGAGATTCAGCACAGTAACAGACCCTTCCTGCCCAATGAAACCAGTCTGCCCAATTATATCCATGTGACTAATTAACTTACAAACCCATACATCTTTGGACTGTGGGAGGAAATCGGAGCACCCGGAGGAAACCCACATGTTCACAGGGAGAACGTACAAACTCCTTATAGACAGTGATGGGAATTGAACCCTGGTCACTGGTGTTATAAGGTGATATGCCACACTACTGTGCCACACAAAAGATTAGTGCTGAATTTCTGAATATATTCAAAGGCAGGATTACAAGGGAATCAAGGAGAAGGAAGAAAAGCAGGATAATGTGTTGTAGCCAAGATCAGATCAGCCACGTAAATTACTCCTGTTCCTGATCTTTGTGCTATGCATTACCTTCATTTTCAATGCTACTGACCTGGCATGTTGACTCTGTTTCTCTTCCTACAGATGCTGCCCGACTTACTGATAATTTACAGTATTTATTGTTTTTGTTCTAGATTTCCAGCAACCACGTTTGTTCAAGTGCTTTAGCATCCATGCCAGGACAACCAGATCTGTAAACAGTTATTTTCCATAAACAGTAAGGCTGATCAACATTTCCACCCACTAACACCCTGCCCACACCCTCCGACACCATTACTTTATCATTTCCTGTCAGATGTCACCTTCTGTACAGACACTCCTGCACCTAGTGTCACTTTATGGACTTACCCATTAATCTATGTATGCTACTAATTCATTTCCATAGATACTGCCTGAACTGCTGAGCTCATCCAGTATTTTGCGTGTGTTATTTTCAATTACTCTCACCTTGAGTATCCTCAAAGCATTTTGGCCCTCTGGCTGTTAATAGCCAACGATGATCTCTGCATACAGAACTTTACAGAATCCCTCTACTTCATTTGCTTCCTTCTGCTGAATCCATTAACATTTGCTCAAATTGCTGCTATTCCTCAGATTCAGAGCATGACAGATTGCATCTGTAAGGAAATCCCAGCTCCAGGTGCCAACGTGGGGCTGCTTGCCAACCAGGTAGGCACTCTTGACCTGAGCATGCCATGTGCATGGTAGTTAGCTATGTCAGTTGTATTTCAGCTCAGACAGTGGATGGATGGGTTGCTCATGATAGGTAATGGTCATCTTTTCAAAGCTTCGCTCTAAGATCCTAATATTGGAAGAGATGGAATTATAAACTCAGTTATGGGCCATGAGGATGAACTTTGAATTAAGCAATTTTGTTTATCTTTCAGTGCTGTTTTGTTTGTCAGGTCATAAAACCATGAGAAACAGGAGCAGAATTAGGCCATTTAGCCCACCAAATCTGGTCCGCCATTTCATTCTGCCTCTCAACCCTGTTCTCCTGCCTTCTCACAATAACCTTTGTTGCCCTGTGAGTTATTATGTGTGTATGTAATAAAGAACTTCAGTTCCCAGTGTGCAAAGCGGGTGGCTCACCTGGAACCAGAAGTGACATTGGTGAGTTGGTCACACTCTATTATGGAGTGTACTGTGAATAAAATATGTGCTACTGTTTTTACCCACACTGTTTGTGTTTATTAAGAACAAACATAACACCCTGACTAATCAAGAATCTATCAACCACCGCTTCAGGTATACCCAGTGACTTGGCCTCCACACCCATCTTTGGCCATGAATTTCACAGATTCACTACCCTCTGGCTAAAGTAATGCCTCTTCATGTATGTGCTAACGGGACATGCTTTTATTCTGAGATTATACCTTCTGGTCCTAGACTAACCCACTATCAGAAATATCCTTTCGAGATCCACTCCATCTAAGCCTTTCAATATTTTTTTCTATTTATTTTGATTGAGATCCAGCACGGTCCTTCCAGCCCTTGGAGACGCGCCATCCAACAACCCCCTAGTGTAATCATGGGACAATTTACAATGACCAATTAACCTACCAACCGGTACATCTTTGGACTGTGGGAGGAAACCCACACACACACACACACGCACACGGAGAATGTACAAATTGCTTACAGGTAGCAGCGGAAAATGAACCGGGGTCGCTGGTACTGTAAAGTGTTGTGCTAATCACCACGCTATTGTGCTACTCGATAGGTCTCAATGAGATGCCCCATCTTCATTGAGTACAGGCCTAGACCACAGTCAGCCCGTGTTGGCAGGAACATCTCTGACTCCATCACACTGAGCACTGGATCCCCACAAGGCTGTGTGCTTAGCCCATTGCTGTTTACACTGCTAACACATGACTGGGCAGTCGGATTCAAGGAGAACCTGATCATTAAATTTGCAGATAATACCACAGTGGGTGGGGCTCATCAGCAAAAATGATGAAACTATGTATAGGGAGGAGGTCAAACACCTAGAGAGCTGGTGCAAGAAAAACAACTTGATGCTTAATGTCACCAAAACCAAGGAGATGATCGTCGATTTCAGACGGTCTCAGCCTGAACATACCCGCCTCAGCATCAGCGGTTCCACAGTGGAGAGAGTGGAAAACATCAAGTTCCTTGGGGTGCAGATCTCGAACAATCTCACCTGGTCCAGGAACACCACTGGGATTGTGAAACGGGCCCAGCAGAGATTGCACTTTCCGAGGAAGCTTAAACAAGCATCACTCCCCACTAACATCTTAACTACATTCTACAGAGGCGTGGTTGAGAGTGTGCTGACCTTTTGCATCATAACCTGGTACTCCAGCTTCAGTGCTGTCCACAAAAAAGCCTTGCAGAGGGTGGTTAGGGGAGCAGAGAAGGTTATTGGGGTCTCCGTACCTTCTGTCCAAGACCTTTTTCAGAGTCGATGCCTCGGGAAGACACGGTACATCATTAAAGTCCCCTCACACCCTCACCATGAACTGTTTGTTCTTCTGCCGTCAGGTAAACGTTTCAGGAGCATCAAAACTAAAACCACAAGGCTACTAAACAGCTTCCTCCCACAGGCAGTCAGACTGCTAAATAGCTGCTCTACCTGACTCTGCTTTGGACACTTTTAACTTGCACTGGACACTTATAACTGATTTAACTGACATGTGGCTGTTGTGTTTTACTAATTTTTGTTATGTTTATTATTTAGTGTTGTGTTTGTTATGTTATGATTGCACTGCCCCTGAGGAACGCTGTCTCATTCTGCCCTGCAGAGCTGATGTATGGTTAGAATGACAATAACATTTTTTGAATCTTTGAATCTTTGAACCTAGAGCCATTAAACACTCTGCATACAACAACCTTTTCTCTCCTGGGATAATTTTCGTGAACTTCCTTTGGACCATCTCCAATGCCAGCACATCTTTTCTAAGACAAGGGTCCCAAAACTCCTCATAGCTAGATAGATACTTTATTGAACCCAGAGGAAATTACAGTGTCACAGTAACATTACAAGTGCACAGATATACAAATATACAAATATTAGAAGAGAATTAAGAAAGACTAAAAAATAAGTTTCCTCAAACAGTCTAACAGGAGGCAGGTCATCATTTCCCTGTTGACTCATTAAAGAGCCTAATGGCCGAGAGGACATAATGCTCCAAGTGCAGTCTGACCAATGCTTTATAAAGCCTTCGCTATAATATCTGATTATAATTTTCAGTGGGAAACTTCACTCACATCATATTTGTTTGTATTGTGCTGTTTTCCCTTTTTTTTAATGCTGGGACTAAATTATTTTCTTCCTACGTCACAGCAAGATTTTAATAAAATCAATTACAAATAAATTTATCAAGTTAAATTGAAATGATACTGATTCCTCTCCTATTTACATCAATGTTAATTTGTAGTTCATTAGCAGAATGCGTGATTCAAGAGGTGTAAGATTCTCAATGTCAAATTCCTCTCTCTCCCCCGTAAAGTCACTTTGGTTCCTTATCGTGCAACCTTGCAAGAATCTATTTGAATTCACTCACTTGAAGCAAATGTATCTGAATGTCAGGAAGCCACATTAAACACTTTACCTTTTTTCTGGTAGGTTTCAAACATCTTATTGGTATTATTATTTCCTCCTGTTCCTTATGCATCAGTTATACCGGGAGGAAGACGTTAGAGTAATTCACCTGCACCTTCATTTAATCAATGCACACGCTGTCCATTCTCATAGTACTTCATCTGTCACTTCTCACCTTCAAAATCCTTCTCTCTGTCAGTCTTTGCATTATAGCCTTCTTCATCCAGAGTTCTTACAATCTGAATTGCCTCGAGGACAATCAGCAAAAAGTTTTTACGAGCAATTTGAAAATATGTCAATCAAAATATTCTTATCAAAAGCTGAAAAGATTCTTGGTGCATTTGTACAATTTGCATCACTGAATGAATGAACTGATGTTTAGCAGATTTAAGCACTGAGCCAGACTAAAAAAGATTAAGGCATTGTGGTTGAGGGGTAAAGGACGAAGCAATGTTCAGCTCCCCACTCTCTGAGGCCTTTACTCACTTCAGTGCTGAAATGGCTCTGCAGCTGCAGGTTGAAGCTATCGACACCCACCTCAGAATTGAACTGGCTTCGTGGCTGTGGCCTGCAGTCATCGGGCTCCTAGACCGGCTGCAGGCTGAACTGGCTTTGTGGCTGTGGACACACTTTCAGGGACTCTGTGGTTCATGTTCTGTCTGTTTATCTTTTGATTATTTGCATGGTTTGATCTTTTTATCACATTGGATGTTTGACAGACTTTGTTGTGTGAGAAATTTTTGTGGATTCTATAGTGTTTTTTTAGCCGGCTGGTGGGGTAGTGGCATCTGCACTGAACTTCAAGGTGAGTGATTCTGGGCTTGAATCTGGCCGGCCTCTTGCACGCTTTCCTTCTGTGCTGGGTTGAGCTTCGAGCTAGCAACTCAGTCTCATAAAAAATAGACAAAAATGCTAAAGACATTACAAGGTTGCTGCCCGATGCGCCATAAAGGTGCGAAGGGGAATAACAATAACAATTGTGTTTCTTTGCTTTTGGGCTGCCTGCAAGAAGATAAATCTCAAGTTTGCATATGATAAACAGTCTATACTTCGACAACAAATGTACTTTGAACTTTGAATGCAGCACTTAAAACATTACTCCGGTGAATGATATCTGTTATCTGTCAAGTAAGGGACCATGCACAATTCTGATTTGATGGAGACAGATGTGAGAGTATGGAGGAACATCTGGAAAACTTCTGAAATGCCCGCTTCGCTGCTGCTGCTACTGTGTGGTAACTGGAATCTCCGGAGCAGAAGGTCCCAAATCCTTGGCTTCGCTTGTTTCAGCGGCCGGGACTAGGTTGAAGGCGCTCAGCAGAGGATAGCGCTCGGGAGGCTCGAAGTTTTCGGACAGATGGACTCAGTGTCGGCTGTGGTCAGCTGCTTCCAAGGCATCGGCAAGTTGGCGGTGCCTGGAGGTTTATGGCAGGGAGTTTCTCCCTTTTGCCGCCTGCTACGGGGACTCGGGAGTCGATCAACTCGGGACTTTGAGATATTTTTTTACCATGCCCATGGTTTGTTCTTCATCAAATTATGGTATTGCTTTGCACTGCTGTAACTATGTGTTATAATTATGTGGTTCTGTCAGTGTTAGTCTTTGGTTTGTCCTGTTTTCCGTGATATCGCTCCGGAGAAACATTGTATCATTTCTTAATGCATGTATGCATTTCTAAATGACAATAAAGGAGGACTGAGTGTTCTCATAATCATAATCTAGAAGTATTATCTCACTCCAAAGAGCAGACATTTGATAGTCAGGATTCAGATTGTCTATCACCTAAACTAATATTTACAAACTACAGAAGAACTTTGATAATCTGGTATCTGTTTGGAAATCCCAATGCTGAGACAGGGGCTTGCAGTGTGAGAAAGATGATTGTCCTCCAAAGGGGTTATCTATTGCTGGGTCCTCAAGTGGCTGAGCAGACCATCCAGGCCATGCTCTCTTCTTTCTGCTGCCGTCAGGAAGGAGGTACAGGAACCTCAGGTTCTACACCATTAGTTTTAGTAAAAGTTATTACTCCTCAACTATCAACTCTTGAACCAGAAGGGATAATTTCACTCACCCCAACACTGAACTGATTCCATAACTTATGGACTCACTTTTAAAGACCCTAAGACTCATATTCTCAATATTTTTTGCTTTTTTTTGTCTTTTGTAAATTAGTTGTCCATCTTTGTGTATGCATTTTTCATTAATTCTGTTGTGTTTCTTTGTATTTACTGTGAACGTAAAATGAATTTCAGGGTAGTATATGGTGACATTTATGTACTTTGACAGTTACACTGAACCTTTGCAGAGGCTGATGCGGGACCTACATAACCAGAATATTAGGGACGATTCTCTTAATAGAGAATGAGTGAGCGTGAATTTGTTTAAAGTGGAGAGGCAGATACATGGGCAGCCACCACACCACTATGGTCCAGGTCATGGTGCATGGATGACTGGGGAACCATCACTGCTGCAGCTTTCCTGCATCTTCACTGTCATTGTGACGCATCATCATCTTCCACCAGCTCTATCACTGCGGTCCTGGTTGGATCGTTGTTTGTCTGGAACGTTCCTCCTGACCTTACCGCCGTGAATTACCCTGTCAGAATCGAAGTGCCGGATGGCTAAACTTCAGATGGGATCACTCGAGGAATACTAACAACACAGAAGAATCGACAATCTTCAGAGCTGGATGTATACTAGGAGCTGAGGATCTAGAGTGCAGTCCTGATCCCTTGCTGGGGTAGAGATCCAGATTCAAATTCAAAGTTTGACGTAAATTTATTATTAAACTTATATGACACCATATACAACCTGAGATTTGTTTCCTTGTGGGCATACTCTGTAAATCCAAAAACCATAATAGAGTCAAAGCAAGATCACATCCAACAGGATGGACAATCAAAGTGCAAAAGACAACAAACTGTGCAAATACAAAAAGGAAAAAAATAATTGTAATAAATAAACAAGCAATAAATCTGAAGAAAATGAGGTGAAGAGTCCTTGAAAGTGAGTTCATAGGTCATGGGAACAGTTCACTATTGGGGTGAATGAAGTTATCTCCTTTGGTTCAAAAGTCAGATGAGCGGTAATAATTGTTGCTGAACCTGATGATGTGAGTTCTGAGGATCCTGTACCTTCTTCCTGATGGGAGCATTTTATGTGTGTTACTTTGTATAGGATTTGCATTTAAGGACACTGTTGTTTCGATACCTGATTGTGATTCAACCAGCCCAAATACTCTGCACCATGTGCATCTATAGAAGTATGTCAAAGTTTTAGATGTCATGCTGAATGTTTGCAAACTTCTAAGGAAGTAGAGGTGCTGCCATGCTTCCTTCACAATTGCACTTAGGCGCTGAGCCCAGAACAAGTCCCTGTAGTGATAACACCAATGAATTTAAAGTTGCTGCCTGCTCCACCTCTGATCCCCTGATGAGTGATGAGTACGGATTGGACACTGGGTTCCGGGTAACAGGCTGGATGTGCTTCTGGAGCTAGGATTATAATGCTTGATTATTTCAGGTTGAGACCCTTCATCAGGATTTTGTTTTGTGGAAGCAGGTTCTGTTCACCTGTCCCCTTTCAACTCACAGCAACTCAGTTTCTCGTTTCCATTAAGTGCTAGAAAATTTATTTACAAATCCATAAAACCATAAGACATAGGAGCAGAATTAGGCCATTTGGCTCATCAAGTCTGCTCTGTCATTCCATCATGGCTGATTTATCATTCTTCTCAACACCATTTTCTGCCTTCTCCCTGTAACCTTTCACACCATGACAAATGCAGAACCTATCAATCTCCATTTTAAATGACCTGGCCTGCATAGGCATCCGTGGTAATGAATTCCACACATTCACCACCCTCTGGCTCAAGAAATATTTTATATTCTCTGTTCTTAATAGGTGTTCCTCTCTTCTGAGATCGTGCCCACTGGTACAAGACTCCCGCTTAATTGGAAACTCCCTCTTCACATCCACTCTGTCTTGGCCTTCCAGTATTCGATGGATTTTAATGAGATTCAATTCAATTCAAGTTTAATTGTCATTTAACCATACAGGAATACTCATAAATATAGCCATGCGAGAGACTGTGACTCTGGGGCCAAGGCATGACAACACATTACCAACAGTCAGGCACAGCAAACACACACAGGATCACAATTACATAATAAGAGACTCCACACCCCCCTCCCCACTTGTGACTTGATGCCCAGTCATTGCACATACAAGTCAAAAAAAAACATACCTTAACCCTTTCATTCCTGGGATCATTCTCATGAAACTCCTGTGGATCCTCTCCAATTCCAGCACATCTTTACTAATGAAACCCACTTTAACTGGGCATCACTGGAAATGTGGCTTGTTAGCCCCTCAGTAACAACCATTGGATTCCATGATGATAAACCCACCTTTCTCCAGCTTCGTATATCTAGGGCATATACGACTTTGGTCCCACCAAATCTGTGAGATTAGGATGTCTCACCCACCCAAACCCCGGTTTGTGTAAATGCTGCGTGATTTACTGCCCTGCAATAGCCCTTCGGCATGAAATAACAGATCACACAGTGCATACAATTATAAAGAAATATATTTGTGAACGTTACTTAATCAAAGAGTTAGTAAAGAAAACAAAGAAAAAAAAACAAAAGGACCCATTATAATTAAACAGTCAATGTGTAGAGGCTGGAGCTCAAATCTTCCAAAAGCCATATTCACCAACCCTTGGCAGACCTCTACGCCTGGGCTCCATTGAATTACGTTTCCCCACCAGATCGAATCCTACGACTGTTTCTCTCCAGCATCTTCTCTCTTCATCTCCCACCGAACAACAACAAAGACCCACCACTGGTGTCAGTCACAAAACCTCTCCCCCAGCCTTCTCTAGAAACTTCTCCCCACTCCACTCTCCTGACTGGATGGCCCACATTCCTAAGCATCCCTTATCTCCCACAGTAACCCACACACTGCTTCTACAGAAAGACTATTACATGAAATACCCTACTACATTGGCAGTAAAACATTTACCTGGGAGTTACACTTAGATAAGGGACCCAAAACTGCTTACAATACTTCAAATGTGGTCTAACCAATGTCTTATAAAGACTCAGCTTCACATCCATGCCCTTATATTCTAGACCTCTTCAAATGAATGCTAACATTGCATTCGCCTTCCTCATCGCCGACCCAAACCGCAAGTTATCTTTCAGGGAATCCTGCATTAGGGCTCCCAAGTCCCTTTGCACCTCTGATTTTTTAAATATTTCACTATTTAGAAAATATCCTACTCCATTACTCCTTCTACAAAGGTGCAGGACCATACATTTCCCTACACCATATTCCATCTGCCACATCTTTGCCTATTTGCCTAATCTGAATATGTCCTTCTGCAGACTCCCTGCTTTCTCAGTACTACCTGTCTCTGTACCTATTTTCATATCATCTGCAAACATGGCCACAAAGACATCAACTCCGTCTTTCAAATCATTGACATATAACATGAAAAGAAGCAGTCAGAATACAAACCCTTGCGGAACACCGCTGATCACCGGCAGCCAACCAGAAAAGGCTCCGTTTAACCCCACTATTTGTTTCCTGGTAGTCAGCTAATCTTCAATCAATGCTAGTATCTTTCCTGTAATACCATGGACCCTTAACTTGTTTAGCAATTTCATGTGCAGAACCTTGTCAAAGGTATTCTGAAAATCCAAGTACACAACATCCACCAATTCTCCTTTGTCTCTCCTGCTTGTTATTTCTTCGAAGAGTTCCTACTGATTTGTCAGGCAAGATACTCCTTTAAGGAAACCATACCGACCTTGGCCAATTTTGTCATGTGCCTCCAAGTACCCCAAAACCTCATCCTTTTTAATAGACTCCAACATCTTTCCAACCACAGAAGTCAGGCTAACTGTCCTATAATTTCCTTCCTTCTGCTTTCCTTCCATCTTAAAGATCGGACAGACACAAGATATATATGTTTGCAATTTTCCAGTCATCCGAAACCATTCCGGAATTTAGTGATTCCTCCACAATCTCTTCAGCTATCTCTTTAAGAACTCTGGAGTGTAGTCCCTCTGGTCCAGGTGATTCATTTACCTTCAGACTTCTCATCTTCCCAGGCACTGCTTTCTCTAAGTAATAGCAACAACACTCACTTCTGCCCCTTGACACTCTCACATTTCTAACATTCTGCTACTGTCTTCCTCAATGATGACTGACATAAAATACCACCGTTTCTTTGTCTCCCATTACTACCTCACCAACATCATTTCCTGTAGCCATTTACACCTCTCTTTTACTATTTAAATATCTGAAAAAGCTTTTTGTATCCTCCTTTATATTATTGGCTATCTTGTCTTCATATTTCATCTTTTCCCCCCTTATGGCTTTTTTTAGTTGTCTCTTGTTGGTTTTTAGAAGTTTCCTAATCCTTCAACTTCCATCTATTTTTTGTTCTATTATATGCCCTCCCATTTTCTTTTATGTTGCCTTTGACTTCCCTTATCGGCCACGGTGCCTCATCCTCCCTTTAAAATACTTCCTCATCTTTGGAACATATATATCTTGTGTCTTCTGAATTGCTCTTAGTAATACAGCCATTGCTGTTCTGCTATCACCTCTGCTGGTGTCCCCTTCCAATCAATTTTGAGCAGCTCCTTTCAAAGACCTCCGTAATTCCCTTTACCCCACTGTAATACTGATACATTCAATTTCAGCTTCTCCTTCTCAAACTGCAGGGTGAAGACTGTCATACAGTATATGATCACTACCTCCTAAGGATTCTTTTACCCAAAGCTCCTAATCACATT